>NC_091730.1:33913738-34216557 GCF_030179895.1 Drosophila kikkawai
GGTTCATGCGTCTGGAGTCCTCAATTCGGAGTCCATAAAAACCGTATTGAATCTGTACAAAAGAACTTCTTACTTTTCGCCCTCCGTGGCCTTCCCTGGGATGCTGGTGAGAGACTACCATTCTATTCTAGTAGACTTCTGTTAATTAACTTACCCTCGTTAGCTAACCGTAGAACGATGCTCGGTGTCGTATTTCTTAAAAACTTAATAAACGGTGATGTTGAGAGCCCCTATCTCTTAGGGCAGCTCAATTTGCACGTTCGTCGACTAACATCTAGAACCCTTATCCCTTTAGTAGTAAATCATTGTAGGCGGGAGTTTGAAGTACATGAACCCTTTAGGGTTTTATGTACGGATTATAACCGCCTCTCTGATATTAATATTCGTAGTGATAACCCTTCTATATTAAAAACTTTAATACTTGTAGAGTTAGCTCGTAGTGTAGCACCGTAGTCTAATTTTGGATGCGTTTTTATTTTTTATACCCTTGCAGGGTATTATAATTTCAGTCAGAAGTTTGCAACGCAGTGAAGGAGACGTTTCCGACCCTATAAAGTATATATATTCTTGATCAGCATCAACAGCCGAGTCGATCTACCCATGTCCGTCTGTCCGTCTGTCCATCTGTCCGTCTGTCCGTCTGTCCGTCTGTCTGTTTCTACGCAAACTAGTCCCTCAGTTTTAACGCTATCTGAATGAAACTTTGCATATAGTCTTCTATATGCTCTCACTGCTATATATGTCGGAACGGGCCGGACCGGACGACTATATCATATAGCTGCCATACAAATGTTCGATATATTTGTAGAAAAAAAATTATAACTTTGCTGTTTTTCAACATTTTTGCACCATTTTTTATATATGGCCATTTTTTATTATTTCAGAATTTTGGTAAAAATTTTATGAAAATCGGTCGACTATATGATATAGCTGCCATAGGAACGGTCGAGAAAAAAATAGAAAAAAAATTATAGTTTCGTTGTTTTTCAACGTATGTTTATCTACTCTGAGATATAAGCTTTTTTTATTATTCTAGAATTATGTTATAAATTTTATAAAAATCGGACAACTATATCATATAGCTGCCATATAAACCGATCGGTAGGTGTAGAGAAAATGTAAAACTGGGAATGTAAAACTGTAACTTTCAAACTGTAAACATAATAAGTATAAGTAAAATGTAATGAAACTCTGTTTTGTGAGTGTTTTCAGAATTTAAATCTATAATATAAACATCGAAACCAATCTGCAAGGGTATACAAACTTCGGCGTGCCGAAGTTAGCTTCCTTTCTTGTTATTTTTTATTTTACCTAGTTATTTATTTTTGCATGACTTGTAGTAGTAGCACTAATTTTGCATGCGTCTTTATTATTATTATACCCTTGCAGTGTATTATAATTTCAGTCAGAAGTTTGCAACGCAGTGAAGGAGACGTTTCCGACCCTATAAAGTATATATATTCTTGATCAGCATCAACAGCCGAGTCGATCTAGCCATGTCTGTCTGTCCGTCTGTCCGTCTGTCTGTCTGTCCGTCTGTCCGTCTGTCCGTCTGTCTGTCTGTCCGTCTGTCTGTTTCTACGCAAACTAGTCCCTCAGTTTTAAGGGGGTTTCCTGAATTAGGAGGCAAAAAAAATCGATTTTTTTTTTATTGCTTAAATCGATAGATAAACTATCTAAGAATATACCACAAAAATTTCAGAAGCCAATTCGAAGTATTTTCGAAGATACAGAGATGAAAGCAAAGGAGCGCCGGGTAGGTTTGCAGGCGCTTGGCGAACTTTGAGGCCCGTTTTCTCACTTTTAATTTTTACGATTCTTTCGAATTGGCGGGAAAGATAACAAAAAAACTTATTGACCGATTGAAACGAATAAAGGCTTATTCTCTTTAGAATTAAATTCTCTTCTATTTGAACTAAAACGGTTGTTGAAAACCGCTTTTTATATTTTTTACAGCATGTTAAAGTCAATATTTTATCCCGAAAAATGAAATATTGACTTTAACATGCTGTAAAAAATATAAAAAGCGGTTTTCAACAACCGTTTTAGTTCAAATAGAAGAGAATTTAATTCTAAAGAGAATAAGCCTTTATTCGTTTCAATCGGTCCATAAGTTTTTTTGTTATCTTTCCCGCCAATTCGAAAGAATCGTAAAAATTAAAAGTGAGAAAACGGGCCTCAAAGTTCGCCAAGCGCCTGCAAACCTACCCGGCGCTCCTTTGCTTTCATCTCTGTATCTTCAAAAATACTTCGAATTGGCTTCTGAAATTTTTGTGGTATATTCTTAGATAGTTTATCTATCGATTTAAGCAATAAAAAAAAAATCGATTTTTTTTGCCTCCTAATTCAGGAAACCCCCTTAAAGCTATCTGAATGAAACTTTGCATATAGTCTTCTATATGCTCTCACTGCTATATATGTCGGAACGGGCCGGATCGGACGACTATATCATATAGCTGCCATACAAATGTTCGATAAATTTTTAGAAAAAAAATTATAACTTAGCTGTTTTCCAACATATGTGCACTATTTTTTACATATGACCATTTTATATTATTTCTGAATTTTGTAAACATTTTATGAAAATCGGACGACTATATCATATAGCTGCCATAGGAACGAGCAGGAAATTAATAGAAAAAAAATTATAACTTCGTTGTTTTTCAAACTATTTTTATCTACTCTGAGATATAAGCTTATTTTATTAGTTCAGAGTTTTGGTATAAATTTTATGAAAATCGGACAACTATATCATATAGCTGCCATATAAACCGATCGGTAGATGTAGGGAAAATGTAAAACTGGAAATGTATAACTGTAACTGTCAAACTCTCAACATAATAAGTATAGGTAGAATGCAATGAAATAATATCTGCAAGGGTATACAAACTTCGGCGTGCCGAAGTTAGCTTCCTTTCTTGTTTTTTTTGTATTTTTTTTTATTATTTTTGTTTACTTATTTATTTATTTATATAGTTATATATTTATATAATACTTTCCTAATTTTGCATGCGTTTTTATTTACCTATATATTTATATTAGATTTATTTATTTTATATTATATTTTGTTCTCTAATGTTTCCTCGTTCATTATCGTCTTTCCTTCTAACGCGTCTATCTTGTTGTCGGTTGGGCGGGAGGTAGAAGCAGGACCCAGCGCGAAAAAAAAAATATATATATGACGACGATCCAGCATCGGAGTCCTCAACTGGACTTTCTGCGAAACGTTTCCTGGCGCGTGGCATGATTCCTCAAATCTTCAACCAATCTGCTTGCCACTCAAAAACGCTGTGTCATTCATTTTCAACTCCTCTTTACCTTGCAACACACACGCAGGTGTGGTGAGTTCTCAGAAAACAATATCCGTCTCTTTCATACCCACGCCCAGGCTACGTTGGCAAAACAGTGTATGCCTCGCACGAAAGAACAGAGAGTCAATAATAAATTAAACAAGTGTGTACCCACAAAAATCGTTATAATTTGAATTAACAAAATAATCTGCGACACGGCCTTCCTGACATATCTCACGTCCTCGTGAGTCTATAACATAACGGTTTTACAAATTCATTCTCTTATCTTCATTCAAGTTTCTTTCTTCATTACATTTCTTCTTTTTTCTTCATTACATTTTCTGAGATCATTTCAGAATCAGAATCAAACAAACTATTTTAAAGTTTTCTCTTAGACTTCTTATTTCTTACTTTTAAACAACTTATGCCATGAGATCCGGATTACCACCAACTTAAGTCCAAACAATTCATTCGTTTTCAAACATCATGCCAACCACTAGCACACAGTCATCCACAAGATAAACTGGCCAGTCAATTATTAAGTTACTTTAGCCCACAGCTTATATCCTGACAAACCGGCCATCTGAAATAGCTCGCAATTTAGTCCACAGGCCGGCCAAATAACAATTCATCGAACGTTACCAAAATTTCAGCCTTCCTGCAACAAATGGCGAACCACATAACTCGGGCACCCACCTGCACAGAAAGTTCTGAAACCTGGAACTTATTCGAGCGTGTCATGACACGTCTTCATTCTACTTCAAAATCACAGCCCTCACCGGCTTGATCTGTGGCACCTTTACCACCACCTTCATCATTCAATTCCGTGGTCTCTTCATCACCACCTTCATCATCCAATTCCGTGGTCTCTTCATCACCACCTTCATCATTCAATTCCGTGGTCTCTCCATCACCACCTTCATCATCCAATTCTCTTCATCACCACCAAATTCCGTGGTAATCCCCTTCTCAGGCATATGTCTCAATAATTATTATTTAATTCCTCAAGTCTATATCAATCTCCTAATATTTCTGTCACTTAAAACGGTCCTCTTCCTATTTTTTTTTCATTAACCATAAGTGCGCTTGATGTAATTGTTACACCGATGCCCCTACTCAAAATTTCGCAACCAATCGGAGCGTCGTACTTAATATGAACTACGTAAAATAAGACATCAAAATAACGCTCACAAATCAAAACATATTGTTGTTGTTTATTTTTAATAATCTCGAGAACACAGTCTCTTCGATGAGCGGACACACGGAGTCGAAGTAAAATTGGAACGACTCACCAAACTGCAGCAACGTTCCTATGGGTCAAGTACGGTGCATATGTTCGCATCTTTGATTGTATTGCTCGTGACCAGTTAACGCTTCTGACGATCCGGGCATACCGTAGAAACATGTCCAGATTTTCCACATTTATAACAGATCACGGATGATAGATCTTTTGCTCCTTTATATCCAGATTGTTGATTGCGGGGCTGCTCCAAATGAGTTGTCTCTTTGTTAAAGCGACATTCCGCCTTCTTGTGGCCGGGTTTGCCACAGTTGTAACACGTGTCTCTTTTTCCTTCTGGTGCCGATACGTTGTCACTCGAATGCTGTCTCTGTCCGGCGTCAAACGAAAAGGCTTTGAGTTCCTGATGCAGCTCATTTCGGCTTTTGATGTCCGTCGTAAAAACCAAACGGCGCAACCGTGTATCTATGCCAGCTGCATGTGCCAACGTGACGGATACTGCAATCTGCTCAACGCTGAGCGACTTCCAGCGGGCCATTAGTGAGGTGACCATTCTGCTCCCATATAACGACAAGCACTCTCCTTCATTTGGGCGTGCGTTTAGCAAATTCATAACAGTCGCGGCCAAAGTCTCAGTTCCGGAAAAATATTGCAAAAATAATTCTCGAAACTGCGTCCATGTAATGCCGGGAAAACATGTCTGCGAGAGCCAGTGAGATTCGGTGCCCTCCAATGAATTGCTGAGGGCCATTACAAGAGTGCTCCCCACGAGCTGGTTTTCAGACAATATGTAGTCGACTGTTGAACACCAGGACAGCGCGTCTGATCCTGCCCGATCAGGGTTGAACTTTGGCAGCACAATGGTTTTTGCGTCTTTTGGTTCATTTCGAGAGCACTGTACTTGTTTTATTAACTCGACGAAATTACGGTTTTGCAGCTCCAGAATTGTTAGAAGATTTGCATCATTGGCTGGACGCGGAGGTAATCCCACTTCTGATGACGACGATCCAGCATCGGAGTCCTCAACTGGACTTTCTGCGAAACGTTTCCTGGCGCGTGGCATGATTCCTCAAATCTTCAACCAATCTGCTTGCCACTCAAAAACGCTGTGTCATTCATTTTCAACTCCTCTTTACCTTGCAACACACACGCAGGTGTGGTGAGTTCTCAGAAAACAATATCCGTCTCTTTCATACCCACGCCCAGGCTACGTTGGCAAAACAGTGTATGCCTCGCACGAAAGAACAGAGAGTCAATAATAAATTAAACAAGTGTGTACCCACAAAAATCGTTATAATTTGAATTAACAAAATAATCTGCGACATATATATATATATATTTCTTATTTTTATTATTACATAATAAATTAAAAATGAATACAAAAAAAAAAAACCCTTTTGACGGAACTTGAACATGTCCTGTTCAAGAGTGGAATGCGGAGTTCTTCAAGTTTCTTCAGTAAAGCCTTCCATGCCATCCAGTCATTCTCTTCCGGTTCTTTAATGGGGTCATCCCAGCTCACTCCTGATCTCCATATATTTTGCAGGATGATTTTGGCGCAGATGTTGAAAAATCGAAGTATCCCAAGGGGATCAAAGATGGATATTACAATACTCAACACTCGACTCTTTGTGTGGGTTGCCGACCTCTGCAACAACTCGGGCCTGATGACGAACGTTAGCATGTCTGATTCCGGTAGCCACCACATGCCTAAAACTTTCTCCTGAAGTTCATGCTCCACGCACAGATATTTCGGTGACGCCTCCCGTGAGTTATTCAGGGATTGAAGGACGCTTTTGGAGTTTGAAAGCCAATTCCTCATTTCAAATCCACCTCTGGTGTGGATATCTTTCACATTTGTTGCCAGTTGAATCATCTGATCTTCCGTATCTACCGACTCCAGCCAGTCGTCAACAAACGTGTTTCGAAAGATCGCCTTTATCGCGCTTCTCCGTTTCTCTCCATTTCTCCATTTCTCCATAAGAACTTCTGCGAAGATTGGTCGGAGGCGCGAACTGTAATCTGGTGAAACATCTCTCGTATGTCACCTGTTACAGCCACAGGTCGCTCTCGGAAGAGCAGTACTCCCATCAATGATACCAACAAATCCGGTCCTTTTAAAAGTGTATCGTTCAAAGACACGCCATCGACCTGTGCTACGGCGTCCTAGACCAAACGTTTCTTTCTTTTGTTGACAGGCAGATACCAAGAACGTTGATTATGAGTCAGCTCTCGTTTTTTCAGTTTTCGAATGTAACCCTTCTTCTCGTAGTTCCGCATAGTATCAGTGAAAAACTCATTCAGCTCCGGATCCTTAAGCATTTTTGACTCGAGATATTTGAGACGTCTAAGAGCCATGGGATAGGAATCAGGCAGCTTAACATTCTCGTATCTCTACAATAATCCAGTTTCCCAGCGACTGTCATTGGAAATGTACTTCGTAGTTTGGTTCATGATCTTCAGCGACTACTCATCTTCCTTCAATCGCAGTGGTTTTGCGGGAAGGCTCACACCAATAGCTTCCAACTAAAAATGGTCCTTCACAGCCTCGTCGAGTGCTCGTGTAGCGCATGTACACTGGCAGACATGCAGCACACGTGGCGGCATAGCTTCTTCAAGTCCATATCGGCCATAAACAGACCATCCCAATTGGCAACGAACCACAATAAGATCGTCATTAGAAGCTTCTTGTACCTGCAGTGGCACACAGATCTTAATGTGATCCAGTCCAATGATCATTTGGGCTCTAGCATTTGAGTACGTCGAGACAGGAACGGACCTTAGGTGATTGTGATCATTAAGCATTTGATCATCAATACTTTGCAATGGCAGATCCAATTTGCTCACAGTGCGCACTCCTTTCAGCACATATTTCACATCTAGGCAACCGGCAGCGGAATCATTGATACAGACGAGCTTGGATTTGGCTTCAGTCTGCGTCATATCGCCGGTCCACTTAAAACAGAGCTCTTCTTCTGGTCCGTCTAAGCCCAGCTCATCAGCTAACTTGCGCACCATTAGCGTATATGATGATCCCTCGTCGATAAGGGCCAAGACATCTACGGATCTTGATCCATTGTGCAAAGTTACTGGTATATATCGGAACAGTCAGGGCCGCTCCGGTAATCGTAAAATTTTTTCGATTTCGTTTTGGGCGAAAACGAACCGTTTTCGTTTTTAGCTGCTCCGGTTTTCGGCAAATTTCTGCTATCGGAATGTTTCGTTTTCTCATCGTTTCTCACTGCTCAAGCAGCTAACTTGTGTATTTGGTATTAAGCAAACAACGTGAAGAACTGCCTTTTATATTTACAATTGCCCTTTTTCTAAGCCAGAAAAAGGCAAAAATGGTAGAGTTAAGCAAATCTATGCACCTAAGATGCTGCCACACTTTTCACAGTTTTAATTCCGGTGGTCTCAAATAATTATTTGGTTAATTTTGACTATTTAAGTAATCACATTAAATAGCATTATTTATAAACAACCATTTTGGCGGTCCTTTAAAGTTATTAATGTATTCATTTATATTTTATAAGTATTTTTAACTGGCTGTTTCGTTCCACCAACAATATGGCAACCTTGGCGATAACTTTTTGCGGTGAACTTATCGGCCTATCGCCAAAACGAGAAAACTGGTTGAACAGGGCAAAAATTTTGTTGTCAAATCTGAGGAGGGGTCAGAAATAATTTTTTTATAAAATAACTACCTGCCAGAATGATCTTGTGGTGGTGTGGAATAAACATCAATAGGCCACTGAGTAAACTATTTTTTTCCTTTTGTAAATAAGATATGATTTCATATAAAAAAGCCATTTACTTTTCATTCCGGCCAGAAAAAGGTGCCCGTTTTTCAAATCGAAAAAATCTTTCGTTTTCGATTACCGGAGCACCAATTTCTCGTTTTCAAAAACGAAACCGAAAAAATCTTGCCGTTTTCGATTACCGGAGCAGGCCTGAGTTCCTTTTTTTGTCGTTTTATCATGGAAGAAAACAGTTTACTCACTAGTTATTATATCGCTAGTTTTCTTCTCTGGTTCGATCTGGTCCTCGTTCACAAGTCGCTCCAAGTGTAGAAGCTTATTGTGCTGTAAATTGCATCCATTGACATTGTAAGTCTTCTTTTCTCTACAGTTCCGAGCAATATGCTTCCCAAAGCAACAGAAGCATAGTCGTTTTGCCTTTATTATGTCCAATCTAGACTTGATTGATATGGCCAAAAATTCTTTGGGTTTTACAAGTTCATGGTCATCGTCACATCCTGGGCACGATGATTCTTGTACATCCTGCAGATTCTGATTGTCATCGCTTTCCACCGTATTGTGGACTAATAGGCATTCCTTCACGTGTCTGCCACCTTTTTCTTTCTCTGCTGGCTGATAATCATAAGGCTTCACCATCAAAGCGCACATAGCTACGCCAAATAACCAATTATCAAAGGCTGCTAAATTTCCGCCGCCTGCAGCCAAACGATGTCTGCCCCAATCTAGCTTCAAATTGTTCGACAGCTTAACTACCAAATCACACAGCAGGGCTGAATCGTTTAGGTAATCACGTAGACCTATCGACAACATGGTCGCGCAATAATTCTAAGCCGCAAGTGCCAAACGTATTACGGACTTCAAATTGTTCGGTTTGATTGCTGGTTCCTCCTTTAGTTTACGTTGCAGACTAGCGTGCACTATTTCCGAGCGTCCATATAGCATAGCATAGCTGGAACCATATGCTTACCTTGTACAGCATCTAAAGGTGATCCTCTAAGGCACGGGCAGCTATCTGAGTCGGCGTCAGCATAACTGCATTGTTCCCTGCCTGCCGGCATTAACTCCAGAATTGTAGGGTTGGGAAAAGTTCGCCGTATTGGGGTTACATTGTGGTATGAAACCCAATCCACTGAATGGCGGGGCAAATCCCGCTGAACCGCCTTGGAATCCAAACATGGCTTCGTTATTCGCTATGAATCCAGCAGCATTCCCTGGCAGTACTGGTTGCTCTGCTCTGTTTGGTATGAATCCTGCCGCGCCCCTTGGTGGTGCGGCCTGTGCTCCATTATTTGCCATAAATCCAACCTCATTTCGTTATGGAACCGGCCACGGTGTACGGTGATCGTGCATAGGGAACAGGCGTCAAGATTGGACTACGTGCAGCCCTCTGTTGCAAATAGGGAGCCGTTGTCCATGGGGTATTTCCGTTTACTGTGTTCATTTGCTGCACAGAAAACTGTGTAGCAGCATTTGGTTGCAACATGTCGAAACGCGCTTGGTTCACATTGATCGGCGTGCTCGCACTTTGAAGCGGCGAGCACCGATTCGACCCCATCACGGTCTGTGCAGTCGAGCTTCCATCGTAGAAGCCTGCGAATGGTCCTGTGAAGCTACAATTAGAGCTTCCAACAGAACCGTCCTCAATGCCCATGGCTTCAGCATTCTGATCGCCACTCTCGCGATCAATTACGTCATCCATGACGTCACTCTCCACAGGTCAGAAAATCGCAACCCTTGTGCGATTGACTGGCCACAAACGTCCGAATCTGGATTCCAATTGAAGCTATCCAGTATACTCCTCCTCACTCATTCCACACTTGCACAGTGGTTCGGCTTGTATGGAGCTGCGGCCATAATTACTTTTGGTTGTTATATTGTTACAAAATTTTCCCCAAAATTAAAAAAAAATATTATTAATATATGTATAGTATAAGAAATGGCCATATCTATATGATATAACATAGTTGCTATAGAAACGATCGTTTTAAATACAAAATTAGCATGAAAATCTAAACTCCCAGACTATAAGGTTGGTGTAGTTTTACAATTGCTGCCATAGGAAAAATCAACTATTTTGCTTATATTTCATAAATTTAAATATCTTTCCCCGTCTAATTCTCAAGCTTATACACCTTCTAAAATAATATCATATCAAAAAATCATAAATTAAACAATCATATTGTAAGCCAATTTATTATATTAATATTTTCACAGCTATTAACGAATTAATATAATTATAAAAAAGATTTATAATGTTTCTTCAAGTAAGTTGAACACAGATTCAAGTAACGTTGATTTATCCTTCTTTCCATGTTTTCGTTGCCCAGTTATAAATGGGTCCGACCGTAAAATGAGTGTGTTCAATATGTCTGTTTTTGTTGCAATCCTGGACATTTTTCGGCTGTGATACAACCTAAATTTTTTAAATTCCTTATTATTAGACTCGGCAGCTTCTTCCGAAACCTCTCCGATTGACACGAGTGCATGCTCAATTACAGAAGATCCATGAACTAACACCTTATGGACTATTGTTGGCAAATAGTACCATGGATACTCTTTTATCAATTCCTTAGCAGGATCGATGGCATAATCATTAAATTTGTCCAAATTTATTTTGTACCCCGAGGCGATAGCTTGGAGTATAGTGGCGATGGATAAAGTTTTAATTAAGCCCTGTAATTTCAGAAGCCAATTTTGGATTTGAAAAAAATTTTCTAGCCACATTTCCATCGTTTGACGATCCCCTGCCTCCGTCTCTGGGCTTGTCCACTATTATTCCCAATTTTTTCCGAAACGCCGCTTGAATTTTATGCTTTTGGTCTAAAAATTTTAATTTTTGCTCTGGGCCTCTAGCTTGCCACATTTTGATAACGGACTTATAGGAAAGATGCAGAAAGTATTCAAAGAAACATACGTAAGTGGGGATAAACCGAATTCGAAATATTCTCTGTTCACGTCTTTCTTTAAACATTTATCCAAGTTATTAATTTCTTTTGGAACTGCTCCACATATATAACATTTTGTAGAGGACGACTCACTTAAAGCGACTCAAAAATTCTGTCGGCTTGAGTTGATGTATTTTCTCCTTAAAGTATTTTTCCTCTTCGATTGACAGTTCAGTTGTCTCCTTTTTGAAAACGAACTGGCTGCAGTAACGTGTCGATGAAGGCAGCGGATTCTTCCAAATTATTGTATGACTACTTTTTGAAATTAGTTGGAGAGGTACGTATGATGTGACAAATAGGCTCTTGTCCTCTGAATCGTAACTTGAAAAACTTTGTTTGTACTCACTATGGCCCGTACAAATTGACGATCTAACAGGTATTGAATTTATCTGTGTAAAACTATCATTTCCAGTTAGTTTTATCTATATAACCTGTTCTTAAATTCCTCCATCTGCTGAAGAGCCTATTTATTGGAAACACCTTTCGGCAATTCAGGCTGTTTCCAACATGCTTTCCGATAGAGACCAATTAGTAACTCTAGGTGACTTCAATATACCTGGAGCTCGTTGGTCATCAGATGGTACGTCCAATGTCCTCCAGACTTCGGCACAGCATGACCTCATAGATGGCTTGCTTGACATTTCTTTGTCCCAAGTTAACCATGTATTAAATTCTTTAAATCGCTTATTAGATCTGTGTTTCGTCTCTGATCCTGTAGGTATAAACTTAACAAGAGTTGAGCCATTGACGCTTTCCGAAGACCCTTACCATCCTACTCTCGAAGTGACCATCGATTTGGGAATTGTCGTAAAGACCAAACCAGATCTGAGTCGCTCAGCCACTAAAGTTCGCTGCTTTCGTAAAGTAAACTTTCAAAGGCTAGATTTCTTAATTTCTGAATTTAATTGGTCTGAACTTTACAGGTGCATTGACATGGCGTCCTCCGTGGATATTTTTTACAGTGCCATGAATGCGTTCTTTGCATCGTGTGTTCCGTTAAGGGGGGGTAAGGTATTTAATTTTTTTTTCGTAAATTTTTGTTTTATTTTAAAGTTCAATTTTTTAAGAATATTGTGTCCAAGTTTTACATCGATCATAGGAAAATTGACGAAGTTATGCAGAGTTGAACGAAGGTCGGTTAATGTTCAATGCATGAGAATTTTGACTTCAAATTATGATAAAAAATCGGGAAAAAAAATGTTAATATAAAAACGCTTCGTGAATACCTCGGGACATTTATCCTTTAACGAATGAGGTATAATTTTTTTTGATCGGATGATTCTGTGGACAGTTAGGATGTACACCGCAAACCATCTTTTTTTGGAGACGACTCGGGAGATTCCCAATAACTCATCTACCTCTAAATAGTTTTCAATACAAAATTTATCAAAAACTATTCAAATGTTGTGTTATTATATGGTTTTTAATTTATTAATCAAACTTTAGCCGTTCCGCCACAATAAACGTTTGAAAAGTGGTCTGTTTTGCACCGAATTAACCTTTGCCCAGGTCGAACCTAATTTTAAACGAAAGTTCCCTTAGTTCGGATCTTCATCGTGTAAAACCAGTTTATTCACCGGGTTCCGATGGAATACCAGGCTGCGTGCTCAGGTATTGTGCTGGGGCTCTGTGCAATCCCCTTCTGAAATTGTTTACCTTAATCTCTAGAAACCTCAGAATTTCCCCTTATTTGGAAGGAATCATTTATCATTCCTCTCCACAAAAAAGGTAGCAAATCGGACGCCAGCAATTATAGAGGAATCTCTAAGTTGTCGGCAATTCCAAAACTTTTCGAGAATGTAATTACTCCTCATTTGCAGCATTTATGCAGATCCGTAATTTCTCCATGTCAGCATGGATTTTTGAGGCGAAGATCGACCACTACAAATCTTCTGACACTCACCTCTTTCGTTATTAGAGGTTTCTAACGAAACTTCCAAACCGACGTAATTAACACAGACTTCAATAAAGCTTTTGACTCGGTTAATCACTCTCTTCTTGCAAGGAAGCTTGACTTAATCGGGTTTCCTGTCGATCTTCTTGCATGGATTTTGAGCTATTTGAGTGACAGAACTCAAAAGGTTCTGTTTAAAAATGCTCTATCCAAATTCCTCAGAGTCTAACGAATTCTAGAGTACTTGTACGCTGATGACGTTAAACTATGCTTGCAGTATAAGGACAGCTCTTGCCAGTCAGACCTGCAATCGGATCTTAATAACTTTCAAGCATGGTGTCGTGCTAATTTATCACATCTCAATAGCTCTAAATGCAAGCTGATGACATTTTCACGTGTCACTGCCCATTTCTTTTAGGGCAGCTCAATTTCGACGTTCCTCGACTAACATCTAGAACCCATATCCCCTTAGTAATAAATCACTGTAGGCGGGAGTTTGAAGCACATGAACCCTTTAGGGTTTTATGTACGGATTACAACCGCCTCTTTGATACTATTATTCGTAGTGATAACCCTTCTATACTAACAACTTTAATACTTGTAGAGTTAGCTCTTAGTGTAGCACCGTAGCCTTATTTTGTCATGCGTTTTTATTTATTTACTTATTTATATAGTTACATTATATTATATATTTTTTTATATTTATTTAGTTCTCTCCTAATTTTGCATGCGTTTTTATTTATTTATATATTTATATTATATTATATGTGATGTCTTCTCACGAGGTTTTTATTCCGATTCTGGTTATTCCATATCACAGTTACTTCTTCATTGATTTTGTCTCTTATTCACTAGTGTTGTACAACGTATTCTTAAGTACTGTGTAACGTATTACTAGCGTTGTCAGATTGATCTTAAAATTCAAATTAGTCGTTATGCAAATACCTAACACGTTACCCCTTCAATTTGTTTAACAATGGGTGTGCAATCTCTCGTAGTTCTTAACTACCTTGCCTCCTGCGCGCGGTCTCAACATCCGCATTGGAGTCGAAATATCCATACTGCTTTTCATATTATTTGAACATTCCAGGTCGATTGGGTGCGCCACGTTCTCCAAGGACTCTGCCGCCAGTTGAGTGCATAAATACGTTCGCTTTCCAAGTTGTTTGGCTATTTTCGCAGGTTACCAACTAGCTCTATTGACGTTCCTATAATCCCTAATATAGACGTGTTGCCCATGACTGAACTGCAATTCTCTCTTTCCCTTAAAGTTTTTTATGTTTTTACTTTGCTCATGCAAAATTTTGTCACGAACAAGTGGTGGTCTAAGTGAATTGAGGCTAGTGTTCAACGATCTTTTTAAGAATACCTTCGCAGAAGTCTCACCTGTAGTGCAATGTTTAGTATTTCTAAAATCTGCTAAAAATCTATTGACAACAGTCTCTAAGTCTTCATTTGGATTATCTTTGAGTGACGCATAAGTGGATTTCTTTAGTGTTTTTACAAAAATTCAGCCTGGCCATTGGTGGAGGGATGCCCAGGGGCTGTGAGAATATGATTTATTTTATTTATATCCATAAATTCCTTAAACTGGTCTGAAGTGAACTGTCGTCCATTGTCACTGACTAAAGTTCGGACTAAACCATACCTGCAAATGAAATGAAATGAGAAGTGATGTCTGACGTTATAAAAACTTCAGGCCATTTTGACAAAGAGTCTATAATTACAAACAAGTATTTATTTTTAATTGGACCTGCAAAGTCTATATGGATGCGTTCCGGGTACCACGGTATCAAGGCACTCTTATTCGGACTTTCCTGCTGTTGGTAGGGATCGCAATTGGCCACCATATGTATGACCTTGCCATGGCTTTTGATTTTACTACTCCCAAATGAGACAAGTGTAAATATTCAAGAACATGTTTTTGTAAGCATTTGGGAATGATTGTTCGGTAACCCTATAGAATGCAACCATACTCTACTGAGAGTTCAATATCTTTTAGCTTGAATGCCTTGTATTCTTCACCTTGTAATTTAGCCACGGATCCGTCATCAATTGCACTTAGTAACTTTGATAAGATAGGATCACGTCGTGTTTGCCTTGCTATCTCCTTATAGTCCAAACAGTACATAAGTACTTTCATCGTGTGTTTTATCTGGTGTCTTAACTTGAGGAATCCTCGAGAAGTGATCAGCTTCATTGGAAATGCCTTTCACGTATTCAGATAAGATTAGCGCCCAGCGTTGCATTCTAGCAGACGCCATCAACGGAAGACCTTTTCCTTCACCAAATATGGCAAGAAGTGGTTTGTGATCAGTGCGCAGTGTAAATTTTTGGCCCAGTAAATAATGTCTTAGCTTCATAACTGAAAATATAATAGCTAAAGCTTCCTTTTCGATTGTACTATATTTCTGTTCATTCTTTTGAAGTGCCCTTGATATAAATGCAATAGGTTTTAGAGTGTTGTTCTTATCTCTGTGAGAAAGTATGCCTGCAACCGCAGTGTTGCATGCATCTGTTGTAAGAACGATTTCCAGCTCAGGGTTAAAATGAATCAAAATGTTTTCAGATGCTATATCTTTCTTCATGTTGTCGTATGCAGCTTGACAATCTGAATTCCATATAAATTTTTAATGCTTCTGCAACAAAAGATATAGTGGATACATTTTCTGAGACAACTTATCAATGAATTTAGAATAATAATTGACCATGCCCGTAAATGCTCTTAGCTCTGAAACATTTGTCGGTGCTGGTGCATTGAGTACAGAAGAGATTCTTTCATTATTCTTTCTTAATCCTTCTTTATTTATGGTAAAACCAAGATACGAAATGCTATCTTGGAAAAATTTACATTTATTTTTATTTAATCGCAGACCTGCAATTTTCAATTTTTTTTAAGACCGTTTTTAGGTTGGATAAATGTGTTTTGAAATCAGGACCTGTAATGGTTATATCATCCTGGTATACCACTACATTTGGAATGCCTCTCAACACATTTTCAATGGTTTTCTGAAAAATGGCTGCTGCTGTTTTTATGCCAAATGGTAATCGTTTTACTTTTATAATGCCAATGTGTGTACTCCAGGTACATAAAAGTTGAAAATTCTCATCCAATAGTAATTGGTTGTATGCTTGTGATAAATCAAGCTTAGTGTATACCTCTCCTCCTTGTTGTGTTGCAAAGATCTCGTCTATGCGAGGTAATGAATATCTAAAGTCACTTAGGAACTTATTGACTGTGATCTTATAATCTGCGCATACTCGAATGTCGCCATCTGGTTTCAATATTGGAACTGGAGGTGTTCCCCATTCACTATCGTCAATAAATTCTAACATGCCTTGATCAACTAAATTTCTAAGTTTTTCTTCTACTTTTGCCTTCCAACGTAATGGTAGAGGTCTCGGTTTGAAAAATACTGGCTTAACTTCCGTTGATAATTTTAATGAAATTTTCGGACCTACAAATGAACCTAGTGCTTCCTGAAAGACTTCCGAAAATTCATTTCCAATCTGCTTAGCTACAGCTGTGTAATCAGTACCGCTATTAATTGAGTTTACTTGACAAAGTTCCAAGTTAAATGCTCTCAAAAATGATTTTACCTGCAAGGCTGGGTTATTGTTATTTGATACAATTACGACAATGCTCTTAGTTGTGCTGCGAAACGTTATAAATGCATCAAACTCACCTTAATTTGAATACGGTCGTCACTATACTCCACATATGGGATCTTACAATGTCTTAGCGATACATTGAGTTTATGTAACATGTTGGCTGGAATCAGAGTATATGGCGCACCAGTATCACAGGTTGCCACAACATTTATGCATTGAATTTCAATTGGCAGTGTGTACATTTCGTCTCCATTGGTGATACTGTTGCTGTTTACGCTGAAAATACTGTGATTAATATACTGTTCTTCGCTTAAACTTGAATTGGATACTGATACATGATTAACATTTCTATTTCTTTCTTCCTTAGATCTACAAACTGATGCCAGATGTCCATATTTCTTGCAGATATGGCACTTGCAGTCCTTGTACCGCTCGAAGATCGCATTACTCATTCCTACGACGAATTTGTCACAGACAAATGCATTTAAATGTAAGCCAAACTTGCAGCTAAGGGCAAGATGTTTGACCCTCGCAAACCATTCAGCTACTGTTTCGTCGGCTCTTTTGCAAGCTATATGAAATTTTTTTCGCTCCTGAAATAATATTGTGGGAGGCGTGTAATGAGTATTTAATGTGCTGCACAACTGCTCGAGAGTTTTCGTTGCGGGAGCTGCGGGGCTTGTTATGACCCTATAGGTCCTGCGTATGCAGCCATCGGCTAGGGTCATGCCTCGGCTAGCACTCTCGGGCACAGGTTCTTGGCCCGGCCCACTAACACACGTACCAGATACAATTTTTTTGTTTTTAAACATCCCGCCCTAGGGGGGGAAGAATATTCCAGGGGAAGCGGATACACAAAGCAAATATATACAAAAACAATAGCTAGGCAAAACCCATCAAAAATTTAACACATTGAATAAAAATATAAATAAATATTGGGGAATAAATATTAATAAATAAATAACGAATAAATAGGTACTTAATTAAACATTGTAGTAATAAATAAATAAATAATGGAAATACTCAAAAAAAAAAAATAAATATAAACAAAAAAAAAAAAACAATAAATAATACCAAAAAAAAAACAAAACGACGACTAACTCTAAACAGACTAAAAAAAACTGTGGCTGAAGCCTTCGGTGGCTCCCGATGCCGCCCCTTGGTAGGCGTGTCGGTCCTCAGGTAGGTGGTACTGTGCCGGCGAGGTTATGAACCACAGTCGCGGGACAAAATTTTGGGCAAACTTGCTTTCGATGGCCGGTGGAGAAGTCCAACAGACTTAGTTGTGAAAACCACCGATTTTGCGGCCAAACAATATGAAAATTACGCAGCCACCGAATATATACACCACGCTCAAAAATTATGTTTTCACCAAAATAATTTGCCCACAATAAAAATTTTATGCTCCAGCACCAAAAAATTTCGCCAGGCCCGGATCTTGGCCTGGCGTTCCTTCTTTGTAACCTGGTCCTGGTCGGCTTCTATATTAAAAAAAAAAAAATTCTTTATCTTCTTCTAACTGTCCTGCCTAGTCCCCGACCACTTACCTCGAGGGTTCGCCGATCCAGCTTCCCAGGTTCCTACTTCCTTCTGTTTGTCTCCAAAAAATATAACTGCTCCACTTGATTATTATTTTTTAATTGCCACTTGGTATTAATATATATAGTTTTTTTTTTAAATTTTTCTTGGGCCACTTCACAATTTTCAAATTTTCGCACCGCCGCACTGTCTCGTGCTCGATCGAATTTCCTTCTCTCCGGATTCAAACCAACGGAGGCAGCGACAACCGACAACACGCCATTCGAAATCGAACTCCGTTAGGTTTCTTGTTCGAGTTCTCCTTCATCGGGTGAATGAACCCACTTCCCTAAATGGGCTCAGTTGACAGTCCTATTCCCAGTGCTACCCATTCCCACCTATCGATATCTGTGACCTTCGATCACCGATATGTCCGTCGGACACAACACCACACTGACAATGGTCGATGTAAACAAAGAAACATTGGCAGTGAAAAAATGTCAGAATTCCGGCTATTGTTAAAGAAAAGGAAACCTGACGAGCCAGATTAGCGCTGGACCTTGGAATTTACAAGCGCCCAACGCGGGAGACTTCCCACGACCCTGAATCCACGATCCGACGCCCTCATCGCTTTGGCCAGCATCACCTCCACGTTACCATTCCGAGCAAGTGATTCCGTGCGTTTGAAATGCCAGATTTATTCCCTTTTTCTCTTCCAGGTCCTCATCGTTGGTCGTAGACCCCATTCTGTGTAGGGAACAATTCACCTTCCGCGTGTCCTTTATTGCTTTAGGTCCTTCACATGGAACACCCTGCCAACTTCCCATTCATATCCTCCACCTCGTACATGAGGTTGCCTATGGGTCTTCGAATCCGGTATTTTAGAAATTTCCTGGCAAATTTTGCGTTGAAACACTTCCCGAAACACTACGCCCTTTGTCCGGGGCGGAATGCTATCTCTCGTGTCCGGCGATTGAAAAACCTTGCACTATTCTCGTGCGCCTCATGCAAGTTCTTTCTTACTGTGTCCCTCATCAGCGCCATCCTCTCTCCTGTTTCCAGGCCCTCCAGGTCGTTGTCCTCCAACGCATGTAACCTCCGAGCCAGCTGATAATCAGCTCCGTTGGTGAACATATTCTGCCCAAACAAGGCAAAGTACGGCGTTACTCCTGTAGCTTGGTGCACTGAGCTTCTCAAAGCCACCTCGATCTCCGGGAGATACAAATCCCAATCCCAATGATCTTCCTCCAAATACGCCCGGATTGCATTGAGCACCGACTGGTTCACCCGTTCGGCTGCATTCGACTGAGGAGAGTACACAGCAGTTCTCACGTGCTTAATCTTATACTGCTCGACCATCTCCAGGAACCGCTTCGCTACGAACTGCTTCCCGTTGTCCGAATGTATAACCTCCGGCACTCCAAACGTGTGGAATATTGTTTTGGTCAAGAACTTGACGACTTCCAGCGTGGTCGCCTCCTTCATTGCCCCTTGGAACACAAACTTCGAGAAGTGGTCCACCACAATAAAAATGTAGGCGTGACCCTTCTTAGACCGAAGATATTTTCCCAGAAAGTCGATATAAATCTTCTGGACCGGCCGATATGTTACTATTTCCGTTCCCAGTCCCGGCTTTGGACCTCCATACAACGGTTTAGATTCCTTGCATATCTGGCAGTCGCGAACGAATCCCCGTACCTGAGACCCCATACCATTGTCGCAGACGATGCAGCGTTTTGGCCATTCCGCCATAAGCCTTTGTCAGCGGCTCGTGTGCTTGCTCTATCAATGTGCTGGTCAGCGACGCTGGGATCCACAGCTTCCAGCGGTTCTCCTCCAGCTCAGGTTCGCTATTGGACATGGTCCGTTTAAATACGAAACCATCCACCACTTTGATATCTGGCCGTTTATTCTTTTCCGCTTCGACCACGTCACGTAGCTCGCGATATTTCTGCGACTCGAATTTCACGGTCTGAAATCCCAACATGCAATCGTCTTCTAAGTCCTCCACCGATTCCACCATCCTAGATAGCGTATCCGCCACTACGTTCTCCGAACCTTTTCAATGCTAGATACAAAAGTCGTAGGCCTGCAATTTTAACGACCATCTCGCCAGTCTCCCACTCAAATCCTTCAGCGACATTAACCACTTTAGGCTCGAGTGATCCGTTATCACCGTAAACGGCATGAGCTCGATGTACGGTCGGAATCGCTTTATAGCTAATACGGCCGCAAAGCATTCCTTTTCTGTCACGCTGTAGTTAACCTGACACGGATTCAGCTTCTGAGACATAAATGCTTAAGGTCGTTCGCCGCCGTCATCTTCCTCCTGGAACAATACTGCTCCGACTCCGGAATCCGACGCATCGCACTGCACAAAGAACCTCTTGGAGAAGTCAGGATTGGCTAATACCGGCGCAGCGATTAGTGCAATCTTTAGGGCTTTAATCGCTTCCTCTGCCACCGCTGTCATCTTGAATTTCTGGCCCTTTTTCAAAGTATCTGTCAGCGGCGCTGCGAGGTCTGCAAAGTTCCGGATAAACCTCCGGTACCAACCCGCCGTGCCTAAGAAGCTCCTCACTGGGAATTCCTAGATTTTGAATGGCTTCGACCTTCTTGGGATCAGTTCTAAGAACGCCGCCGCCTATAATAAAACCCAGGTATCTAAGCTCTTTTTTTTTTTTTTTTTATTTCGCGCGGGGCCCCGCTTCCACCCCCCCCCCAACCGACCGAGGGGCGCAGCCGCGTGACGTACGGCACGAATCGCGAACTAGATAGACGCGGTGAATGAAGGAAGAAAAGAACAAGGAAACGTTACGAGAGTACAAAAATAAAATTAAATAAGAAAAAAATATAATATAATAAAATATATATATAAGTAAAAACGCATGCAAAATAAATATAAAAAAAAAATATATGGGCATTTCCATGGTGTCGCACGCGACATTCGTACGCATTCAAAGCAAAAAAAAAGTATGGTAAATTTTATTTTTATTTCTTTTAAAAATATTAACTTATAGCTCTTGCCAAGGGCTATAATTGGTGTTATTAATGATTTTGAGTGTATGCTCAAATTTAAGAAATTTAAAAAAAATTGAAGAGTTCGCACGCGACAAAAACAGAAGTCACTTTACGCGGCGAGCTGTTTAAACACTGATTTTAGCGAAACGGCTGGGAATATTTTAATGAAACAAATTTTAAAATGTTATGCGATAATGTCAATTTCATATGCTTTTATTTACAATCAGAAATTTAGCGTAGTTTATTTTTTATTTAATTTTAATAAGGTGTCGCACGCGACAGGTCGCACGCGACAGTTTTTATCATCATACTTTGCATGTAATTTTTTACTATTTAAGTAAATTAGAAGAGCATATATCCATTTTAATTCGATTTTTTTGCATTCTTCTTGTGATGTTAGTAAACAACAGTCAAAGCATAATATTGGTGTTATATTTGCTTTAGTGGAAAACACACGTCCGGTAGGTTGAGTAAACAAGAAACGGAATGAAGTTTTTAT
The DNA here is from genome assembly GCF_030179895.1 of Drosophila kikkawai. Lineage (NCBI taxonomy): Eukaryota > Metazoa > Arthropoda > Insecta > Diptera > Drosophilidae > Drosophila > Drosophila kikkawai. Next base: position 33,935,516 of record NC_091730.1, read on the forward strand.
TCGATACTTCTGGAGACTGCAAACTATAACTATCGATACATATTATAGGATTAGAGATTACATTGTTCCAATAGTTTTAATACCCTTCCTCAATGTAAGCTTACATATCATAATTTTTAATACAAACTTAACTTTTTAGTAAGCTCACAATGCTTTTGTTTCTGAAGGTTCTTCGTTAATATGTCTGCAATCATCTGGTTGGTTGATAGATACTTTAAGATTATTTGCCCTTCCTTAATTACATCTCTTACAAAGTGGTATCTGATGTCAATGTGTTTCGACCTCGAGTGATGTACAGGATTCTTAGCCAATTGTTGAGCGCTTAAATTGTCGGTATGCACAACTGTTGATGTTTCAGACTCGCCGCAACCGATTTCCAATATAAGTCTTCTTATTGAAATCGCCTCCTTGCATGCGGATGATAACGCCATGTATTCCGCTTCCGTACTACTGAGGGCTACGCTGCGTTGCTTTTCAGATTTCCAGGATATCGGTCCTCCAGCTAGATAGAAAAGGTATCCTGTGTATGACTTCCTATCTGTTTTGTCGCCTCCCCAGTCAGCATCCACATATCCACTTAGAGGCTCATTGCAAATCTTGTAATGCAATTTTAGGTCTTTTGTCGATGCCAAATATCTGAGTATGTGTTTTACTCCTGTCCAATGCTCAGTGTGGGGATTCTTGTTGCGCTGCGCCAGTTTAGATACAGAATGTAGAATGTCTGGCCTTGATGAAAGCGCCAACCACATCAGTTCGCCTATGACCGCTTGATATGCCTTCTCGTTGACAATTTCGCATCCCTCTTTGTCGCATGTGATCTGGAATCCTGCATCCAGTGGAGTTGCAGCTGCTCTACACTCCTTAATGCCGTGCCGCTGAAGCAGATTCTCAATATATTGGCTTTGACTCAGCATTATCTCGTCTAGTTCACCTCCTCGTTGAACTTCCATACCAAGAAACAGGTGCAACTGTCCGTGATCAACACATTCGAAAGATTGAGCTATTTTGCTTTTGATGCTCATGAGATCACTTTTATCTTGGCAAGCTATGATCAGGTCGTCGACATATACAAGAATAAGTGCGAGATGCGGTCCACTTCTGTTCATGTATAGACAAGGCTCGTTTTTAAATGGATTAAAGCCAATGCTACGCAGAACTCCATCCAATTTAGAGTTCCATTCTCTGCCAGACTGTTTAAGGCCATATATTGCCTTCTTTAGCAAGAGCACGCCGTCCGCATGATCTTTGGCTACAAATCCGCTTGGCTGTTTCATGTAAACAACGTCTGATAAATCGCTATTCAGATAAGCTGTACAGAAATCCATCTGGTGCAAATATAATTTTAACTGTGCAGCCAGGGCAAGTATAAAACGAATGCTTTCCATTCGACAGACAGGTGAAAAAGTGTCAAAGTAATTAATACCATACTGCTACGAGCAACCCTTGGCTACTAGTCGTGCCTTATATCGCTGTACTTGTCCGTTGGCATCCCTCTTCACAGTGAAAACCCATTTGCAGCCAATAACGCGTTCTGTCTTAGGAAGATCTACTATCTGCCATGTATGGTTGTTCATAAGAGCCTCGTACTCTCGATTCATTGCCTCCAACCATAATTCTGAATCTGGACATCTAATTGCTTCGTCGTAGCTCACCGGAATATACACGTCGCTGTTGATTGCTGCTCCTAAGACATTGTATTGCTTCCGTGGGCGTCCAGGTTTGCCCGTGCGGATTAGTTTAGGTCTGCCAGGACCCACTTTGGTTCCATCCTGCGCATTGTCCCTCTCTCCGGTGTTCTCGTCCTCTCCGGTGTTGTCATCTTCTCCGCTGTCCACGTCGTCTGCACTGATGAACTCGTCGCTGCTGTGATCATTTTTTATGCCGACCTTGTCTTGGTCGAATGAGCTTTCATCTTCGGAATTACCGTATCCGTACAAATTCGGGTTGACTTCGCCATCTGAGCTTCCATCGTTGCTGCAGTTGTCCCTCTCATCCTCCAATTGGCCGTCTGAAACACCACCGCCTTGTGGTAGGTCAAACAACACGTATCCGCCATCCTTCGACACGTAATCAGCTCTCTCATCGAAAAGCACATCTCTCTTTTCGATAACTTGTCCAGTGCTAGGGTCGTAGAGCCTGTAGCCCTTGGCTGTTCGAGAATATCCGACCATTCGATATTGTTTTCCTTTTTGTTGGAATTTGCTCCTTGCGTGACCCTTATCCAGTGCAACTGCGAGCGAACCAAAAACTTTAAAATGAGATATTGATGGTTTTTTACCGTTCCACGCTTCCATCGGCGTCATATCTCTCAGCGCGTTCGTAGGCGCTCTGTTCCGCAAATACACGGCTGTGTATATAGCTTCTCCCCATAAGGACTCCACTAGGCCAGATTGCGTCAGCAAGCATCGGGCCATCTCGACCAACGTACGGTTAGCTCGCTCAGCTACTCCGTTTTGTTGTGGGGTGTACGGGATTGTCAACTGCCGCCTGATCCCATTCGCCTTCAGGAAATTGTCAAAGGTTGCGTTTACAAATTCCTTTCCGTTGTCGCTGCGTATGCACTTGAGAAGCTTTCCAGTTTGCCTCTCAACGAGTTCCTTAAATTCCACAAACTTTGAGAATACTTCGTCTTTGCCTTTCAGAAAGTAAACAAAGATGCGTCGTGACTTGTCATCGATGAACGTGAGAAAGTATCGATTCCCACCAATTGATCTTGTACTAAAAGGTCCGCATACATCGGTATGTACTAGTTCAAAAATCTCACTAGCTCTGCTTTCAGTTTTGTGTGGAAATGGCTGAACATGTATTTTGCTCAACATACAGGTTTTACAGGATGTATTCTTTGGTAGATTGCAACTCTCTATTCCACGAACCATTTTCTTTTTGACGATATCAGCCAGGCTTCGATAATTTATGTGACCGTATCGCATATGCCACAAAATTCCATCAGCACTGGAAGCAGCAAAACACTGATTCGACACAAATTGCCTTTCGAAACGGTTTGACTTACGGACATGAAGTTTCCCTTCATCATGGGAACAAATAGTACGTCGCTCAGCACAAGGGTGTATCGATCTGTGATTAGCTTGACCACTCCTTTTCCCTCCGCCTGCAGAAATCCGTCTCCTGCCAATCTAATTGACTCGGTGTGCTTCTCCAGTGTTGAAAACATATTTTCATCACAGCACATGTGGCTTGTAGCTCCGCTATCCAAGCACCATTTTGTGCGTCCAAAACCGTCTGCGTCTAGGGCTCCCAATAAGCTGCACTGCTTTTGAACAATTGGAGTCTGCTTATTCTTCTGAGATCCATCTGACCGACATTCGGCCTTAACATGTCCACGCTTGCCACAGTTATAACATATGACATTCTTCCAATTCTTTTTGGAAATTTGCTTTGTGTTGCTTGCCACAAAAGCCTGTGCGCGCATGTCGCTCGATCCAGATTGAGATCTTCTCTCTCCCTCTTCTTTGACCTTGATTCGCAGTACCTCGAACTCCGGCAGTGTGTCGCGCGTCTCGATGGCAACCACGAAATTCTCGTACTCCTTGGGTAGACTCGATAGAAGGATTATAGCTCGAAGCTCCTCGCCTATGTCAATTCCCACCGACGATAGCTGATCCAACACTTCGCTGAACGCATTTAGGTGACTGGAAACATTTTGGCCGTCCTCCATTTTTAAACTCAGCAACGTCTTGTAGAGCGATACTTTCCTGACTGGCCCACTCGGTCGATGTGTCTCCTTCAACTTTGTCCAAGCCTCAAACGATGTCTCACACGTTTTTATGTAACTCAGCTGCGATGTTTTAACGCTGAGGGTAATCATGGCAAGAGCCTTACTGTCTCGGCTTGCCCAATTCGAGTTTTCGCCAGCATCTTCCTGCTTTAACTCGCCTGACGCCACGTCCCATGGCTCCGCGTGTACCAGTACGCTCCGCATCTGTATATGCCAAGAATCATAATTCTTTTCTTCCAGTTTGTCAATCTGGTATAGCGCACTCATGCTGAAACTTTTGTATGTAGCGATCCGATTCCAATTACACTGCTTGCACTCGTAATGCAAGAGCCTATTTCGCAACTTCTCGAAATTTCTTTACTCAAAAACGCGTGGCCCATACATGTGTATGTGTGTGTGACCTGGGCCCATAACCTATTGGTGTTATATTTGCTTTAGTGGAAAACACACGTCCGGTAGGTTGAGTAAACAAGAAAAGGAATGAAGTTTTTATTCGATACTTCTGGAGACTGCAAACTAAAACTATCGATACATATTATAGGATTAGAGATTACATTGTTCCAATAGTTTTAATACATAATGCCTCGGTTTGGATGTAATTATCAAAAGAAAACAGGCCCATTTTTATGATGTTTGTCATCAAAATAATGAAAAATCGTGTTTGCGCGAATATGCATTCGAATATTTCGAAATTTGTTTTAGAATATGATAAAGCCCTTCAAATTTAATCAATTGACCTTTTCCTAATGTTACTATGTTGGAAAAAAAATATTTTAGAGAAGTTTTAGTCTTTTGGCCGCAGTTGACATTTCTGTGGAAATGCCCATATAATATAATGTAACTAACTAAAACCTACGATAAATAAATAAGAACGCATGTAAAATTAGACTAAGGTGATACATTACGAGCTAACTCAACATGTATTAAAGTTTTTGGTACAGAAGGGCTATCGCTACGAATTATAATGTCAGAGAGGCGGTTGTAATCCGTACATAAAACCCTAAAGGGTTCATGTACTTCAAACTCCCGCCTACAGTGATTTACTACTAAAGGGATAGGGGTTCTAGATGTTAGTCGAGGAACGTGGAAATTGTGCTGCCCTAAGAGATAGGGGCTTTCAACATCACCGTTTATTAAGTTGTTAAGAAATACGACACCAAGCATCGTTCTACGGTTAGCTAGGGAGGGTAAGTTAATTAATACGAGTCTACTTGAATAGGACGGTAGCCTCTCATCAGCATCCCAAGGTAGGCCATGGAGGGCGAAAAGTAAGAAGTTCTTTTGTACAGATTCAATACGGTTTATATGGATTCCGAATTGAGGACTCCAGACGCATGAACCATACTCCAATATAGGACGAACTAATGAAGTAAAAAGGGTCTTCGTTATATATTATATATATATATAAGGGGAATCGAATTCCTTCAACCACCTCTTAATAAAACCGAGCATGCCTTTGGCTTTATTAACCATGCACGAAATATGTTCAGAGAACGAAAGTTAGGGTCTAAGCCAACGCCTAAATTATCAACAAGAGATATCTCTTTCAAGAGCGCAATCATTTTCATATAAGTGGCAAACTAGGGAGTGACACGTGAAAATGTCATCAGCTTGCATTTACAGCTATTGAGATGTAATAAATTAGCACGACACCATGCTTGAAAGTTATTTAGATCCGATTGCAGGTCTGACTGGCAAGAGCTGTCCTTATACTGCAAGCATAGCTTAACGTCATCAGCGTACATAAGTACTCTAGAATTCGTTAGAACCAGCGGGAGGTCATTGATAAACAATGTAAATAGCAGCGGGCCGAGGTGGCTAGGTGGACGAGGTGGACGCCAGAAATGACTCTGAGGAATTTGGATAGAGCATTTTTAAACAGAACATTTTGAGTTCTGTCACTCAAATAGCTCAAAATCCATGCAAGAAGATCGACAGGAAACCCGATTAAGTCAAGCTTCCTTACAAGAAGAGAGTGATTAACCGAGTCAAAAGGTTTACTGAAGTCTGTGTAAATCACGTCGGTTTGAAAATTATGTTGAAACCTCTAATAACGAAAGAGGTGAGTTCCAGGAGATTTGTAGTGGTCGATCTTCGCCTCATAAAACCATGCTGACATGGAGAAATTACGGATCTGCATAAATGCTGCAAGTGGGGAGTAATTACATTCTCGAAAAGTTTTGGAATTGCCGACAACTTAGAGATTCCTCTATAGTTGCTGGCGTCCGATTTGCTACCTTTTTTGTGGAGAGAAATGATAAATGATTCCTTCCAAATAAGGGGAAATTCTGAGGTTTCTAAAGATAAGGTAAACAATTTCAGAAGGGGATTGCACAGAGCTCCAGCACAATACCTGAGCACGCAGCCTGGTATTCCATCGGGACCCGGTGAGTAAACTGGTTTTACACGACGAAGATCCTAACTAAGGGAGTTTTCGGATAAAATAGGACTGAAAATTAGGTTCGACCTGGGCAAATCAAAAGAGTAAGTCTGATCTAAGCTATTTGAGAAACAATACGTAGTTTTGAAAAACTCGGCAAAGAGATCGGCGATGGCCTGATCAGAGTTTGCTGTAGCGTTCTTGAACGAAAGCGATGAAGGATATAGATAGATAGCGATTATAAAGCCTAGACTTAACGTTTTTTGGGCGTGTCAGCTCTTTAGTGAACCAAGGATAGGTCAACGGAACACACGATGCAAAGAACGCATTCATGGCACTGTAAAAAATATCCACGGCGGACGCCATGTCAGTGCACCTGTAAAGTTCAGACCAATTGAATTCAGAGATCAAGATATCTAGCCTATGAAAGTTTGCTTTACGAAAGCAGCGAACTTTAGTGGCTGAGCGACTCAGATCAGGTTTGGTCTCTACGACAATTCCCAAATCGATGGTCACTTCGAAAGTAGGGTGGTAAGGATCTTTGGGAAGCGTCAATGGATCGACTCTTGTTAAGTTTACACCTACAGGATCAGAGACGAAACACAGATCTAGTAGGCGATTTAAAGAATTTAAGACATGGTTAACTTGGGACAAGGAAATGTCAAGCAAGCCATCTATCAGGTTATGCTGTGCCGCAGTTTGGAGGACATTGGACGTACCATCTGATGACCAACGAGGTCCAGGTATATTGAAGTCTCCTAGAGTTATTAGTTGGTCTCTATCCGAAAGCATGTTGGAAACGGCCTGAATTGCCGAAATGTGTTTCCAATAAATAAGCTCTTCAGCAGATGGAGGAACGTAAGAACATGTTATATAGATAAATCTACCTGGAAATGATAGTTTTACACATCTTCCGATGAGAGGTCATGGGCAAGCCGAGAAACAAATAATGCTTTTAATGGTGGAATATCGGTGAGGGTCTTTGGTAACGCAGCATTACCGACTTCTGCTAGTGGTTCAGCCCTATTTTTGCCCTTTGGGATAGCTGAGATTTTTTTTGAAGTCTGCGGTGTCAGAGATTGAGACCCCGCAGCGGACTCAACTGATAATACTGGGGGATCTGCTTCCATTACTGCCCCGGCTCCTTCGAATGCCGAATCTTTAGCCGTTCCCGATCTCAACACCATGGGAGTTGGCGTCAGTGTCGGGGGCTGTGCCGAGGGAGTGTGCCAAATCTTTGGTGGCTGGGGTTCGGCCAACTGCAGCCGACCAGCAGCCGATTTTTTGCGCTTCGGCGACTCGCTTAGCAGCTTCATGCCGCTAAATTGAGCGTCTAGCGCTGTGAACAGGTCATTTGTTTTGCGAAAATTGACCCTAAGTTCACTAAAACCACTTCTGGTTTGCCGCATAAAGGATAACATATCCTTCTCCACCTCACGACAGGCTTGGCAACAATAGCGCAAGCCATTTTTGGCAGAAATTGCGTCAGCGATACGGCTCGTTAAGCCTAGACACTTAGCGTGAACGACCGCATCGCAAAGCCAGCAGTAAAGCCCGGGCTGATCTGCCAAAACCCTCTTTTTGGCAGCCTTTAATATCACAAATGATATTTGAAACCATTTTCACTAACCTTTAACCACGGTGCGCAGATAAGCAGTACCGAAAAAAAAAAAGAAGAGAGCGGGAGCGTAAGCGTGGGTGAGAAGAGAAACACGAAAGCTGTGGAGCCGGTTAAGTGCTGCTGCTAGAAGCAAATAAACGGGACAACACAAAGAGGGGATAAGAAAAAGAAAAAACGCAAAAACTAAAGGTGATTAATTATATATATATTAATTAAACACTGAAAGCCTCATGCACATGCACTCGCGTAGCGAAACGGCAAAATTACGAATTGTATTTTAACAATTTAAAATTTGGACCCCGGTGGTTTAAATGCAAAACAACACAAAAGTTCGGAGCGCAAAACAAAAACACGACCGTTCGCTATGAAAGGCAACAGCTAAGCGAAGCATTTCGTCTACTTCCTTGTAGATAAGAGATTGTACTGCTGGTGACACCGGGTAGTGGCGATCTTTCACTGGGACTGCTCCTTTAACCAGATCTATCGTGTGCTTCATCCTAGTAGTTCTTCCCAGGCCATTGGCTTTAAAGGTAAAGAAGGAGTCGCGGATTTCTTGTAACTTCCGCTGTTGGTCTTCGGTCAGTTCGTGTGGCTCTGGTTCCCCTTTAGTTTCTATTTGCAGGTCTGAATTGGCTTGAATCGATTCTACACCAAATACCTCGGGTGCTATCCGGAAACTCTTCCAAAAATCTACGCCCAGTGTGAAGACTCACATTTTTTGCCTTCACATTTTTACGTTTCTTATATGTACATAGTTAGAATTAAGTAGTTTAAGTTCACAATCAATAGTTTTTAAGCGTATATACTGCAGTAGTTTTTAAGAGACAGAAACCTGAAGTAAATAATTTTAAGTTAGCCCTAAGTGGCAACCCAAAACTATCGAATAAGTCAGGAGAATAGTTGAATTTCCCGCCGAAGCCAGGACACCAACCACGATCACGCCATGGAAAATACTAAGAAGAAATCCCCGATAAAATCCCACAGGGGAGGTTTCTTGGAAACGAGACCAACAGCCAACTTCCGGGACTTGAAATTTTGTGCGCGGCGAGAAAAGTTTGGAGTTTGAGAAAAGCGGAGAAAACGAGGAAGAAAGACACCAAGTCCAAGATTGAACCGACGCGTGGCCAAGAAGTGGAAGCAATCAACCGACGAGACACAGAAACACTGGCTTCGGCAAGCAGGGTGAGCATAAAGAGTGCGACAGGGACAGATAGGGATTAGGAAAAAAAATCCAGAAAATAAAAGTAAAGTAACTCGGAATCAAAGTGTTAGAATTATTGGTGCAATTGTCAAGCCGCGATCGTGCCGTCTGCGAGTATTCCGGGCATGTGCGCAGTAGTTTTCTCGACAGGTTTAGTCGCGCCGGTGCCGTCTGCGAGTATTCCGAGCACATGCGCAGTAGTTTTCTCGACAGAATTAGTCGCGACAGTCTGCGAGTATTCCGGGCATTTGCGCAGTAGTTAGGGCTGGCCGTAATTCCTCCGATTTTGCTGTCTGCGAGTATTCCGGGCATCTTCGTAGTAGGATTTGCGCGCCAGAAGTAGCCGCGACAGTGCCGTCTGCGAGTATTCCGGGCATTTGCGCAGTAGTTAGGGCTGGTCGTAATACCTCCGATTTTGCTGTCTGCGAGTATTCCGGGCATTTTCGTAGTAGGATTTGCGCGCCAGAAGTAGCCAAGACAGTGCCGTCTGCGAGTATTCCGGGCAATTGCGCAGTAGTTAGGGCTGGTCGTAATACCTCCGATTTTGCTGTCTGCGAGTATTCCGGGCATTTTCGTAGTAGGATTTGCGTGCCAGAAATAGCCGCGACAGTGCCGTCTGCGAGTATTCCGGGCATTTGCGCAGTAGTTAGGGCTGCCAGTGTTACCTCCGATTTTGCTGTCTGTGAGTATTCCGGGCATTTTCGTAGTAGGTTTTGCTGGTCAGAATTAGCTGCGACAGTGCCGTCGGCTAGTATTTCGGTCCTGTGACAATATTTGTGGCCACCAGTGTTACCTACGTTAATGCCGACCGTGAGTACTCCGGGCATTTTCGTAGAAGGATTTCTGGGCAGGATTGGCCGCGACAGCGCCGGCCGTGAGTATTTCGGGCACACGCACAAAGTTTGTACCACCAGGGCTAGCTACGATAGTGTCAGAGCGTAGCCATACATATGCGTTATAGATTCTCCTATTCATATATATTTTCTTCCATAAGCGTCCGTCGCGGCATAGCCAACGGTACGCGACTCGGTAACCCGAGTAAGAGTTTTCCCTAAATAGAATATTATGAAACCCCTCCTCAACTGTCTCAAAGATAAATAAATTTATCTGATGAGGGCGGACTGAGACGCGACCCCAGCAAAACGCATCCTTACAGATGGCGCCCGAGCAGGGACTAGTTGAGGAAATTTAGGGGAAAATTCCAACCATCGTGGCCTAAAGAACCACTAGATCATTTTATTCTCCACCACTGGGAAAATTTCTGTCAAGGGGAAAATACACATAGAAAAATTCTGGGAGAAATTTTGTTACATTTTGTTGTTGAGAAGAAATTCCGAATGCATTGAGAGAAACGTTAAATTGAAAAATTCGGAATCAGCGAGATAAATAAAACATATCCGAAAACACGAAAAGAATTTTTAATGAGGAAAATACTAACAAAAGTAGTAGTAATAGTAGTAACAGTAGTGAAAACAGGGCTCTACCTAACCTCTGAGATCGCACGCTCATAATACCCATAGTAAGCAGAGAACCACGTGCGTGAGTTTGACCCGAAAAAAAAAAAAAAACCGACGAGAAGCAACGTGATCGCGCCGCCACCGGGTATATAACAACGAGAACTCATCGTCAGGAGGACAGTCGTTCGGGAGAGCTCAAGCAGTCAACATCGGTCAAGACCAGCAAACAACAAGAACATTTTTTTTTTATCGTGAGCATCGTGCAAAACATGTACAGTCGTGCGTCGCCGAGGAATAAAACCGCGTGCATTGTGCAATTAAAAATCGTGAACCACGTGCACCATACAGATAAAAATTAATTAATTAAACATTCGCGGCTGGCATTTCAAACGAAAAACAACACAGTAGTCCGTGGTCATCGAAACAATATTTGAGAATTTTTTTTTGTGTGCCATCGTCGGGAATCTAAACGTCACGTGAGTCGAACCGCGTGTATACCCTCAAACAATGGGTGTTAAGTGGATCTCGTATCGTCGGAAACAGGAACTCGAGACCCTGACCGCCGCGTTCGGTTTAAATAGCGTTGGAACCGTCGAAGAATTACGCCAACGACTCGTCGAATTTTCGAGGCGGGAGGATCTGTCGCCAGAAACGCAAGGACAATTGGCGAAAATGGAAACGGCATACGGGAATGCAGTTACTCCTGACCAAAAATCGCCGCTTGCCGTCGTGGTTGAACCTACGAGCGAAAAAGTATCGGGCGACTGCAGGAGTCACACCCTCCAGCTACCACGGACCAATTCGGCTCCTAATTTGGTGTCGCTGCTGCAAGCAGCGAACGTCGTAGCGCGCGACCTGAAGGCACCTCTTGCGCCACATTGGTGGACAAGATGGCCCGATGGGGGCTTACTTTTGATGGATCTGGCGACCCACTCCGATTTATGGAACACATGGAAGAAAGAGCAGCCACGTATCAGGTCGATCTAAGGGCCCTACCCCAGGCAATGCCAGTGCTCCTAGCCGGAAGGGCAGAGAGCTGGTTCCGAACGAGCAGACTGCAGGGCACGACATGGAAAACTTTTAAGAAGGAGTTTCTGGAATTTTTCTTACCACCACGGTACTTCCAAAGGCTGGAAGACCAGATACGGACGCATACACAGAGACCAGGTGACCTGTTCAAATTCTACATGATCGATCTCCGCATACTCATGCAACGAGCGGGATACACCATGGCGCAAGAACTGGAGCGCGTGTACGAAAATATGTTGCCGGAGTACCAACTGTACACAAGGCGTCAGGATTTTCACACGCTAGCCGAGCTGACACAACTAGTGGTAAACTTCGAGATCATAAGAAGTCGAGGACAAGGAAGCCAATTGGGTAGTCAGGAGCGCGAAGGATTTAGTGCACCCCACCGAGGAACTACAGGTGCCCACCTGATTGGTGTACGCACACCCTCAAACCCGGAGGGGCCGAACGGACCAGGTGCTGAGATACAGCATGGGACCATAATGCCGGAATCAGAGGCCCCGATCATCGCGCTCAACGCCTGCAGGAACTGTGGGGAGAATGGCCATTTCCAAAGGGAATGCCGACAGCCGCAAGTTTTATTCTGCTGGGACTGCGGCAGACGTGGCCTTCGCACCGTGGAATGCTGCCGCAGATCGGGAAACGGCTACGGGCCTCGAGCAGGCGAGGATCGCCCGAGGAACCCGAGAGCTTCCCCAAGCCAGTAAGCCAAGTTCTAAGACTAAAGCAGGGTAGGATCCAGGCGCAGGTCCGTATCAAAGGAAACGCGTTTAAGGCCACCCTGGATACGGGAGCCACCCGAAGTTTCATTAGCGAACAGCGGGCGGCGCAGATCGGACGTGGAAGAGATTGGCGAGAGATTCGCACCCGGATCCGATTGGCGGATGGATCCCATCGAGACCTCACCAGGGGCCTTGTAGTAACCATTCACCTGGGCCAACAACAGGTAAAACTGTTCTTACTAGTGATGCCCACGGTGCTAGATGACATACTACTGGGAATCGACTTCCTTTGTGGCATCAAGGCCATCATTAGCTGCGGAGGAGAACACTTGCAACTGGATTCGAGGTAACCTCCGGGGAACAAAATAATCCGGAGATTTCAGCGAGGAACAACGCACCGAACGAGGAGTGCGTGGCTGCTCCTTCTGGAATCCTGCGAAGCAACGAGGAAAATCTGGAGATTTCAGCGAGGAACGACGCACCGAACGATGAGTGCGTGGCTGCTCCTTCTGGAATCCTGCGAAGCAACGAGGAAAATCTGGAAATTTCAGCGAGGAACGACGCACCGAACGAGGAGTGCGTGGCTGATTCCCCCGGAATATCCAGGAGCAACGAGGACACAAAGGAGGCCCCCACAGTCAAACACAGACGACCGAATCGTGCCAGACGGAACTGAAACCGACACGGAGACCCGATGGTAAGGGAGGCCCAACCTAGCTGGACTTCGGCCTTGCCTACCAGCAGCCAGACCGCTCGACAACACAATCCTTTCCGACAAGGACCAGCGACACCTCTACCAACTAGGAAAGTCCGGTTCCGAGAACCAATTGTGGAAAGCGAAGACGGCGTTAGGCCTGACGGATCAACATCAACGGACATCCGAAGAGAGGAAAGCCTAGCCAGCATCGACACCAACACGAGCTTGACAGCGGCACCGGACACCATGGATCCGAGGGTGAGTGCTTTTCTGCAGACCGAATTAGATAAATTTGACCATCTGACGGGCACTTCTAATATCGCGGAACATCACATCGTTATGAGGGATGATAAGCCCATTAAGCTGCGATATTACCCTAAAAATCCAGCAATGCAAGCAGTTATAAACAAACAAGTAGATGAACTTTTGCGGGATGGACGGATCGAGCCATCAAAAAGCCCTCATAGTGCACCAATAGTACTAGTCGGGAAAAAGACAGGCGATATCCGAATGTGCGTGGATTATCGGAAACTGAACGCGCGATCAGTTCCCGACGCGTATCCCCTACCCAGAATTCATCACATTCTGGAACGCTTACGGAACGCGCGGTTCATTTCCACTCTCGACCTTAAGAGTGGATACTGGCAAATTCCGGTCGCGCCTTCCAGTCGGGAATACACCGCTTTTACCGTCCCGGGACGAGGCCTCTTTCATTGGAAGGTGATGCCATTCGGGTTACATTCAGCTCCCGCGACGTTTCAAAGAGCTCTCGATAGCGTCATAAGTCCGGAGTTAGAACCTTCAGCCTTCGCGTACTTAGACGACATCATTGTTATCGGCACGACTCTCGACGAACACATCGAAAACCTGCGCGAAGTATTTAGGCGACTCTGGCAAGCTAATTTGAAACTCAACCGAGACAAATGTAGTTTCTTTCAGCGGAGTCTAAAATACCTGGGTCACGTGATAAGCGAGTCAGGGATCCACACTGACCGTGATAAGACCGCCGCGATTCGCGAACTACAACCGCCTACGAATGTCCGTGAATTGCGACGCTGCCTCGGTGTCGCGTCGTGGTACCGCCGTTTCGTCCCGAACTTTGCAGAAATCGTAGAAGCGATATCCACACTCCTCCGGAAAGGAAGGAAATGGAGTTGGGACACGGAACAGGAGCAAGCTTTCGAGACTGTTAAAACCCGACTCACCGAAGCCCCAGTACTTGCGTGCCCCGATTTTACGCAGAAGTTTTTCTTGCAAACCGACGCTAGCGATCACGGGTTAGGAGCAGTCCTACTGCAAAGCATCGACGGAGTGGAACGGGTCATAGCTTATGCCAGTCGACGATTAACCCGAGCTGAGGAAAATTACTCGGTAACAGAAAAGGAGTGCCTCGCGATCGTATGGGCCATTCGCAAAATGCGTTGCTACCTGGAAGGATATCGGTTCGAAGTCGTGACGGACCATCTGGCTCTTAAATGGTTAAACTCAATCGACAACCCAACCGGACGAATCGCCAGATGGGCACTCGAACTACAACAATATCAGTTCGACGTTCAGTATCGACGAGGGAAATTCAACATAGTAGCCGATGCTCTTTCCCGTCAGCCCTTGGACACAGTACAACAAGCCAACGTAGAGCCATCGCAATGCAAATGGGTGCGCAGGATGATACTTCAAGTAACTCAGGAACCGGGAAAATTTCCAGACTACCGGATCGAAGGAGGCCAGCTGTACCGAATGACGGGGAATACACCCCAGGAGGAAGACCAGATTCCGTGGAAGCTATGCGTTGGCCAGGAGTACCGGCAACGAGTCCTACAGGAGTGCCACGATCATCCGTCAGCTGGACATCTCGGGACACGGAAAACCGGCAAGCGCGGCCGGATGTTCACACGCCAAGTCGAAGAACCGTTCAGCGTGGTATGTGCGGACTTCATGGACCCATTTCCCCGTTCCCGTCATGGAAATACCATGCTACTGGTATTTTTGGATCCATTCACCAAATGGGTAGAATTAGTCCCACTCCGGAAAGCGACGACACCCCATCTCGAACGATCTTTCCGGAATCGGATTCTTAGTCGCTTTGGCGCTTCATCATGCAAGGGAGGGAACCGAGACTACCCAATACATTGTTCGATCAGGCCACGCCGAGTCACACGTCGAATCAGCCACCACCAGGAAAGAAGGCGGAACAGATGCAGGAATTGTTCTGGATCGTCAAAGACAACAGCGAGCGAGCATCCAACGAACAAAGACGGCACTACAATCTCAGACGCCGGGAATGGCGGCCGGCCGTGGGATCACTGGTACTCCTCCGCCGCCACGTACTATCCAAGGCTTCAGAGGGATTCACTGCAAAGCGGCCAAATACGATGGACCATACAAGGATCACAAGTTCCTGTCTCCTAATCTCTTACAATTACAGGTACCAGGGAGTCGACGACGACGCACAGCCGGACTAGGGGACGTAAAGGAATACCATTACGAGGATACCGACGATGACGAGCCAACCGCTGCCGCCGAGGGGAACAAGTCTTGAGAAAAGGGGGCCACTTGCTGGTAGTTGCGACTACCCAACGTCCCTCCCCATCAAGGGGGAACTCAGTGACTGGCCACTCAAAACTTTTTTTTTTGTCATTTACTATTATCACTAAAACTTTGTTAGACTAAGAAAACACGAGTTACATAGGAAGGAGTTAAGCTTAGTTTAGTCATTCGCACTCATAGGGATATCAAATATTTAAGATATACTAAGTTTCTTTACCCGCAGTGCCATGAGTTCAAGAGACCCGAGACGCCCAGTGACGGGCACCGTAGGTGCAGACGACGATGTGGAGATGCAGGAGGCGCTGAACAACTCAATACGAGACCTCCTGAGCGATCCACTGTGGGAAGCAGACCAGCTGATCCTGGAGGCTGAGGCCACCGGCCTCTCCCTGGATGATGCCCTCGACCTCTGCGTCGCATCAGGGGACCCGCTGGGAAGTATCGGCGATGGAGAAGTCGAACCAGACGGCAGATTTGGGAGCTACCGCAACCCGAGTCCGCCACGGCAGCGACCCCCTGCTGACGCCGCAGCACCAACTAGTGCCAGCGAAGCATCCAGCGGGACATCAAGCGGCACCATCCCGGGCAGTTCGGGCGGATCCTCGCGTGACGCCTTGCTACCCGGATCCAGCGGATCCTCTGGCGACGCGCTGCTACCCAGCTCGGGTGATTGCGCCGCCGACGCGCTGCTACCCAGCTCGGGTGATTCCTCCGCCGACGTACTGCTACCCAGCTCGGGTGGTTCCTCCGCCGACGCCACACTACCCAGCGTTGACAGGTCGACCAGGACGACCGGCGAGATGCTCAACCCACAGCCACGGTACGAGGACATCTCCAGTGCCGACGAGGCAGAAGCCACGGCCCGAGGAGATTATAGAAGTCTCGGATTCCGACGACCGAAGCACGCCCCTGTGGAGGGAGGTACCACCACGGCCAGAGACCCCACCGCCGTCGTACCAGGAACTGTTCGGACCAGGCCCCTACGACAGCCCCCGCACCATGGCCAAGAAGCACCTGCCAGCAGCGACTGCATCACAGCCGAGCCACAACAACACCCGGCGACTCAGCGACGAGCTGCTCCTGGAGGGCCCCAGTACATCCAGCCAAGCAGCCAGGGCACTGGCAAATGCACCACAGCCGAGCCACAACAACACCCGGCGACTCAGCGACGAGCTGCTCCTGGAGGGCCCCAGCACATCCGGCCAAGCAGCCAGGGCACGGGCAGCCATACACCAGCAGAACTGCGACAACAACCCTCCATGGTAGTGGCCCCGGCCCAGTGGCGAGTGGAGACGGCTGGACGGGTAATCACGCACCTGGATAGAGGGAGAGCTGGGATTACCACGAAACAGGGACATACGACGCCAGGAGAAGATCGACGGCAGGCCGTACAGAGTCCATCTCTCCAGGAGTGGGCGCGTCACCAACTTTTCACCCACCCCAAAGTAAAGGGGGGGTGTGAAGACTCACATTTTTTGCCTTCACATTTTTACGTTTCTTATATGTACATAGTTAGAATTAAGTAGTTTAAGTTCACAATCAATAGTTTTTAAGCGTATATACTGCAGTAGTTTTTAAGAGACAGATCCCTGAAGTAAATAATTTTAAGTTAGCCCTAAGTGGCAACCCAAAACTATCGAATAAGTCAGGAGAATAGTTGAATTTCCCGCCGAAGCCAGGACACCAACCACGATCACGCCATGGAAAATACTAAGAAGAAATCCCCGATAAAATCCCACAGGGGAGGTTTCTTGGAAACGAGACCAACAGCCACACTAACTTCCGGGACTTGAAATTTTGTGCGCGGCGAGAAAAGTTCGGAGTTTGAGAAAAGCGGAGAAAACGAGGAAGAAAGACACCAAGTCCAAGATTGAACCGACGCGTGGCCAGGAAGTGGAAGCAATCAACCGACGAGACACAGAAACACTGGCTTCGGCAAGCAGGGTGAGCATAAAGAGTGCGACAGGGACAGATAGGGATTAGAAAGAAAAATCCAGAAAATAAAAGTAAAGTAACTCGGAATCAAAGTGTTAGAATTATTGGTGCAATTGTCAAGCCCCGATCGTGCCGTCTGCGAGTATTCCGGGCATGTGCGCAGTAGTTTTCTCGACAGGTTTAGTCGCGCCGGTGCCGTCTGCGAGTATTCCGAGCACATGCGCAGTAGTTTTCTCGACAGAATTAGTCGCGACAGTGCCGTCTGCGAGTATTCCGGGCATTTGCGCAGTAGTTAGGTATGGCCGTAATTCCTCCGATTTTGCTGTCTGCGAGTATTCCGGGCATTTTCGTAGTAGGAATTGCGTGCCAGAAATAGCCGCGACAGTGCCGTCTGCGAGTATTCCGGGCATTTGCGCAGTAGTTAGGGCTGGTCGTAATTCCTCCGATTTTGCCGTCTGCGAGTATTCCGGGCATCTTCGTAGTAGGATTTGCGCGCCAGAAGTAGCCGCGACAGTGCCGTCTGCGAGTATTCCGGGCATTTGCGCAGTAGTTAGGGCTGGTCGTAATACCTCCGATTTTGCTGTCTGCGAGTATTCCGGGCATTTTCGTAGTAGGATTTGCGTGCCAGAAGTAGCCACGACAGTGCCGTCTGCGAGTATTCCGGGCACTTGCGAAGTAGTTAGGGCTGGTCGTAATACCTCCGATTTTGCTGTCTGTGAGTATTCCGGGTATTTTCGTAGTAGGATTTGCGTGCCAGAAATAGCCGCGACAGTGCCGTCTGCGAGTATTCCGGGCATTTGCGCAGTAGTTAGGGCTGCCAGTGTTACCTCCGATTTTGCTGTCTGTGAGTATTCCGGGCATTTTCGTAGTAGGTTTTGCTGGTCAGAATTAGCTGCGACAGTGCCGTCGGCGAGTATTTCGGGCCTGTGACAATATTTGTGGCCACCAGTGTTACCTCCGTTAATGCCGACCGTGAGTACTCCGGGCATTTTCGTAGAAGGATTTCTGGGCAGGATTGGCCGCGACAGCGCCGGCCGTGAGTATTTCGGGCACACGCACAAAGTTTGTACCACCAGGGCTAGCTACGATAGTGTCAGAGCGTAGCCATACATATGCGTTATAGATTCTCCTATTCATATATATTTTCTTCCATAAGCGTCCGTCGCGGCATAGCCAACGGTACGCGACTCGGTGACCCGAGTAAGTTTTCCCCAAATAGAATATTATGAAACCCCTCCTCAACTGTCTCAAAGATAAATAAATTTGTCTGATGAGGACGACTCTGGGCGGACTGAGACGCCGACCCCAGCAAAACGCATCCTTACACCAGATATAGTTCCTGCTCGGGGGATGGGCACAAAAACAGGTTTATCGTGGCAGTGTTCTTTTTGTCCTTTACAGGGACTTACACTTTTTCCAGGATCTGCTGTGTTGTCCCATTGGCTGTTCGAACTCTCGCGAAGTACGGCTTCCAGGTGATGTCCAGCGTTTTCAAAAGCTCTCTACAACCTTTGCCCAGTAGACTGACTGATGCTCCTGAGTCTAAAAGACCCCGTACCATCCTTCCAAGGATGCTCACGACCGCATACGGGCGTGGATCTATATTCTTCCTCTGGTCTCGAACAGAATTCACCGACTGCTGTACCCTGCCTCGTTCCTGTTTCCTTTTCTTGAACCGATCCATGGCTTTTTGTATCCTTTTTGTTGTCATGGTTATACCTGCAAGCTGATTTTCACCAAATATTCGTTGACGAGCGTCTTTGTACCTTCGAACTCGCTCAGTTAGGGTCAGGAACATCCGATCTGGTCCCCGCACCATCGGCTTTGCGCTCTCTTCCTTCTTGCTGCTTAATTGGTCCGGGATCTCCTCTGTGGGTCTCTCACGGAACGCGGCTCGCCCGTCCATACTACGTTCCGCAAGACGTTTCCCTGCCTACAGTTAGGGCATTTGGGCGCAACGGTATTTGCCAATCCGCATTTATATTAGAAAAGCTTCCGCTGCACCGCCTCACATTCCATATCAGCAACTTTTTAGGTGCTCCACCTGATATCGCCTCTACCGATCCTTCTGCTCCATCAGTAGATTCCTGGTTTTCCAGATCGCAGCCTCGGATTTCCTCCACTCTGCTAGTTCGCAGCTCCTGCCGGGGTCTGTAACTGATTGGCAATTGTGTTCTCCGTCTTTCACGCTCAGGATCCAAAGTGCGTTCCGCTTCCTTACACTCGTCCTGGAGGTGTTCCAGCGTATAGACTCGTATCGAATAGACCCACTGTCTCATCGGCTCCGCCAAGTTTCGCTTCGCTGTTTTAACCACCCATTCCTGGTCCACTCTACCACCCATAGATGCCACTAGTCGCCGGAGGGCTGTGAAGTATTCCTCCAGAGATTCTCCCGGGCGCTGCTTCCTCTCGGCGATATCCTGGATCCGGTCGTAATTGCTTCTATTGTCACAATAGCGCCGTTGCAATGCCTCTTTAAGGTCTTCCCAGGTCCTCGGAGGTTTGCTTCTGATTTGCAGCCAGTACCACTCAGATGCTTCCTCGGTGAGTAATCGGTGAAAATCCCGTAATAGGTCTGGCCATGGCATTCCATAGTGCTCCTGTAGATGTTCCACCCTGAACAAGAAGTCCTCAGCGCTCATGGAGCCGTGGCTGCCGGCGAACTGAAACCCCCACTTGTCCAGTGGAACATAATGCCTTGGCCGACTCCATTGCCTGTGCTCTCCCGAAGAACTGGTTCCTGTTCCTCTCCCGGACAAACTGCCGTTTGGATTTGCTGGGGCGCGATATTCGTCTCGTTGTTGCCCTTCGAATCTCACTCTCGCCTATTGCGGAGTTCCCGAGACTCTGTTGTCAAAAGAGCGGTGATCCCAGCGATCTCTCATAGCCCCGTTCTGGACCCCAAATGGGTTGCCTCCTGTCGCCTGAGGGTTCACCTAACGGTTTCCTTGTCCGGCCCACGTTTGACTTTCACCTCTTCCATTTGCCACTCGCGGTGGCAATCCATCCGTTGCCGGCTGACCGGGGTGGTGATCTCTTCTGGCTCCCTCACTCTGTCCTTCGGAATGGGGTTGTCTTCCTGCTGCTTCGCCTCCTGGAAACTCTTCCATATTCGGTGCCTTGTTACTAGCTTCTTTACTCCCAGTTGTTCCAACCGCTCGCTGTGTTGCCGTCGATGAACCGGAGGACTTGGATGTTTCTGAACTTCCGTCCCTTAGAATCCAGTCTGCATGCATCGGTCGATCCTCACGTCGATGAGGTGTTGCAAATCCACCCTCATCTGCTCCTGTGATGTCTGGATCAGGAATTGTAATTCCCTCCTGTTAAACGAACCGTATGCTTCGGCGTTTTCCTGGCTGTATTGTTCCTGTATTGGGTCTAGGATAATGTGGGAATGTACGTTGTACGGCGTGGAGACCTGATCGAGATTCAGGGTTCTTGGGATTGCGCCCCTTCGCTGTGCCCCCCATAGATCCCTGCCCCTTGCAGCTTCCAGCATTTGTGACTCCACCTCTTCACTTCTCTGCCGTTCTTCTTCGCCCTGCATTGTGGACATTATTGGTCCACCCATATATCCTCGACGTGAAATGTATGGAACCAATCAAATGCTACACCCACCTACGCTAACTGCTTGGCTAAGGAACGATTATGTGGTGACAACAAACAAAAACAACCAACTACAAAAAAAAAAAAAAAAAAAATTTTAAAACTTGTCTACAATGACGATTTGGCGAGAATCCACCCAAATGTTTTGTTGTATACAATATATTTGCATCTGGAAGGAAGAAGTTCACCCGGCGTTTGGTGTTGTGTATACGATATTTATTTTCTGACCATTTAAAAACAAGTATGTATATATACGTAAGGCAATAATACTGACAACAAAAAACCCTTATTTGGCACAGTCGACTGTACAAAACCTCACTAGCAATGACGTTTGATAGTAAAGTTGCCAAATACAAAACCAAAACATAACTAATCTCCCTTCATCCCGCAGGTGCAAATGGACACGTACAAATTGGAACTGATGCAACTCTCTCACACATCGGAGCAGAGGTCACCGTCCTTCGCCTGGACGCAGCGCAAGGTCACCGAATATTGGGCCCTGGGTCGCCGGACGTTGTCGTGTCTCACCACCCGGGAAAAAGGAGAAACCAGTTATATTTTTTTAAGCAATATTTTACCCCTTTGTATTATTTTGATCTACATAAAACCCCCTTTTTAATTCTAATTTCCCTGCTCTCACTTCTTTGGTCTTAGTCCGTTATTTGTATCCGATGTCTATGCCAACGTATCGCAAACTGATCCTTTCCGTCTAGTCAGTGTCGAACTTGGCCTTCTCTTTCTTCGGTCGCTATATGTCCTTGCATCTGTGACATAGTCGCTATATCACAGAAAAATATCACAATTTTGGGACTTTTGTCAGTCAGCTTGCGCAAATCAATTTATTTGGCTTAGCCGCATAATTGATTACTTCAACTCTGCTTCTAGAAGCCCCGTTTGAGGACATTAATCCGTCACCTTTCTTTCCTTTCTAACTTCGTTGTTTATAGAATCAGATATTCAGTCTAGAGACCCCGCGAGAAATCTCTGACCCTACAAACCACGAAGATTTGCATGTCCTTTTTTGGAGGACATAGTGTTGCTTTCAAATTGGGCGCCATTTCTGTTATGACCCTATAGGTCCTGCGTATGCAGCCATCGGCTAGGGCCATGCCTCGGCTAGCTCTCTCGGGCACAGGTTCTTGGCCCGGCCCACTAACCCACGTAACATATAAAATTTTTTTGTTTTTAAACATTCCGCCCTAGATTAAGACGAGACGTTACACAGCACTAATACTTGCACAACTTTGAACTGGACGAAACATTCATTAATAACACATACATATTTAAACAGTCAGTTATCTGGGAGACTCCTGGATGTCCTTTGGAGCTCCCCTGCTTTACCCTCCCATCCTTTGCAGGCTGCTGGCAGAAATTGTTTATGCAGCTGCCCTAACATCTTCGTACTCACATCACTTACGCCATCGCTCCCTTCTCCCTTCCCATGACGAAAACTACTCCATATTCACATCTCCCTGACTGTGGCTGAAGCCTTCGGTGCCTCCCGATGCCGCCCCTTGGTAGGCGTGTCGGTCCTCAGGTAGGTGGTACTGTGCCGGCGAGGTTATGAACCACAGTCGCGAGACAAAATGTTGGGCAAACTTGCTTTCGATGGCCGGTGGAGAAGTCCAACAGATTTAGTTGTGAAAACCACCGATTTTGCGGCCAAACAATATGAAAATTACGCAGCCACCGAATATATACACCACGCTCAAAAATTATGTGGTCACCAAAATAATTTGCCCACAAGAAAAATTTTATGCTCCAGCACCAAAAAATTTCGCCAGGCCCGGATCTTGGCCTGGCGTTCCTTCTTTGTAACCTGGTCCTGGTCGGCTTCTATATTTAAAAAAAAAAATTCTTTATCTTCTTCTAACTGTCCTGCCTAGTCCCCGACCACTCACCTCGAGGGTTCGCCGATCCAGCTTCCCAGGTTCCTACTTCCTTCTGTTTGTCTCCAAAAAATATAACTGCTCCACTTGATTACTATTTTTTTAATTGCCACTTGGTATTGATATATATAGTTTTTTTTTTTTAATTTTCCTTGGGCCACTTTACAATTTTCAAATTTTCGCACCACCGCACTGTCCCGCGCTCGATCGAATTTCCTTCTCTCCGGATTCAAACCAACGGAGGCAGCGACAACCGACAACACGCCATTCGAAATCGAACTCCATTAGGTTTCTTGTTCGAGTTCTCCTTCATAGGGTGAATGAACCCACTTCCCTAAATGGCCTCAGTTGGCAGTCCTATTCCTAAAATTTGACACAATAATGCTTTCGTTGGCCATGTTGATCTTGCTTGCCAAAAGTTGGTCTTATTTGCTTGTATTACAAGTTGATGTCGTGGAATATATTGATATTAATCAAATTTTTCTCTCGTCGCCATTTATGTGATGTCTTCACACCAGGTTTTATTCCGATTCTGGTTATTCCATATTACAGTTACTTCTTCATTGCTTTTGTCTGTTATTCTCTAGGGTTGTACAACGTATTCTTAAGTACTGTGTAACGTATTACTAGCGTTGCCACATTGATCTTAAAATTCAAATTAGTCGTTATGCAAATACCTAACATTATATATTTTTTTGTTCCCTCCTAATGTTTCCTCGTTTATTTCTTCTTTAATTCTAACGCGTCTATCAAGTTCGCGATTCGTGCCGTACGTCACACGGCTGCGACCCTCGGTCGGTTGGGCGGGAGGTAGAAGCGGGATCCCGCGCGAAAAAAAATATATATGTAAGATGGGTATTTCCCTCTTGTGTTACGTTTATTATAATAATTTTTCGGATATTATATGTTTCTAAAAATGTGCAAGTTTTCTTTCCTATTATCTGCTTCTTCCGTTTTCTTTTCAACTTTTGTTACTTTCTCTGCTTCTATATCTGCTTAATTTCAACTGTAACTGTTGAACTCCCAAAACACAATGAATAATTCTCTCTCTCTTCCTGCTTAGCTGCTGTCAGTTCCAAGCTCTCGGCCTGCTTCGATCTCTTTCCATTTTACATTCGGCCTTTTTTTTGACTACTCATCTGTCCCAGATGACCAATCATCCTCGTTGTCCTGGACATATCGCCACAGCTTAATGTAGTCACAACTGGTTGAAGTGTTAATTGGTCCTTCGAAATCTGCTGCCTTCCGAACTTCGTACCTCCCATTCCTCTTCACTTTTGCAACCGCGTACGGTCCCATGTACTCTCCAGCCAACTTCTTTCCAGCTACAAACTGTGTCCGGCGTATAGCGACTAAGTCTACAACTTTATGATCGACTTCCGGTTTTCGCTTTCGGTCAAAGTTCCTCCTATACAATTCCTGTGCTCGTTGAATCTCTCTCTTTGTATCTTTTCTTCGACTTTCCTGCTTCTTTTTCAAAATTCTGCGGCCCTCTATGGCCGACTTTTGGGACTCACTCATCTTCATGAAGGCCAACTCCTGACAGCGGGCAAGGATCTCATCGTGGGTCGACTTCTTCTGCAGCAGCTGGCACTCCTTTTTAGCTAGTGACTTCTCCTTCTTAGTGCCATCAATCTGGGCTTTGCGCAACTCACGCAGCTTGTGGTTGCTGGCCAGATCTGATTTTAGGCTTGCTCTTCGCGGCGTCTCCGCCAAACACTCTTGGGTTGTTCCAGCATTGCAGCGGGTCAGCTTCTTGGTCACTCCCTCATAGCCAAGGATTCTTATATATCCATCTGTTGGCGGCTTCTTCAGCACCTTCTTCCGCATCTTGACTGGGACTTCTGCGACTGTATTCACGGCCTTGTAGTTCTTGATCAGCTCCGACACTTCTTTATCATACTGCTTTGGCTTCTCACAAGCCTTCTCCTCCAGCTGGGAAGAAAACTTGTATCCGTCGGCCGACAGCGAAAAGTTAAACTTTGAGACGAAATCGAAACCGAGCAGCGCATCATACTCAATGTCCGCATCCTCCACTACAACAAAGTTGTGTGTCGTCAACTCCTGATCTACTGCAACCTCAGCCTCCAAGCCCACGCAGCTTCGAGGCACATCTTCTCAAGATGACATTCGGTATTTTTTCAAAGACATACTTGCGCAAAATAGATAAGTCGGCTCCCGTATCTACCAGACACTCCACTTCCACGTCGTTGATGGTCACCTTTTTCATGCGATTTGCACTGTGTACAACTTGAACATCTGCAGTTGATTCAGGGCAATCCCTTGACATGTGGCCCTCCTCGTTACATCTGAAGCATTTTACGGCAGCCCTGCAATCTTTGCGAAGATGATCTGCAGATCCACAATTGAAGCAGTGATTCTTTCTGTGGTTGAACTCGCGCTGCATCCTATTGTCCGGCGTCGACCTCTCGTTGTTCGGCTTGAACGGCTTCTCGCCCACTCGTTCGTACACCTCATACTGCTCCTGTAGCTCTTTATACGTTTTGCAACAATAGAGAGAGTATCTAAAGTCACTCCTCATGCTTAGGCCGTCAACAACATAACGGATTACCGAACGTACATCGATGTTTCCAAGTGACGCAATCTTTTTCATCTGCAGTAGGTATACATGAAATGATTCGTCCTTGCGTTTCTTCCGAGTACGGAGCTGCTCATGGACATCAGCACTGCACACATATTGACGACTAAACTCTGTCTCCATCAGCATACGCATTTCTGCATATTGATGAACGAACGTAGACTCCAAAAATAATTTTGCAGTGTTCACCATTTTCGCCCGAGCCTGGACATACATTTGCTTTATGTTCAACCCGTAGGCTGCAACATTCTGCTCAAAATTGTCGAACCAGTACTTCACTGGAATGGATTCTCCGTCAAACTCTGGAATAATTTTCGCGAAGCTTTCCGCTGTAATCGAGCATCCACTGTTCTGCTCCTCCGCTCCAAACTTTATGGCAAGCAGCTGCACAAGGTCTTTCAGCGTTTTTGTGTTTTCGTCGATCGAGCTGCTCTCAACTGCTATAGCTGTATTATTCTGCCTTCCACTTGTTCCGACACGATTCTGCATGCTTCTTCTTGCAGCCTTTTGTTCTCCTCTTGATTCGGAAAGTTCATGCATGCTTTTAACTTCATCGTCATTCTCCTGTTCACCAGCTTTACCAAAGTTATCCATTCTGATAGTTTTATCCGCTGCGACAGGTCTAGTGTAATACGGCTTCACACTCATTCCCTTCCGCTATCCGCCTTTTAAACTTCTCCGGACTTGCAATTTTAGGTTTGGACGAGCCCCCAAATGTAAGATGGGTATTTCCCTCTTGTGTTACGTTTATTATAATAATTTTTCGGATATTATATGTTTCTAAAAATGTGCAAGTTTTCTTTCCTATTATCTGCTTCTTCCGTTTTCTTTTCAACTTTTGTTACTTTCTCTGCTTCTATATCTGCTTAATTTCAACTGTAACTGTTGAACTCCCAAAACACAATGAATAATTCTCTCTCTCTTCCTGCTTAGCTGCTGTCAGTTCCAAGCTCTCGGCCTGCTTCGATCCCTTTCCATTTTACATATATATATATATGAGTATATATACATATTATATGTATTATTATATTGGAGGGGACAAAGACTATTGGGGGTTTTACGCGACGGTCGTCGATATGTTTAGTATTTCCTGTTGATGACTGCCTGGAGCCATTTCTTAGCATCAAGCCGGAGAAAACGGTGGCTCTTCCGAAGAGGATGGTTCCCTTGGCAGACTCGGCATTGGTAGGATAAAATACCTCGGGAACGTCTGTTCTTGCTGTAGTCGTACGGAACCCAGTAGTTGAAGGAGTCGGCCGCATTGGTCACTCGTGTAGAGAACGACGAAATCCGTTGGATAGGTGGAGATATTTGTCGGGTGTCATCACGAGGAATCGGAACCACTGAAAGAAGAGTTGCTTGGATGCAACAAAGTGTGATGCCGACCGTGACAAGTAAGACAGCTGTGGGCGCTTGTGCAATTGCGGAGTGGATGACCGCTTGCAAAGCAATTTAAGCACAACTGTTTTTTTTTAATATATGAAGTAAGATTTTCTATCGTCATTTGGAGGAAGCGTGGGCATTTACGCACTGGATTGTTTTCTGCAGAACACAAATCGCATCTTTTGGATTTGTGAACAATCCGCGTATTAAAGGATTTTAGCACTCGTGGCGACTGGTTGGAGATTGTCGGTTTAGACGAACAAAGCATATCGCAGGAGGCTGGAGAGAATCTATGGCTTCCAGAGTTCTATAACGCTCCGTTAGGAATGAATCAAGTTTCGGCCACGTAGGAATTTCGGTTTTATGTTGGATGGATTTCTCCCATAATGAAAGTGTCAGCTTTGGAAGTTTCGTGGAGCAGCATTGGACTTGAGCGGCTTTAGCAGAGATCGTATCGATCTGTCCTCTCAGCCAACTGAAATTAGCTCTGAACAAGCTTCGTACTCTTTCTCGACCTTATCCCAAGCGCTCGGACTTGGTCAAGATGAATTTGGCAAGTGTACTTGTATGGGGAGTGGATGCTGCTGGATTGCAGACTGGAGTCGAAGTGACTCAGACGGTCACAAATCAAATTAAATTTGTTTAAAATAGTAGAAGTCATTTTATATATATTTTACGACAATTTACTGTAAATAAATATTACGAAATATTAATGGGTTGCCGCTGGATTGGGAATTTAGGAACCAATCGAACCAATAATTATTTTTGGAATAATAATTACTTCGTGAATAAATTGTATTTTTTCTCTATGGAATATAAACGGAAATGTTTGAATTAATTTAATAATTCCGGTCAGCAGCAAAAATACGTTCACTGTTCAAACATGAACACGGTTATAAATAAGAACGCATCTGTTAGCGATTAAGTCCCGGCCACAGTGCACTGTCTAGCACTTGTGTGCATAGCTATTTGAAACCGCCACTTGAGCCTATGTAACAAGTAACCCGAAATATGACCTCCTGTGAGCGGTCTGGGTTTGTTTAGGATATTTACGATCGGGTTGACATGTGCACCCTTATTGCGCTTAGAATATTTCTCGCGATCGGGAACTGTCCGATGCGTGGGTCTAAAACTAAGATCTACAATGTACATTCTCATGTTAGCTATATAAGCTAGGGTTTAAATGAAATAAAATCAGTTTCTTACAAAAACTCAACACATGAAGACTTCTAATTTATTTGGAGCTCTTTCATTTTGGTCCTTCGACCGCTCTGCAACTTTCCCCCCTGTGGTAAGAGGTTCAGAGTTTTAAACCAGCACCTTAAAAGATTAAGGCTGCAAAAATAAAGATCTCTTGTTTCCCCCCACCCGTGGTAAGGAACAGAGAATAATATTATAAAACAAAAAGACACAAAAGAGTTTTTTATGTTTAAATTGAAGCACCTTTAGGCTTGACATAGCTAAAGGTTGCTGTAATACCATTGGAATATATGGTTAGGAGGCGTACTGAGGCCTTTCTTTGAAAATAAAGAAAAACATCAGTAGTGAATGTGATACCATTGAAATATATGGTTAGGAGGCGTACTGAGGCCTTTTTTTTGGAAAAAATAAAAGAAAACATCAGTAGTGGAGTGCATTAAAAAATAAATAAATAAAATTTGATTGAAAAAAAAAATATAAAAAGAACAAAATCTAACTCTCAGTGCTCGGCGAAAAAGAAAAGGAAAAAGTGAAGCAGTGCTCAAAAACCTACGACTACAGCGGCAGCAACTACAGCCGCAGCAGCAAAAACATCCTACAACTGACTACGGCTGCAGCGACTACGGCGGCAGCAACTACAGCCGCAGCTAAAAATACGACTACGGCGGCAGCGACTACGGCGGCAGCGACTACGACTACGGCGGCAGCGACTACGGCGGCAGCAACTACAGCGGCAGCGGCAGCGGCAACAACGACAGCGGCAGAAAAAAGATAAGACACAAATTTACTATATACTAACATTATAAGTTAAAAAATTAATAATAAGATAATTTTGATATATATATAAAAAAAAAAAGAAGATGTTGTCCGAGCAAATTTTGAGCCTGCTGAAAAGGCAGTCAGAAATTAATAAGGTCTGTGGGGAAATCCTAAATGGAGAGGTAGTATTGTCAAGTCAGGAAATAAAATCCGTGAATGAGTTGGAGAGAGAAGCTCAAACCAATCACAAAATGCTAGTTAGATTAGGCCCCATAGACCATGAATATTTTAGCAAAAAGAGTTATGACCGAATATTTGATGCCTTTAGACAAATTCGAGAAAAGATCGCGGAGTCAGGTAAGAAAAGTCAAAGTAGTCAAGATGATGCCAAACATACGTTTTTAGAGCAGCAAATTCAGAAGCTTAGAGATTACCTTGAGGAAACTTATAGGGATATCCAGAGCCAGAAACGCGAAACCTTGCGTATAAGGAAAAATAAAATATATTTCCTCTGGCAAAATATTTCCGACCGCAAAAAAGAAGTAGGAGCATGTAGCTTAAGCTTGTAGTCAGCACTATATGAGCTAGAATTTCACGTTCAAAATATCCCATTGGAGATAAATGAACAATTAAAGGAGAGGGTCGGAGAAAAATTTGAGGGTACTTACACCACCCCAGAACTACCGACCCTACCAAAAATTGAGGTTCGCACCTTTGGCGGTGATGCCAAAGAGTGGGACATATTTCATGATTTGTTTATGGAATTAATTCATTCTAGGGAAAGTCTTAGCACTTCCCTAAAATTCAATTATTTAAAATCAGCCTTAAAAGGTGAGGCAAGAAACGTTGTAGCCCATCTGTTAATGGGTACAGCGGAAAATTATGAGGCCGCTTGGGACCTTCTAACCAAGCGGTACGAAAATAAGAGAAAAATATTCTTTGACCAACTAAATCGCCTAATGGATTTGTCAATGTTGAATATTGATTCTGTTAGGCAGATTAAATTATTTATAGACACAATCAATGAAGCGATACACATTTTAAAACTGAAAGCTAATCTGTCCGATGAAGTTAATGTGTTATTTGCTCACATTGTGCTCAGAAAATTTAATACACAGACTCTTCAGTTATATGAGAGTCATATTAAAAAAACCAAAGACATCCAGCAATTAGCGGATGTAATGGAATTTTTAGCGCAGCGGCTGAGTTCCACTAGCTCTGTACAGGAAGAAAAACCTGTCAATAGAAATTTTAATTTTTCAAAAAATTTTGCCAAAAATCATGTTTCGAAAAGAAACGAATTTTTAAACATGACTGAAGTAAAGTGCCACATCTGCAAAATGATGGGTCACATTGTAACGCAGTGCCACAAATTTAAGGGTATGAATCCCACAGAACGACTAGAAGTCGTAAATGAAGTACAATTATGTAGAAGGTGCCTTAAGCATCCTGACAACAGAAGATGTACCAGCGAAAATTTATGTTCGCTGTGTAATAGAAGGCATCATTCAATGCTGCATATTGCATATTCCCAAAATAGGGAAAATGTGAACACCTGCGTGACTTCAACTCAGGCGTTGCTTGCAACAGCAAAGATCAAGGTAAAATCGGCAAATGGCGATTTTAAAAATTTAAGAGCTCTGATAGATAGTGGATCCCAAAGCACTATCATATCAGAGGAGGCAGCTCAAATTTTAAAGCTGCCTCGAATAAAAGCAAAAACAGAAATTAGTGGAATTTCTTCAACAGATAT
This sequence comes from Drosophila kikkawai, assembly GCF_030179895.1. Classification (NCBI taxonomy): domain Eukaryota; kingdom Metazoa; phylum Arthropoda; class Insecta; order Diptera; family Drosophilidae; genus Drosophila; species Drosophila kikkawai. The sequence goes on from NC_091730.1 coordinate 33,966,030, forward strand.
ATGTGTGTCAAAACATAAAATAAAATTAATTATTGACGACCCTACATCAAAAAAGGATGTAATAACCGAGGAAAGAATATTGCCCAAATTAATGAAAGCCCTACCAATAAATAAGGTAGAGGTAGACAAGTCCAAATGGCAAAACTTTACATTAGCTGACCCGGACTTTAATAAGCCAGGTCGAGTTGATGTAATTATTGGAGCGGATTTATATACGCATATCATGAAGAGAGGTTTGGCAAAAATAGATGGTTTGCTAGGTCAGAATACTAAGTTTGGGTGGATTGTCTCAGGGAGAACTAAGTCCAAGGGCACTAAGTCAATAGGGAAAACTCATTTTATAAGTACCACCATATGTAGACCTATTGTAAAGATTCCTGTTAAAGATAAAAAATTAGTAGAAGAATCGAAGCCACAAGCAATGGCACAAGCTAGAAAATTTGAGCAAAAATTCAAAAATAGAAGTAAATGGAAAAGGAATATGGCCCATATAGAAAAGGGTTAAGCATGCATCACATATTGGGTCATACCTCTTTAATCATATGTATTTGAAATTTTATTGTATTTTTTGAGAATTTAATAAGCTAAAATCCTACACCCTGCTGGCCCTTGGCAGAATGTTCACACATGAACAGGAAATTATTTTTGTAAATTGAATTGAATTGTATTTGTGAAATGTAGCATGATAATTAAAATGAAATTAAAAGAAATGAAATTGTAATTGTTTATTAAGCCATGATACAGAGGCCGTTGTAAAATATTAGTTGCAAAATTGATAATATCGAATAAATAAATACAGTCCACTTAAGTTTATTGCAACTAATTTAAATGTACACCTACACCTTGCTGGCCCTTGGCAGAATGTTCAAACATGAACACGGTTATAAATAAGAACGCATCTGTTAGCGATTAAGTCCCGGCCACAGTGCACTGTCTAGCACTTGTGTGCATAGCTATTTGAAACCGCTACTTGAGCCTATGTAACAAGTAACCCGAAATATGACCTCCTGTGAACGGTCTGGGTTTGTTTAGGAATTTTACGATCGGGTTGACATGTGCACCCTTATTGCGCTTAGAATATTTCTCGCGATCGGGAACTGTCCGATGCGTGGGTCTAAAACTAAGATCTACAATGTACATTCTCATGTTAGCTATATAAGCTAGGGTTTGAATGAAATAAAATCAGTTTCTTACAAAAACTCAACACATGAAGACTTCTAATTTATTTGGAGCTCTTTCATTCACACCAATGCAGATATGGAAGCAGACTTGGATTTCTAACTTAATTCGTTAGTTGGAATTTTAATAAAAAAAATATTTAAAAAATTATTTTCTTTGTCTAGACTTATGTGATTGACCGGTGCTGTATTTAGGAACCAATGCGTATGTGTCTATGTTTGTGCATTACCCGTATGCCAATGCAGAATAGCGGAGATAACGAGAGACGGAAAAATTGTCAAATATCGGAGCGTCGCACAGTAGCGCCTTTTCTCATTTTACGTTCCAAAAATCATAACTTTTGAACAAAACAATATAACTAAATAATTTAAACTCTATTTGACATGACAGTGTTTGTTATAAAATTTACATATGTATTTAAAAATCTGCCCCACCCACTTTTTCGCCTTTTTAAAGGGTATCAAAGTGAAGAAATATTTTTTTCTCAATGAAGACAATCCAATAAATAGACTACGACTAGGACACACACAACTCACAAATGCCCATTATATGAATAGTTCCCTAACAAGTATCTGTCCCTTTTGCAACACCTCAGCGATAGACATCCAACACATTTTAATAGAGTGCACTGCACTTTCACATGTTAGAACAATTTGCTTTTCCAATGATAACCCAATCCATCTCCTTGCGAATCCAACAGCAACAAACTCTAATAAAATCATATACTTTCTACACAAAACGAATCTCATACATAAAATTTAATTATAACATATTCCACACACATATCTTTGTTAATACACTATAGAGCGGAAGGCCTTGGTAGCCATTACTCATTAATCTTTTGTTAACTATTAGTTTATAACTAATAATTAGCATTAAATAAATAAATAAATTTTTTAAAAATATTTTTTTTTAATTTTTTGTCTTTATTTTAATGTATTTGCCTAAATAAAAATAATTTGAAAACTGAAAAAAAATATTCTAAGTTTAACCGCCACAGAACCGTGAGCGCGTGTTTTGCTTCGCAATGACAGAGTCGCAGCTGGACGCAGACTTTCTAAACGGATTCTGATTCAGGAAAGATACACGCAGTGCGTAGTCATAGTGTAGTTGCTGGCTCTGGGCAGCTTCAGAAGTTATAGACTACTTTAGCCAGAAAAAGGTGAAAATAATGGACACCTGGCAGGTAGCGATTTACCTGTACAAGCCCACACAAAACTACCACTTTTTTAAATTTGGATAAGAGATATTGAATGTAACTATCATTAAAAGAAAAAATCATGACCATTGGTTATGTAGTTTTTGTATAATTATATCTGCAAGTCGACTAATTTACATATTTTTTGTTGTATGACGCATTCACGAAAAACAATTTCGACTTTGAATGCTCATATCTTCCACAAAAAAAATCGGAAAGTTTTTGTTACAGATTTGGAATCCCTGGGAAATTCTCTGTCGAATACGTATGGTTTAAAATGATTTTGCGATTATGAATTTTCCTATTTTTGCAACGGCTTTTGTTCGAGAGGCGCTACTGTGCGGCGGGTGAATTTTATTTTGTCCCGAATGAGGTCACGATAAGTGCAAACTACCCCAATTGCGACGTCCTATCGCAAATCGCAAAGTTGTCTGATCCAGCTGGGTGGGTCTCCCCATTTGTGGTTCAGGCCAAAATCCTAATGCAGGATATTTGGTTAGCCAGCATCGGATGGGATGAGTTGCTTCCGGGAGAACTGCTATGTCGCTGGCATGATTTTCTTTTTCCTCCACAAACTTCGTTTCCCGTATTGAGTACAATTTCGACCCGCAGTAAAAGTCCAGATCCATGGTTTCTGTGATGCTTTCCAAAAGGCTTATGGCGCAGCGATTTATGTTCGTGATGGAATCATTTTATCAAATCTTCTGACGGCAAATACCAAATTCGCTCCGGTCAAAACCGTCTCGCTCCCGCATCTAGAACTGTGTGGAGCCGTCCTTCTTGCAGGGTAGTCCACAACCAATTCGGCCTCATATTCCAATCGGTCGTACAGAATCTTTTCTACGGACGGTTTCACCGCCATGTCAGTGGACAACCTTCTTGACACACCGAGTAACTGATGCCAGCCAATGGTCTCATGTGCGTTCCGAGCACAACCCAGCAGATCTAGCCAGTCGTAGAGTAGCGGCTGAAAGGCTGGCGACCAGTAAGCTGTGGTGGTATGGGCCTTCCTGGCTACCTCAGCCACAATACACCTGGCATGAGCCTTACGAACCAGTTTCCGACCTCGACATCGAATAGCGACCAATACCATGACTTTTAGCATGCCCAGACCAAGACTTTCTCGAGCCATTCTCCAGGGCTCCAAATTCTCATGACTCAACGCAGAAACTTGGCGCTCGAGTCAAAAGCGGCCAGTTTCAGAATCCAGTTCCATTCAAAACATGAATCCCTTCCTTGATCCTCACGGCCTCATCAGAACGTGTGGGCGAGTGACGGCCTCCAAGGTTCTCTAATATGATGAATGGCATCCGATCTTTCTTCCATACAACTGTCATTTGGCTCGTCTCCTTGTTCATTTTACGCGTGGCATATCTCTGCACTGCGGAAACCAGCTAATGGTACGTCTGATCCGATCAAAATTCTGGATACCAAGGTGAAGAATTTAGCTAAGTCGGTAATTTTCTCCTGTAAGATATGTGTGATCCACAAAAATAAGCTACATACTCAACTAATGGGCGAATTACCTAGAGAATAAACGTCCTTTTCGCGTCCCTTTACTTATACAGGCATGGAATATGCCGGACCGTTCGATATTAAGAATTACACCGGAAGATCCTGCCTCATTACCAAGGGCTATGTGTTGGTGTTTGTGTGTTTCTCTACGAAGGCCATTCATTTAGAGCCTACTTCTGACCTCACAACAGAGAAATTTCGCTCGATTCGTGTCGCGAAGAGGGTGTCCTCGTCAAGCTCAGTCGGACAATGGCAAGCCCATTGTTGGTGCGGCCGCAGTGCCTTTCTTCAATCTGTTAAGAAATCACTGATGAACGATTATAGTCACCAGCAACTTCTTTGGCAGGTAATACCTCTAGGAGCTCCGCACATGGGAGGTTTGTGAGAAGCTGGAGTTAAAAGCTTCAAGACGATGTTCGTACACATTTGAGGACCTTTCAACGTTGCTGGCCAAGATTGAGGCCTGTCTGAATTCGCGTCCGATGACCGAAGGCCCCACAGACTTGTTAGAACTCACGCCGGGTCATTTTCTCGTGGGTGGCCCCCTTTTTTTTTCCACCGGTGGCAGCACCTAAAGGCTCTTCATTAGCAATTCCACCTAAGATGGAAGAAAAAGTACCACAAGCAGCTCTATAAGCGAACAGAGTGGCAAATCCCCACAAGAAATCTCATCGTGGGCGATATGGTCATTATTAAGGACGAAAATCTGCCACCCACTGAGTGGCGGCTCGGCAGAATAGATTCCGTGTTTCCCGGACTCGATGGTCAAGTCCGAGTATTGAATATTCGCACTGCTCGGGGGATCGTTAAGCGCCCTGTCGCGAAAGTCGTATTGCTTCAGGGGACGACCTCCTAAAAACCTCAATAGCCGGCCGTATCCCCACTTCATTGTTCGTTTCGCTAGTTCTAAGTCATATTTTTGACTCCTTACTAATCCTTACTCATCTGTATCCTACCCCATCATCTAGATCAGAAACGATGTCCCCACGTCTATGCAGCGCCATCGAAATGGAAAGTAGCGAACACGAGGTATTAAATCCTACCGTTGCCGAGTCTGCCTCGGAGTCCACCCGCTACTTTCGTACGTTCGACGGTTCCTGCGGCTGAGTGTTGAGAAGAGGCTCCGCGCTGGCCTCGCTAATCGCTACTTCGGTAATTGCTTGGCCAACAAGCACTCGGATGGAGCGTGTCGCCGTGGCGACAGCTGCAAAATTTGCCACGGAAAGCACCACACGCTTTTGCATATGCAAGAGCTGCCGATGCCTCAACGCCGTTCGCATCAGTTGATCTGCGCATCGCTAGGTGAAGTTCGGGACCGCTCGCGGTGTTATTCAAGTTATGCGGGCGGGTTCGCGGCTCTAATCTGTAATTAGTTCCTGGATGGGCCTAGAGATAATTTATGCTGGTTTCGAGATCCTTGAAGATTAAAGTGTTTTTCGCAAAGGAAAGGAGTTCGCCTGGCTTCCTCCTGGAGGCATCTTCTAGCGATGCCAGAACCGGAGAGCCTAGGTATCTCATTCTTGCCCTCGTTCGGGCCGGACATTTACAAATGAGATGCTCTAAGATTTCGATTGCCTCGGATTCATCACATTTCTGGCATTTGGCGTTGTCGGTAATACCCAGCTTGACTGCATGTACAGCAGATAGGCAGGAGAAGACAGAAGATGCAGCATGTAGTGAGTGAGTTTGTCGTTGTGCTCTTTGCACATGATTTTTGATATTCCGCAGGTTGCGGAATTACTCCTCCACCGGCTTTTTGCGCTTGCGTCAGCCCGTCTGTTGCGATTCTGGCGAAGGTTCGCTGCCCTGCACTAGATGCCCAATTTGAAAAGGGCGGTAATTTGAATTTGTTTAACGTTATATAACACCGAAACTGTACTGATTAACACCAATTTGTATTGAACAACACTTTTTTTGCGAGAATGAGACCGCTAAAATGAAAAGCGGCAAACCACAAGAGTGAGATCAGAAATAATGTAAAATTTCTTTATTTGTAACATGATTAATAAAGATTTCAGCGCTATCAGTATACATACTGCAACCAGAGGCTTGTTGTACTTGGTGAAACCCGGGACCCAGGGGCGTCCCAACATTCTGAAATACTTTACCATCCGGAATTCTGTGCCAAGGGTGCACAGCGTCTGGAAAGCGCTCCTTACCAAGGCACAGTGGTTCCGTCAGAGGCCAAAAATTAAAAAAAAACCGATTTGAAAATATTTTAATTAAATGTACACAGTTTGTCTCTAAAATGTCCAATCTACCAATTTGCAAACCGGTTTTCGCTGAAAACCCAAAGGTACATTCTAAAAATAGAATCAAAAGCATGAACACGTGTTCATTTCAACAGCGCATCGGAGCGGTGCACAGTGGTTGGGCTTGTATGAAGACGCGGCCAAAAATACTTCTAGTTGATATATCGTTGCGAAATTAATACCAACAAGAAAGGAAGCTAACTTCGGCACGCCGAAGTTTGTATACCCTTGCAGATATTATTTCATTACATTTTACCTATACTTATTATGTTTACAGTTTGACAGTTACAGTTTTGCATTCCCAGCTTTACATTTTGTATACATCTACCGATCGGTTTATATGGCAGCTATATGATATAGTTGTCCGATTTTTTTGAAATTTATACCAAAGTTCTAGAATAATAAAATAAGCTTATATCCCGGAGTAGATGAAAATACGTTGAAAAACAACGAATATATAATTGTTTTTCTATTAATTTCCCGATCGTTCCTATGGCAGCTATATGATATAGTCGTCCGATTTTCATAAAATTTTTAACAAAATTCAAGAATAATATAAAATGGTCATATCTAAAAAATGGTGCCAAAATGTTGAAAAACAACAAAGTTATAATTTTTTTTCTAAAAATATATCGAACATTTGTATGGCAGCTATATGATATAGTCGTCCGATCCGGCCCGTTCCGACATATATAGCAGTGAGAGTATATAGAAGACTATATGCAAAGTTTCATTGAGATAGCTTTAAAACTGAGGGACTAGTTTGCGTAGAAACGGACAGACGGACAGACGGACAGACGGACAGACGGACAGACGGACATGGCTAGATCGACTCGGCTGTTGATGCTGATCAAGAATATATATACTTTATAGGGTCGGAAACGTCTCCTTCACTGCGTTGCAAACTTCTGACTGAAATTATAATACCCTGCAAGGGTATAAAAATGAAGAAAAATGTCATAAGTATGTCCACAAAAAATTGGCCATATAGCACGTCTATATCATATAGCTGCCATAGGAAAAATCGGATAAAAGTTAACATTTAGTAAGAAAAACTTTTTTGTTTTTCAAAATATCTAAACCAAATTCACAGATTATATGTTTGGCGTATATTTATATATTCTTACCAAATTTGGGTTAAATCGGATAAATATATCTTATAGCTCCCATACAAAATTTAAATAAAATCATTGTTTTCCATGACTTAAATTAAATTTTTTAACTCTTAATGAGAACATTGGTAAAATATAAGTGCCGAAAAGTAAAAAAAAATTATTAACTTATATATTCCGTATTTTATTCGTCTGGCAACAAATGTACACAGCTTCAGGGGGGGGGGGGGGTAAGATTAATTCGGTGCAAAACTAACCACTTTTCAAAAAAATGTTTTGGCGAAACGGCTAGACTTAGCTTAATAAATTAAATACCATATAATGAAACAACGTTTGGACTTTTTTTTAAATTTTTGTATTAAAAAATATTTACAGGCTTACGATAAAAATCGAATCTCCTGAGTCCCCAACCCCGATTTTTAACTAAAAAATTAAGTTAATTTGTTTAAAAAAATAGAATAAAAAAAAATAAATTAAAAAAAGCTTTACCTGAGTACCCGTAGAATTAGTTAAAGAACATATGTTCCAAATTTCAAATCCATTGGTAATGTAGATTTCGAATTATTGTGTACACCGATATTTCAAATGGCATTTTTCAGGAGAGCGCTTTAAACTTTGTGATACTCATACATCGAACACCAAACGACCTCCGTTCAACTACCCATAACTTCGTTAATTTTGTAACATTCAATGTGAAACTTTCAGTCAATAATTTTAAGATATTAAACCTTTGTTTAAAATAAAAAAAAATAAAACAAAAAAAAATATTAGAAACCTTACCCTCACCTGTGTTAGTATTTTTAAGATTATGCGCAAATCAGCAAATATCAGCAGCTACACTTAACATTTTTATTACCTTAAAACATTGAAAAATACCCTTATAACACTTATAAAGGGGGGATCGGGGGGCAACATATCTAAAAATCTACTTAAACAGACAAAATGACGATCACAATATTCTGAAAATTGGTATTAATTAAAAAAAATAATAACAATACTAAATTAATCAAATTAATTTCAGTAAAAAAAACTTATTAAAGTAAATACCTTCAACTTTAAAATCCTTTTTAAATAATTGAAATCGGAGATAATTTGAGTATGTTTGTCCACTTTAAAGTGCGGATTTGATGTGACGCAAACCCGCTTTAACGTCGCTGTCCTGTTAAATTGAACACGTGTTAACGCATTCTATTCTATTTTTAGAAAGTCCCGTTAGAATTCTGGGAAAAACAGGTTTGCCAATGCAAAATTTGGACAATTTAGAGCTGATTTGCTTACATTTTGACTTAAAATTTTTAGATGGATTTTTTGATTTTTGGCCTATGGACGCAACCACTGTGCGGTGGGTGTGGTGAAATATTTCGAAGCAAAAGCGCACTTTAAATCTGACTGGTAACTGTTCAAGTTGATAAATTTATATTATTTAAAATGGATTTTAAAGCTCAAGGTTTTTATTTTACTTTATGAAATTAATTTATACTAACTAGATATGAAATTAATAAAATCTAACTTGATATGTGAAACTTATTTATTTGTACCTGTTTTGTGTGTCTCAAATTTGTTTACCTAAAGTTTTAGTTGTGATCCCACACGATTCCAAATAAGAATTTTTTGTTATATGTATCAGAGTTTTAAGATTTTAAATCGTTAAAGTTAGGTGCGGAATGTGTCGGATGTAGTTGTAATCGTTAATATGCTAACACGACTTCTTATTTTTTCAAGGTCAAATTTTGCCAGCGTGCTGCTGCGGAGCCCTTGTGTCGTCTTTTGTATCTCTGTTTTTGTTGTCTCGTCTTTTGTTGTGTTCGTCTTTTGTGATTGTTTACAGCTTCTATTTGTCAGTTTATTTCCTTTACTTAAAATTATTCTAATTATTTTTCGATTTTTCTTTTATAATTTTTGTTTGTATTCCCAAGGAGATTCGTATCATTGTGTATTTTCACGACAGTATATTTTAAATTTATGGTGCACCAAAGGTGGTACCAACGCTGCGAAATGGCGGGAAGTTATCGAGGATGTTCAAAATAATATTAAGAATAACGGCTACAATTTCGAACTCAATTAACTTTCTAAATCGATTGGCTACATATGCACAAGAATTGCTGCTTTTCATCTCAGCATATAGCGGAAAGTGCTCGTCGTGGTCGTCCAAAGGTTGATTTTGCGGAGTCTTCATCTAGAACAAAGCGTCGTCGTATAGCTTAGCTGATTGATGTGGATGGAAAATCAGCAACAGCCGACAATGCAAGCTGATCCCACTGAAGTAATTTCCCTAATGTCCAAAAGTCAATATTTGCTTATAAGGAATTTCGTTAATAGCAAAATATCCTTCCTGCTAAGGAATTGATAAAAGAGTATCCATGGTACTATTTGCCAACAATAGTCCATAAGGTGTTAGTTCATGGATCTTCTGTAATTGAGCATGCACTCGTGTCAATCGGAGAGCTTTCGGAAGAAGCTGCCGAGTCTGATAATAAGGAATTTAAAAAATTTAGGTTGTATCACAGCCGAAAAATGTCCCGGATTGCAACAAACACAGACATATTGAACACACTCATTTTACGGTCGGACCCATTTATAACTGGGCAACGAAAACATGGAAAGAAGGATAAATCAACGTTACTTGAATCTGTGTTCAACTTACTTGAAGAAACATTATAAATCTTTGTTATAATTATATTAATTCGTTAATAGCTGTGAAAATATTAATATAATAAATTGGCTTACAATATGAATGTTTAATTTATGATTTTTTGATATGATATTATTTTAGTAGGTGTATCGCTTGAGAATTAGACGGGGGAAGATATTTAAATTTATGAAATATAAACAAAATAGTTGATTTCCTATGACAGCAAATGTAAAACTACACCAACCTTATAGTCTGGGAGTTTAGATTTTCATACTAATTTTGTATTTAAAACGATCGTTTCTATAGCAACTATATCATATAGACGTACGATATGGCCATTTCTTATACTATACATATATTAATGTAAACTCCTAGGTTCTTTTCAATAAATATTTCAAACGGATTGCTTTTATTAAACACGATTTCTTTTTCTCCGATCCAAAACACGTTGTTCTTCCATTTTACCAAAGTCCAAAGTGACCGTCCTTTCTGTTTTACAAAATCCAACTTAAATCTGCACAGACCGTGATGGCGTCGAATCGGTGCGCGCCGCTTCAAAGTGCGAGCACGCCGATCAATGTGAACCAAGCGCGTTACGACATGTTGCAACCAAATGCTGCTACACAGTTTTCTGTGCAGCAAATGAACACAGTAAACGGAAATACCCCATGGACAACGGCTCCCTATATGCAACAGAGGGCTGCACGTAGTCCAATCTTGACGCCTGTTCCCTATGCACGATCACCGTACATCGTGGCCGGTTCCATAACGAAATGAGGTTGGATTTATGGCAAATAATGGAGCAAAGGCCGCACCACCAAGGGGCGCGTCAGGATTCATACCAAACAGAGCAGAGCAACCAGTACTGCCAGGGAATGCTGCTGGATTCATAGCGAATAACGAAGCCATGTTTGGATTCCAAGGCGGTTCAGCGGGATTTGCCCCGCCATTCAGTGGATTGGGTTTCATTCCACAATGTAACCCCAATACGGCGAACTTTTCCCAACCCTACAATTCTGGAGTTAATGCCGGCAGGCAGGGAACAATGCAGTTATGCTGACGCCGACTCAGATAGCTGCCCGTGCCTTAGAGGATCACCTTTAGATGCTGTACGAGGTAAGCATATGGTTCCAGCTATGGTTCCATATGCGATCGGAACGTTGAGAATGCTATATGGACGTTCAGAAATAGTGCACGCTAGTCTGCAACGTAAACTAAAGGAGGAACCAGCAATCAAACCGAACAATTTGAAGTCCGTAATACGTTTGGCACTTGCGGCTTAGAATTATTGCGCAACCATGTTGTCGATAGGTCTACGTGATTACCTAAACGATTCAGCCCCGCTGTGTGATTTGGTAGTTAAGCTGTCGAACAATTTGAAGCTAGATTGGGGCAGACATCGTTTGGCTGCAAGCGGCGGAAATTTAGCAGCCTTTGATAATTGGTTATTTGGCGTAGCTATGTGCGCTTTGATGGTGAAGCCTTATGATTATCAGCCAGCAGAGAAAGAAAAAGGTGGCAGACACGTGAAGGAATGCCTATTAGTCCACAATACGGTGGAAAGCGATGACAATCAGAATCTGCAGGATGTACAAGAATCATCGTGCCCAGGATGTGACGATGACCATGAACTTGTAAAACCCAAAGAATTTTTGGCCATATCAATCAAGTCTAGATTGGACATAATAAAGGCAAAACGACTATGCTTCTGTTGCTTTGGGAAGCATATTGCTCGGAACTGTAGAGAAAAGAAGACTTACAATGTCAATGGATGCAATATACAGCACAATAAGCTTCTACACTTGGAGCGAGTTGTGAACGAGGACCAGATCGAACCAGAGAAGAAAACTAGCGATATAATAACTAGTGAGTAAACTGTTTTCTTCCATGATAAAACGACAAAAAAAGGAACTCAGGCCTGCTCCGGTAATCGAAAACGGCAAGATTTTTTCGGTTTCGTTTTTGAAAACGAGAAATTGGTGCTCCGGTAATCGAAAACGAAAGATTTTTTCGATTTGAAAAACGGGCACCTTTTTCTGGCCGGAATGAAAAGTAAATGGCTTTTTTATATGAAATCATATCTTATTTACAAAAGGAAAAAAATAGTTTACTCAGTGGCCTATTGATGTTTATTTCACACCACCACAAGATCATTCTGGCAGGTAGTTATTTTATAAAAAATTTATTTCTCTCCCCTCCTCAGATTTGACAACAAAATTTTTGCCCTGTTCAACCAGTTTTCTCGTTTTGGCGATAGGCCGATAAGTTCACCGCAAAAAGTTATCGCCAAGGTTGCCATATTGTTGGCGGAACGAAACAGCCAGTTAAAAATACTTATAAAATATAAATGAATACATTAATAACTTTAAAGGACCGCCAAAATGGTTGTTTATAAATAATGCTATTTAATGTGATTACTTAAATAGTCAAAATTAACCAAATAATTATTTGAGACCACCGGAATTAAAACTGTGAAAAGTGTGGCAGCATCTTAGGTGCATAGATTTGCTTAACTCTACCATTTTTGCCTTTTTCTGGCTTAGAAAAGGGGCAATCGTAAATATAAAAGGCAGTTCTTTACGTTTGTTCACGCCAGAAAGGCGACTAATTTCGGGAGACAGTGTGATCCCGTACGCTCTCCTTTTCTCTCCCTCTTCCTCCGGACTTCCAGTCCAAGAGCTTCCAATCCGCTCTCCCTAGCATTAGTTTCTTTTGTATTGTTAGTACCAATTTACCTTCTGCAATAAACATATCGACGCACGTCGCGTAACACCCGAAAAGTTCTACGTGTTCTTATTTCGAGTGCATTTGAGAGTTAGAGCCGCCCCCCTCCAACATTTGGTCCATCAGAGCCGGATTTCATCCACCAGCAGCTCCGGTGGCTTTAACACCGCACAAGATAAGTTCAAATATATTATTGCTGCCGGTCATACAGTTAGGGTTTGCGAAGCTCAATTCGTCTTAATCTCTCGTATGATTTGTCTAAATCCGACACTACGGCAGCAAAATAAGTTCCAATTCTAAATCAAAATTTCATTTTCTACATTTGTGCCAAAATCCAAAAGTGTGTGTTTAAATAAATAAATAAATGCAATAGCCACAGTGAGAATTTAATTCCAATAGTTCTCAATTCCTCTTCGTTAACTGTGTTCCCGCTAGCATTTATTCACTTTTACATGCGTAGTCAATACAGTCCACTCCACAAGACTACAATCGCTGTCAACATTGACATTTCCCCAATTCGAGAAATTATATCCAAATAATTTCTATAAAAGATCTACGGGTTTCAAAATTCCGAAAGTGTTTGTTTAAATGAATTCCTAAGCCACAGTGAAACTTTCAGTTCCGAATCGTTTTAAATTCCTTTACGTTCGCTGTGTTCCGCTTGCATTTATTTACACTTATACATGTATATACATACGTACATGTCGGAGATAACCGTAATTTAATTCACCCGTAGTCGAGCCAGCGAATTCTGTTCGCCTGCGCAGTCAAATTGTATCTGTCATCACGCCACTTTTCCTGTGGCCCTTTCACCTTTTCACTCCGACGTCAATCCTAGACAATCTCAAGCTGTCTCTCTCACTCTCTCATATTGTTGCGACAGACGAACAGACCTCACTCAGTAACAGACAGTCTTCTGTCCTTGTCCTGTTACCGACTTAACTGTCATTGCGCCTGCGCGCCAGCGACACCTACAGGCTACCAATACCTGAGCATGCCGAATAATTCTGTTGCCAAGGCAACAAGCATTCCAAATTTGCACTTAGCAACCAACTTTCCGACATACATATATATCCATTACAGTCCACACTACTGATCTCCTACTACTTCCTCAACTTCTGTGTATACATAAATATATCCACATATTTATAACAGAAAGAAAAACTACAAATACAGTCCACTTCACTCCGAAACATATATTTACAACAAATATAAATATATAATCCAACATATTTCAATTACTGTCCGCAGCTACTACGATTGTAAATTTATTTAAATACATATATGCACTGCAGCGCCAACTTCATTTGTATATTTAATTTATTTACTCTCCCTTGCTCTATCCTAAGCTTCACCTAATTAAATATACATATCTACATACATACATAATCGTCTGCGCTGCAATATTTAGCAATTGTTTCCGCCTCTCCTTATCTCCGCTATTTTGCACTTGCATACTACAAGTGCACATATACACACACACGTATTGGTTCAAAAATACAGCACCGGTCAATCAAATAAGACCAGACAAATAAAATAATTTTAAATTACTTCATATTAAAATTCCAACTAACCGATTAAGTTAGAAATCCAAGTGTGCTTCCATATCCGCATTAGTGTGACCGTATTTTCGTAATACCGTATTTAATTCAAACATTCCCGATTTAAATTCCATACGAGAAAAATACAATTTTCCACAAATAATAATTATTTCAAAAATAATTATTACGAGTCCGATTGGTCCCTAAATTCCAATCAAACTTCGATACATAAATTTTAATATATATTTATAGTACATTTTTGTAAAAAAAATATCCAAAATGGCTCCTTCAATTTCAAACAAATTTACTTTGATCTGTGACCGTCTGAGTCACTTCGAGTCCAGAGTCTGCAATCCAGCAGCACCCACTCCATCCAAGTACTCTTGTCAAATGCATCTCGACCAAGTCCGAGCACTATGGGACAAGGTCAAGACAAAGTACGAAGCTTGTTCAGAGCTAATTTCAGTTGGTTTAGAGGGCGCTGCAGACACCCTGCCTACTCTTAAGGCAAAATACGACGACATCTATTCCATTTATGAACGGTGTGCCGCCAAGTTCATGGAACAGATCAATACGATCTCTGCTAAAGCAGCTCAAGTCCAACCTCGTGCGCCCCATAATTCCTTTCCGTCTGGCTGTCGGCTTCTTCCGTGCGAAACGGAAGTTTTCTCGGGCGATTATCTTCGCTGGCCGACTTTCCGGGACCTTTTCACAGCGGTCTATATCGACAATCCTAAGCTGACCCCTGTAGAAAAGTTGTTCTATTTAAATGCCAAGACGAGTGGTGAAGCTCATTCCATAGTTTCAAATTCGCCATTGACCAACGACGGTTTCCGCTCAGCATGGAAAAACCTATCTGACCGTTTCGAAAATAAACGCGCGTTGGTAAACAGCCAACTGAAGGAATGGTTGAACATTCAGTGCGTTTGTGTCCACGTTTCCTTCAGATGACGATAGTCGATCGATCATCTTACATTGAGAAAAAGCAGTTGTGCTCAAATTGCTTTGCAAGCGGTCATTCACTCCGTAATTGCACAAGCGCCCACAGCTGTCTTACTTGTCACGGTCGGCATCACACATTGTTGCATCCAAGCAACACTTCATCCAGTGTTCCGAATCCTCGTGATGACGCACCACAAATTCCTGCACCCATCCAAAGAATTTCCTCGTTCTCCACACGAGTGCCCACTTCTGCCGTTTCCTCCAATTACTGGGTTCCATACGACGATAGCAAGAGCAGACATTCCCGAGGTATTTATCCTACCAATGCCGAGTCTGCCAAGGGAACCATCCTCTTCGGAAATGCCACCGGTTTCTGCGCCTTAGCGCTGAGAAACGGCTCCAGGCAGTCATCGCCAAGAAGTACTGCGTCAACTGCCTGGCCCACCACCATTCCGGGGGATCGTGTCGTAGGAAAGACCGATCCCAGTCGTGTGGACAGGATCACCACACTCTTCTCCATACCAACGAGTGCTCAGCGTTATCCTACGCTTTCCAGATCCTTCCTGTTACTTTTGCTGCGTATCCTCGCAAGGGGGGGGGGGGGAGAATGTTCACGCCAGAAAGGCGTTTAATTTCGGGAAACAGTGTGATCCCGTACGCTCTCCTTTTCTCTCCCTCTTCCTCCGGACTTCCAGTCCTAAAGCTTTCAATCCGCTCTCCCTAGCATAAGTTTCTTTTGTATTGTTAGTACCAATTTACCTTCTGCAATAAACATATCGACGCACGTCGCGTAACACCCGAAAAGCTCTACGTGTTCTTATTTCGAGTGCATTTCAGAGTTAGAGCCGCCCCCCTCCAACAACGTTGTTTGCTTATTACCAAAAACACAAGTTAGCTCCTTGAGCAGTGAGAAACGATGAGAAAACGAAACATTCCGATAGCAGAAATTTGCCGAAAACGGTTCGTTTTCGCCCAAAACGAAATCGAAAAAATTTTACGATTACCGGAGCAGGCCTTACTGTTCCGATATATACCAGTAACTTTGCACAATGGATCAAGATCCGTAGATGTCTTGGCTCTTATCGACGAGGGATCATCATGTACGCTAATGGTGCGCAAGATAGCTAATGAGCTGGGCTTAGACGGACCAGAAGAAGAGCTCTGTTTTAAGTGGACCGGCGATATGACGCAGACTGAAGCCAAATCCAAGCTTGTCTGTATCAATGTTTCCGCTGCCGGTTGCCTAGATGTGAAATATGTGCTGAAAGGAGTGCGCACTGTGAGCAAATTGGATCTGCCATTGCAAAGTATTGATGATCAAATGCTTAATGATCACAATCACCTAAGGTCCGTTCCTGTCTCGACGTACTCAAATGCTAGAGCCCAAATGATCATTGGACTGGATCACATTAAGGTCTGTGTGCCACTGCAGGTACAAGAAGCTGATAATTACGATCTTATTGCGGTTCGTTGCCAATTGGGATGGTCTGTTTATGGCCGATATGGACTTGAAGAAGACATGCCGCCACGTGTGCTGCATGTCTGCCAGTGTACATGCGCTACACGAGCACTCGACGAGGCTGTGAAGGACCATTTTTAGTTGGAAGCTATTGGGGTGAGCGTTCCCGCAAAACCACTGCGATTGAAGGAAGATGAGTAGTCGCTGAAGATCATGAACTAAACTACGAAGTACATTTCCAATGACAGTCGCTGGGAAACTAGATTATTGTGGAGATACGAGAATGTTAAGCTGCCGGATTCTTATCCCATGGCTCTTAGACATCTCAAATATCTCGAGTCAAAAATGCTTAAGGATCCGGAGCTGAATGAGTTTTTGACTGATACTATGCGGAACTACGAGAAGAAGGGTTACATTCGAAAACTGAAAAAACGAGAGCTGACTCAAAATCAACGTTCTTGGTATTTGCCTGTCAACAAAAGAAACGTTTGGTCTGGGACGCCGTAGCACAGGTCGATGGCGTGTCTTTGAACGATACACTTTTAAAAGGACCGGATTTGTTGGTATCATTGATGGGAGTACTGCTCTTCCGAGAGCGACCTGTGGCTGTAACAGGTGACATACGAGAGATGTTTCACCAGATTACAGTTCGCGCCTCCGACCAATCTTCGCAGAAGTTCTTATGGAGAAATGGAGAAATGGAGAGAAACGGAGAAGCGCGATAAAGGCGATCTTTCGAAACACGTTTGTTGACGACTGGCTGGAGTCGGTAGATACGGAAGATCAGATGATTCAACTGGCAACAAATGTGAAAGATATCCACACCAGAGGTGGATTTGAAATGAGGAATTGGCTTTCAAACTCCAAAAGCGTCCTTCAATCCCTGAATAACTCACGGGAGGCGTCACCGAAATATCTGTGCGTGGAGCATGAACTTCAGGAGAAAGTTTTAGGCATGTGGCTACCGGAATCAGACATGCTAACGTTCGTCATCAGGCCCGAGTTGTTGCAGAGGTCGGCAACCCACACAAAGCGCCGAGTGTTGAGTATTGTAATATCCATCTTTGATCCCCTTGGGATACTTCGATTTTTCAACATCTGCGCCAAAATCATCCTGCAAAATATATGGAGATCAGGAGTGAGCTGGGATGACGCCATTAAAGAACCGGAAGAGAATGACTGGATGGCATGGAAGGCTTTACTGAAGAAACTTGAAGAACTCCGCATTCCACTCTTGAACAGGACATGTTCAACTTCCGTCAAAAGGGTTTTTTTTTTTTTGTATTCAATTTTAATTTATTATTTAATACTATAATACTAAAAATAACAAATATATATATATATATATATATTTTTTTTTTTTTTTTTTTTTTTCGTGCGGGGTCATGCTTCCACCTCCAGCCCAACCGACCGAGGGGCGCAGCCGTGTGACGTACGGCACGAATCGCGAACTAGATAGACGCGGTGAATGAAGGAAGAAAAGAACGAGGAAACGTTACGAGAGAACAAAAATAAAATTTAATAAGGAAAAAAAATAGAATATAATAAAAATAATAATAAATAAGTAAAAACGCATGCAAAATAAATATAAAAAAAAAATAATATGATGTAACTAAGTAATAACTACGATAAATAAATAAAAACGCATGCAAAATAAATATAAAAAAAAATATAAAAAAAATAATATAATGTAACTAAATAATAACTACGATAAATAAATAAGAACGCATGCAAAATTAGACTACGGTGATACACTACGGGCTAACTCAACAAGTATTAAAGTTTTTAGTACGGAAGGGCTATCACTACGAATAATAATGTCAGAGAGGCGGTTGTAATCCGTACTACGTACTCCCGCCTACAGTGATTTACTACTAAAGGGATAAGGGTTCTAGATGTTAGTCGAGGAACGTGGAAATTGAGCTGCCCTAAGAGATAGAGGCTTTCAACATCACCGTTTATTAAGTTGTTAAGAAATACGACACCAAGCATCGTTCTACGGTTAGCTAGGGAGGGTAAGTTAATTAATAGGAGTCTACTTGAATAGGACGGTAGCCTCTCATCAGCATCCCAAGGTAGGCCACGGGGGGCAAAAAGTAAAAAGTTCTTTTGTACAGATTCAATACGGTTAATATGGATTCCGAATTGAGGACTCCAGACGCATGAACCATACTCCAATATAGGGCGAACTAACGAAGTAAAAAGGGTCTTCGTTATATAAGGGGAATCGAATTCCTTCGACCACCTCTTAATAAAACCGAGCATGCCTTTGGCTTTATTAACCATGCACGAAATATGTTCAGAGATCGAAAGTTTAGGGTCTAAGCGAACGCCTAAATCATCAACAAGAGATATTCTTTCAAGAGCGCAATCATTTAGCATATAAGTGGCAGACTGGGGAGTGACACGTCAAAATGTCATCAGCTTGCATTTAGAACTATTGAGATGTAATAAATTAGCACGACACCATGCTTGAAAGTTATTAAGATCCGATTGCAGGTCTGACTGGCAAGAGCTGTCCTTATACTGCAAGCATAGCTTAACATCATCAGCGTACATAAATACTCTAGAATTCGTTAGAACCAGCGGGAGGTCATTGATAAACAATGTAAATAGCAGCGGGCCGAGGTGGCTACCCTGTGGGACGCCAGAAGTGACTCTGAGGAATTTGGATAGAGCATTTTTAAACAGAACCTTTTGAGTTATGTTGCTCAAATAGCTCAAAATCCATTTAAGAAGTTCGACAGGAAACCCGATTAAGTCAAGCTTCCTTACAAGAAGAGAGTGATTAACAGAGTCAAAAGCTTTACTGAAGTCTGTGTAAATCACGTCGGCTTGAAAGTTACGTTGGAAACCTCTAATAACGAAAGAGGTGAGTTCCAGGAGATTTTTAGTGGTCGATCTTCGCCTCATAAAACCATGCTGACATGGTGAAATTACGGATAAATGCATAAATGCTGCAAGTGGGGAGTAATTACATTCTCGAAAAGTTTTGGAATTGCCGACAACTTAGAGATTCCTCTATAGTTGCTGGCGTCCGATTTGCTACCTTTTTTGTGGAGAGGAATGATAAATGATTCCTTCCAAATAAGGGGAAATTCTGAGGTTTCTAAAGATAAGGTAAACAATTTCAGAAGGGGATTGCACAGAGCTCCAGCACAATACCTGAGCACGCAGCCTGGTATTCCATCGGGACCCGGTGAGTAAACTGGTTTTACACGATGAAGATCCGAACTAAGGGAGCTTTAGGTTAAAATAGGACTGAAAATTAGATTCGACCTGGGCAAATCAAAAGAATAAGTCTGATCTAAGCTATTTGAGGAACAATAAGTGGTTTTGAAAAAGTCAGCAAAGAGATCGGCGATGGCCTGATCAGAGTTTGCTGTAGCGTTATTGAACGAAAGCGATGAAGGATGTAAATTGGGTTTTCGCTTAGTGTTAACAAAGTTATAAAACTGTTTCGGGTCCTGCGTGAACTGAACCCTACAACGAGATAAATAACTTTTGTAACACTGCGCGTTAAGCACGGTGAAATCCGACCGAGCACCAAGATATCTTGAATGAACAGTGAGAGATCCGGTGCGTTTATAGCGATTATAAAGCCTAGACTTAACGTTTTTTAGGCGTGTCAGCTCTTTGGTGAACCAAGGTGGTTTACTAGAAACCGATGGATAGGCTAACGGAACACACAATGCAAAGAACGCATTCATGGCACGGTAAAAAATATCCACGGCGGACGCCATGTCAGTGCATCTGTAAAGTTTAGACCAATTAAATTTGGAAATCAAGATATCTTGCCTTTGAAAATTTGCCTTACGAAAGCAGCGAACTTTAGTCGCTGAGCAACTCAGATCAGGTTTGGTCTTTACGACAGTCCCCAAATCGATGGTCACTTCGAAAGTAGGATGGTAAGGGTCTTCGGGAAGCGTCAATGGATCGACTCTTGTTAAGTTTACACCTACAGGATCAGAGACGAAACACAGATCTAGTAATCGATTTAAAGAATTTAAGACATGGTTAACTTGGGACAAGGAAATGTCAAGCAAGCCATCTATTAGGTCATGCTGTGCCGCAGTTTGGAGGACATTGGACGTACCATCTGATGACCAACGAGGTCCAGGTATATTGAAGTCTCCTAGAGTTATTAGTTGGTCTCTATCCGAAAGCATGTTGGAAACGGCCTGAATTGCCGAAATGTGTTTCCAATAAATAGGCTCTTCAGCAGATGGAGGAACGTAAGAACATGTTATAGATAAAACTACCTGGAAATGATAGTTTTACACACATAAATTCAATACCTGTGAAATCGTCAATTTGCACCAGTTCGGAAATAAGAGTGGAGTCAACGGCAATTAAAACTCCACCACCTCGCTGGGAAAGACGGTCCAATCTATAAGTTGTGTACTTACCCGGAAAAATTTCGGAGCTGAGAATCTCCGGCTTTAACCAGGTTTCGGTAAACACAATCACCTGGGATGCAAACGAAAAACTATCAGAATACAATTTAGAGAGCTTGCTGCGTAAGCCTCTAGTGTTCTGATGGGAAAGTAGGAGGGAGGTATTTAGTTTTTTGGCACTGCCGTGACGCCCGCTGTCACTGTGGTTTGTGCCGGCCGTGAAGGCCGTTTTTTCTTTATTTTTACCTCGAACTCCTTAACTACAGCGTGCTCGGGCCAGAAGTCACCAGAACAAATTGTGTCAAAAAGCTCAAGGGAGACTCTTATCTTGAAAGATGAGATATCTCTGGGGTATGAGAAATTGAATTTTTCCACTTTCACATTTTTGGCTTGTTTTTTGCTCAGTATATGAGGTAGTACATCTTCCGATGAGAGGTCATGGGCAAGCCGAGAAACAAATAATGCTTTTAATGGTGGAATATCGGTGAGGGTCTTTGGTAACGCAGCATTACCGACTTCTGCTAGTGGTTCAGCCCTATTTTTGCCCTTTGGGATAGCTGAGATTTTTTTTGAAGTCTGCGGTGTCAGAGATTGAGACCCCGCAGCGGACTCAACTGATAATACTGGGGGATCTGCTGCCATTACTGCCCCGGCTCCTTCGAATGCCGAATCTTTAGCCGTTCCCGATCTCAACACCATTGGAGTTGGCGTCAGTGTCGGGGAGTGTGCCAAATCTTTGGTGGCTGGGGTTCGGCCAACTGCAGCCGACCAGCAGCCGATTTTTTGCGCTTTGGCGACTCGCTTAGCAGCTTCATGCCGCTAGGCATGGTCATTTGTTTTGCGAAAATTTACCCTAAGTTCACTAAAACCGCTTTTGGTTTGCCGCATGAAGGATAACATTTCCTTCTCAACCTCCCGGCAGGCATGGCAACAGTAACGTATGCCTTTATTGGCAGAAATTACGTCAGCGATACGGCCCGTTAAGTCGAGACACTTAGCATGTACGACCGCATCGCAAAGCCAGCAATAAAGGCTGGGCTGTTCTGCCAAAACTTCTTTTTGGCAGCCTTTAATAGCACAAACATTATTCGACACCATTTTACACAACTTACAACCACGGTGCACCGATGAGCAGAGCCGAAACGAAAAAAAAACAAGAGAGTGGGAGCGTAAGCATGAGTGAGCAGAGAAACAACGAAAGCTTGGAACCGCTTAAGTGCAGCTAGATGCAAATAAACGGGACAACACGAAGAGGAGACAGGAAAAGGCAAAAACTAAAAGAGATTAAATTGTATATATGTATATATTAAATAAACACTTAAAGACACATGCACATGCACTCGCGTAGCAAAACGGCAAAGTTATGAAGTGTATTTTAACAAATTAAAATCTGGACCCCGGTGGTTTTAAATGCAAAACAACACAAAAGTTCGGAGCGCAAAACAAAAACACGACCGTTCGCTATGAAAGTTTAATGTTCAATAGTAATGTGCAATTTTATAGATAGATGTTATCTCCTCCTCTCTCGCGGGCGAGACCATGGCCCTCACTGTGTGGTACGGCCGCAAAGCATTGCTTCGCACAGTGGCAGGCCGCTTAGCTCGTCCGCTCGTTCCTGCCCCTCTCCAGAAGCCTAAGTGACTTCATCACCTTCGCCGCGAATTCCGCCGTCGCTTCCCACGTCCTTGGGCTCTCCAGCATTAGCGGCACCTGCCGCTCAGCGCTGCCCTTTCTTCGGCGAACCGGCTGCATTGATAGATGACGTGGCGCGCATCTTCTTGTACGCCGGATCCGCACTCCGGACAGCCATCCTCGTTCTCGTGGCCGAACCTCTTTAGGTAGCTACGGAAGCAGCCGTGCCCGCTAAGCACCTGGGTCAGGTACAAATCCACCTGCCCGTGCTTCCTCTCCATCCATGCCTCAATGTTGGGGATCAAGCTGTACGTCCATCTCCCTTTGGACGAGGCATCCCATCTGGCTTGCCAGCTCTCGTAGCTCCTTCCCCTAGCCGCTATCTTGGCCTCGGACTTCGCGGCGCGATCTGGCCTATGGTGCCCGCGGAGCGCGTTGCGCAGCTCAGCCTTCTCGCGGACCAACTCCCTCAGAGGGACCAATCCCGCTATCACAAGCGCAGCGTCGTCCGAGACCGTCCTGAATGCGCTTGCCACTCGGACAGCGCATAGTCTGTATGTAGACTGAGCTCCCGCATATAGGACTTGGTCTCGGCGGCTCCAGCCCACACCGGTGACGCGTACAGCACCTGGGAGGTTACGACGCTAGTCAGCAGCTTCCTGATGGTCTGCTTAGGTCCTCTGGTGTTCAGGAGTATCCGCGAGAGGCTTCCTGCCGTCTTGCTGGCCTTCTTCTGGGCGTACTCCAAGTGCTCCTTGAACGATAGCCGGGTGTCGATCAGAACGCCGAGGTATTTTATTGCCCTCTGCGATCTAATCACAGCTCCGCCAACTCGGATCTCGGCCGTTTCCACGATCTTCCGGCTCGATATCAGGACTGCCTCCGTCTTTTGCGCCGCTAGCTCCAGGCCCGCTCTCGCGAGCCACGATTCGATCGATGTGATCGCATCGTTTGCCAGAGCTTCTGCTGCGGTGCGCTCCTTAGCGACTACGACCACCGCCACGTCGTCAGCGAACCCAACAACGGTCGTGCCACTGGGCATTGGGAGCCGCAGGCCGCCGTCATACACGGTATTCCAGAGCAGGGGTCCCAGCACGGAGGCCTGAGGGACTCCGGCGGAGACTTCATATGCTCTGGAACCCATATCCGTGGCCACTGTGAGCACTCCCTCACTGATGTAGCTTCGTGCTATCCTCATGAGGTACCCTGGGATATTTAGGGAGGCGAGGGACTATAACGTTCGGTTCCAGTTCGCGGTGTTGAAAGCCTTCCTTATGTCTAGCGTTACCACTAGACAGTAGTGTGAGGAGGCCTCACAACCAGGGGCAGTTTTGTAGTGCTTAAGATCATTTCCATTTCATAGTATCTAAGTTCATTTTCAATTCTGTAGTCTGTAAGCTCATTTATCCCTAGCACGTAAGGTAACATATAGTTGGTATTAGGCATTATTATTAGACAAAATACTAAGACCCACGAAGGGCACACTAGTTAGGGATTTAGTAGTAGGGACTAGGTTTAAGAGAAACTCGCTCGAGATTTAAGAGAAAACAACGAAGAGACGACGAGCGGCCGAACACACCCACGAGCGGTCGAAGAGCCACGAACAGCCGAAGAAAACAACGAGCGGCCGAAGCCGGCAGCCGACCGAGCCGAAGGACGGCCAGCCGAACCGTCTTCGGCAAACACCCGAAGGCAAGGCCCGATCAGCCGAAGCATGGCGTCGGCACACACGACAGGGCCCGAGCAGCAGATCGGCGGCCATGACACCAGCCGAAGCTCACCCGAAGCGTCCCGAAGTCGGGAGTAAAACGACGCCACCGATCGCCGACGGCCTATAAAAGGGCCTCGGCAAGCCGAGCCCGGCCTCTTCTCTCGGAATACCAGCAACAGACCAGACGTGCCACGGAGCTAAAAGGAATACCATTGGAATAAAACCACGTGCCACGTGCCCAAAATGGAGTTGGAGTAAACTACTGGTGAGCTGGCCAAGGGCCAACCCCTGCGGGGAAGGACTCGGAGTGCGATAGGGAACAGTTAGGAATTGATAGGGAACAGTTAGGTTTGCCAACATTGTAAAATAAACTCTGGACATATAAACGAACCCAACGGCGGAACCCAAATAATATTATTTACCCTCTTGGCGCCCCATTATTTCTGGAGAGCAAGGGCCACCGGCACATGGCCAGCGTGGTCGGCAACCCTTCGCTTCTCCTTTCTTAGAGGAGGGGCCGGTACCCCGGCATGCGGGATCGGCCTTCTTCCTGGTTAGGTGTCCACATTTTCTCTCCCGAGGCGGCGAAGCGGTACTCGTCTCTCCGTTTTGGAGCCATTTTCCCCGACACCCAGGGCGACCGGCACATGGTTTTGCGTGGCTGGTGGCCCTCACCCGGATCCCGTTTGTTCGGGCATATCGGGGAAACTGGATCTCGGCTTTCGGGACCGGTCTCCACCGATTCCGGACGATTCCCCACCTCACTCGGACCCCGTTTGTTCGGACATATCGGGGAAACTGGATCTCGGCTTGCGGGACAGGTCTCCTCCGATTTCCGGGCGGCCCCATCTCACCCAGCTCACCCAGCTCTCACCCATCTCACCCAGCTCTCACTTCGGGCCGCTCATTCGGAGATCAGGGAACACCGGTACCCCAGCTTTGCGGGATCGGTCCGACTTCGGTAGATGCGCCTTCGTCCCGGATCTGGCAATCGGACTACGGCTTGCGGAGCCGGTTGCCCGGATTTCGGGGGTTTTCCTGACCATCGCCTGCCCCTTTTCGCACCCAAATAAACATACCGACCTTCGGGCCCGTCCTTTCTCCTACCTGTCTCCGTAAAAATTATAAATATTTTCTGTAGAGGACTCCTGGGCCGACTGAGTCATTATCCTGGCCATAGCATCCTTACAGAATGGCGCCCGAGCAGGGACTAGGCAGGATAATTCAAGGATAATTCCATCTAACGTGGCTTAAAGCACCACCAGAAAAAAAAATTCAGGTCGAAAGGTCGAGGTTAGGGTCGAAAACTTAGGAAAAGACATTTCTGTTGCTGGGCCGCATAGACCGAAGCGGGAAGAGTAGAAGAGAAGCATAGAAAACAAGAAAGGAAGCTAACTTCGGCACGCCGAAGTTTGTATACCCTTGCAGATATTATTTCATTACATTTTACCTATACTTACTATGTTTAGAGTTTGACAGTTACAGTTTTACACTCCCAGTTTTACATTTCCTCTACATCTACCGATCGGATTATATGGCAGCTATATGATATAGTTGTCCGATTTTCATCAAATTTATACCAAAATTCTGAAATAATAAAATAAGCTTATCTCCCGGAGTAGATGAAAATACGTTGAAAAACAACGAAGTTATAATTTTTTCTATTACTTTCCCTATCGTTCCTATGGCAGCTATAAGATATAGTCGTCCGATTTTCATAAAATTTATACAAAAATTCTGAAATAATACCATAAGCTCATGTGTCAAAGCAGATTAAAATACGTTGAAAAACAACGAAGTTATAATTTTTTTCGATTAATTTCCCGATCGTTCCTATGGCAGCTATAAGATATAGTGGTCCGATTTTCATGAAATTTTTACCAAAATTCTGAAATAATATAAAATGGCCATATCTAAAAAATGGTGCAAAAACGTTGATAAACAGCAAAGTTATAATTTTTTTTCTAAACTTTTATCGATCATTTGTATGGGAGCTATATGATATAGTCGTCCGATCCGGCCCGTTCCGACATATATAGCAGTGAGAGTATATAGAAGACTATATGCAAAGTTTCATTCAGATAGCTTTAAAACTGAGGGACTAGTTTGCGTAGAAACGGACAGACGGACAGACGGACATTGCTAGATCGACTCGGCTATTGATGCTGATCGAGAATATTTATACTTTATAGGGTCGGAAACGTCTCCTTCACTGCGTTGCAAACTTCTGACTGAAATTATAATACCCTGCAAGGGTATAAAAATGAGCGAGAATTTAGGGGAAAAAAAAATACCGCATAGCAACAGCAGACAAAGCCGCCGCCATAAAAGTACAGTCGGACGCAAAGCCACGTGGAAGAAAATTTTAACGAAGCCAGACGAACAAGCCACGAAGAAATTTTACGACGCCTGACGAACATGAATACGAACCACACGCTAGGAACCGACCAAAGCACACGACGCAAAGCCGAGACCACGATTCCACGACGTCAGACGAGTACACACGAGAGAAAAGCCAAACACATGTTCAGAGAGAGAGCCGCCGAAGCGGAGTGCAACACGTCGTCGACGCCGCAGCCGGCGTCCACGAGAGCAGAAAACTAGCCTTCCTATCCCGACGCACGAAGGGTTTCGCTTACCCGCAGGAAAGCCCGAAGCCAGCCGACCTTCAACGATATAAGTCTTCGCTGCCACGCCATCGAGATCAGTCGATCACCAACGCTACGAGAGCTAACATCAAGAAAATTAAATCAACGCTACGAAGGACAACGCCAGCATCCTGCAAGGATATAGCAAAGGACAACGCCAGCATCCTGCCAGGACATACCAAAAGGATACTCCAGGGATCCTTTAAGGACATACGCCAGGACCCCCACTCGACTCCAAGGATACCTCAAGGGTCCTTGAGCATCATCAGCAGGGTACTACAACAGGGATACGCTCCAGGATCAGGGTTCAGGACCCTCAACCATCGCTACGAGGCTAAACCAAGCCACTCAAGGACCTCGGCCGTGCATCTCCGCGCTTCAGGGATACGCTTCCCTTCCCGCACTTTCGATCGCGATACGCGAACGGACTTCCCGATCTTCCTTCGCGATCGTTGCCAGGACACGCGTCGAACTACAGTCCTAGCACCAGCCGTGCCGCGAACAATTGGCGAGCCACCTCAGCCACGTGCCCAGAATCGGAACCCCGTTCGATTATCGTCGTTTACGCTGCGCCAGATTTCGCGACCGGTAGCATACGCCACGGAGATTCGGCCGCCGGTAAAATGGGTGTCACCTGGACTGGCGACTAAACAACGCAGAACGGAACTACTCCGTGACGGAGAAAGAATGTCTCGCCATCGTGTGGGGCATCCGAAAAATGCGTTGCTACATCGAGGGATCCCGCTTCGAGGTACTAACTGACCACCATTCACTCAAGTGGCTAAATTCCATCGACAACCCTACGGGCAGGATCGCTCGGTGGGCGCTGGAGCTACAACAGTTCCAGTATGATATCAGCTACCGACGCGGGAGCCAGAATCTGGTCGCCGACGCATTGTCTTGCCAGCCGCTGCCACTGTTCAACAGGCGCAGGTGCAGGGCAACGCATGCAAATGGATCCATAAGATGCTACGACGAATTCAACAGGAGCCAGCGAAGTTTCCAGATTTCCGGGAGGAGAACGATCAGCTGTACCGACGCATAGGCTTACGCCCCGAGGAAGAAGATTACACGCCGTAAAAACTCTGCGTGGGCGCCCCATACCGACGAAGGGTGTTGGAGGAGTGCCACGACCATCCAACGTCTGGACACCTGGGCATCCGCAAGACCAGTACGCGGGTGGCCCAGAAATATTACTGGCCAGGCCTGTTCCGAGAGGTGGCCCAGTATGTGCGACGATGCCCGAGCTGCCAGAAGTTTAAAGTAAGCCAGGAAAAGCCGGCCGGAAAGATGTTTACGCGGCAAGTCAACGAGCCATTTCATGTGCTGTGCGCCGACTTCGTGGGACCCCTGCCACGATCCAAGCAAGGGAACACGGTGCTCCTCGTTTACTTTGATATTTTTAGTAAATGGGTGGAACTCGTCCCCTTACGCCGCGCAACGGTGCCGTACCTCGAGCGAGCATTTCGGGAGCGGATACTCAGCCGGATTGGGATCCCAAGGACTCTCGTTTGCGATAACGGAACACAATTCACCAGCCGGGCCTTTCAAGCTTTTTGCAGTTCCCTGGGAATGGAATTGCAACATACCGCGCCTTACACGCCGCGGCAAAATCCCACGGAGAGGGCAAATCGGACCGTGAAGACTATGATCGCACAATACCTCGGAGACTCGCCGCAGAATGCCTGGGACCACCTTCTGCCAGAGATCTCTCTGGCAATTAACAGCAGCGTATCGGATACTACGGGATTCAGCCCTGCCTTTCTTGTACAGGGCCAGGAACCACGCCTGCCGAACACTCTTTACGCCGAAGTCACACCAGGAAGAGGGACGGCTCAACTTTTGCCTACGGAGAGGAGTACGCAGCTCCACAGCATCTTCCAGGTCGCCCGGGAAAACGCAGAACGAGCCACAGCAGAGCAAGAAAGGCACTATAACCTGCGCCGACGCGAGTGGAGACCACCACTCGGATCCCTAGTCCTCGTGCGCCGCCATGTTTTGTCAAACGCCGCCGAAGGCTTTGCCGCCAAGTTGGCATCCAAATACGAGGGGCCATTCCGGGTCATCAAGTTCCCCTCTCCGAATATAGCACGGCTACAGATCCCGGGGAGCCGCCGCCGACGCACCGCCTGCATTCAGAACCTGAAGCCATATCACCAAGACAGCGACAACGACGACAACGAAAACGGCCAGAGCGACGACCCAGCACAGACGAATGGACGCACCAGGCAGGGTGATGACCACGACGACGACGCCACGGCCAAAGAGGACCAGGGTATCGTGGGGGCCACTTGCTGATGAGTGCGCTCGTTCAACGTCCCCACCCCCGCAGGGGGAAACGTACACTGGCCGCTCTCCTTCGAATCATCTACGCTCAGGACACCACCTGAGCACAGGAGAATGCCTAGGAATCCACTGGGGGAAATCACCGGGTCCAGGGGAAGAAAACTAATACATCTTCTCTACTCTCCACAGCCATCAGGAGTTCACCAACACGCAAAGAGAGTTACCAGATCGTCGGAAAGATTAACCGCCGAACGATAACCACGCCGCACGAGATATCGATTATTCGATATCGCCCTCGCCGTCCGTTAGGCTACAAGTGGTGGCGTGGGAGTTTTCAAACACACAAGCTTTCGAGATGCCGCAAAGAGACCAGCAAAATCGTCATCATACTCAACAGAGATCGAGGATGGACCGTCAGTCAGCCACTCCGTCGGGCCGCGATCACCCCGAGTCGCCACCACCACTGACGCCCATCCAACGGCGACCTCACCCAGCGATGGATGCCCAGATCGCACCACCGCCGCCGGCAGCCACTGGTCAGCGATCCCGCCCGGCTGCAAAGCCGACCAGTGCTGGGTCACCACCGCCGTTGGCCCCAATCCGTCAGAAAATCAACGTCGGCGATGACGGGACACCGCTGCTAGCCGCAGTGGATCTGCCGATCCAGCCAGCTACGACGATCAGCACGGAACCACCCGCTGTCGTCCTGCTGGAGCCAACGCCGCTGGTGGAAGCCGCCACAGGGTCCCCATCCTCGCCGAGGATCAGCCCGACCTGGTGCGAGGGATTATCCTTAGAGGATATGATGGCCGCGATCCTGGCCGAGGACGCGGCCCCGACACCGTTCTGCCTGGGCGACTTCCAGGCAGAGGCGACGCTACCCGGATGGGGCAGAAACCCAAGTCCGCCTGCCACCGGGGCTCCCGATGAGTCGATGGTCGCGCTAAGAATCTGCGACCTGGCCGCCCCTCTCGACCACGGCCAACCCACGGGACAATCCCAACGGGAACATTGCCCGCCCCATGGGCGCATCACCGGCCGCGGCAGCAGCCACCAGGACCACCAACGCGACTCCCCTTGGGGACGAAGGGTCACCGGAATCGCTGCCGGCGGACCGCCTGCCGTCACCCTGGACACCACTCTTACCAGGGCTGGGGGCAGCAGCCACGGCAACCACATCATCAGGGTCACGACTAGCCAGGGCAACTACACGGCCCCCACCACTCGCCATGACCCTGCCATCAACGCCGACGCCGGTACCGCCGTCAACACGCCTGGTACTACCACCGGACCAAGGACACCCCCTCGCTCGGGGCAACCTGACGCCCGTGCCAGACTCTTGGCGGAGCTACTGGCCTCTCCAGAGGGGCCCACAACGTCCGCTGCCGCCGGCCGACGAGCCGCCGCCCGCGCCGCCGCCGAGGGCTTGCTGCAGGCAGCCCCAACCCGCGTACCTCCGCCGAGGGACGCCGACAAGGTCACCGCTGGCTGCACCATGGCCACCTCCCGGCCGATCCAGCGGGTACGGCCACTGCCCGCACGGACGAGTACCGCTGGCGTTTTCGCCGCGGCCCTGCAGACCGCGACCCGAACGCGCCCACCACAGAGGTGGGCGACATAACATACCGCGTCCAGATTTCACGCGGCGGAGACCGCATCACCATCCTTCCCCATCCCCGAGGTAGGGATGGAGTGTGAGGAGGCCTCACAACCAGGGGCAGTGTTGTAGTGTTTAAGATCATTTCCATTTCATAGTATCTAAGTTAATTTTCAATTCTGTAGTCTGTAAGCTCATTTATCCCTAGCACGTAAGGTAACATATAGTTGGTATTAGGCATTATTATTAGACAAAATACTAAGACCCACGAAGGGCACACTAGTTAGGGATTTAGTAGTAGGGACTAGGTTTAAGAGAAACTCGCTCGAGATTTAAGAGAAAACAACGAAGAGACGACGAGCGGCCTAACACACCCACGAGCGGCCGAAGAACCACGAACAGCCGAAGAAAACAACGAGCGGCCGAAGCCGGCAGCCGACCGAGCCAAAGGACGGCCAGCCGAACCGTCTTCGGCAAACACCCGAAGGCAAGGCCCGATCAGCCGAAGCATGGCGTCGGCACACACGACAGGGCCCGAGCAGCAGATCGGCGGCCATGACACCACCCGAAGCTCACCCGAAGCTTCCCGAAGTAGGGAGTAAAACGACGCCACCGATCGCCGACGGCCTATAAAAGGGCCTCGGCAAGCCGAGCCCGGCCTCTTCTCTCGGAATACCAGCAACAGACCAGACGTGCCACGGAGCTAAAAGGAATACCATTGGAATAAAACCACGTGCCACGTGCCCAAAATGGAGTTGGAGTAAACTACTGGTGATCTGGCCAAGGGCCAACCCCTGCGGGGAAGGACTCGGAGTGCGATAGGGAACAGTTAGGAACTGATAGGGAACAGTTAGGTTTGCCAACATTGTTAAATAAACTCTGGACATATAAACGAACCCAACGGCGGAATATTATTTACCATCTTGGCGCCCCATTATTTCTGGAGAGCAAGGGCCACCGGCACATGGCCAGCGTGGTCGGCAACCCTTCGCTTCTCCTTTCTTAGAGGTGCCGGTACCCCGGCATGCGGGATCGGCCTTCTTCCTGGTTAGGTGTCCACATTTTCTCTCCCGAGGCGGCGAAGCGGTACTCGGCCTGCGGGACCGTCTCTCCGTTTTGGAGCCCTTTTCCCCGACACCCAGGGCGACCGGCACATGGTTTTGCGTGGCTGGTGGCCCTCACCCGGATCCCGTTTGTTCGGGCATATCGGGGAAACTGGATCTCGGCTTTCGGGACCGGTCTCCTCCGATTCCGGACGATTCCCCACCTCACTCGGACCCCGTTTGTTCGGACATATCGGGGAAACTGGATCTCGGCTTGCGGGACCGGTCTCCTCCGATTTCCGGGCGGCCCCATCTCACCCAGCTCACCCAGCTCTCACCCATCTCACCCAGCTTTCACTTCGGGCCGCTCATTCGGAGATCAGGGAACACCGGTACCCCAGCTTTGCGGGATCGGTCCGACTTCGGAAGATGCGCCTTCGTCCCGGATCTGGCAATCGGACTACGGCTTGCGGAGCCGGTTGCTCGGATTTCGGGGGTTTTCCTGACCATCGCCTGCCCCTTTTCGCACCCAAATAAACATACCGGCCTTCGGGCCCGTCCTTTCTCCTACCTGTCTCCGTAAAAATTATAAATATTTTCTGTAGAGGACTCCTGGGCCGACTGAGTCATTATCCTGGCCATAGCATCCTTACAGAATGGCGCCCGAGCAGGGACTAGGCAGGATAATTCAAGGATAATTCCATCTAACGTGGCTTAAAGCACCACCAGAAAAAAAAATTCAGGTCGAAAGGTCGAGGTTAGGGTCGAAAACTTAGGAAAAGGCATTTCTGTTGCTGGGCCGCATAGACCGAAGCGGGAAGAGTAGAAGAGAAGCATAGAAAAAAATGAGCGAGAATTTAGGGGAAAAAAAAATACCGCATAGCAACAGCAGACAAAGCCGCCGCCATAGAAGTACAGTCGGACGCAAAGCCACGTGGAAGAAAATTTTAACGAAGCCAGACGAACAAGCCACGAAGAAATTTTACGACGCCTGACGAACATGAATACGAACCACACGCTAGGAACCGACCAAAGCACACGACGCAAAGCATAGACCACGATTCCACGACGTCAGACGAGTACACACGAGAGAAAAGCCAAACACATGTTCAGAGAGAGAGCCGCCGAAGCGGAGTGCAACACGTCGTCGACGCCGCAGCCGGCGTCCACGAGAGCAGAAAACAAGCCTTCCTATCCCGACGCACGAAGGGTTTCGCTTACCCGCAGGAAAGCCCGAAGCCAGCCGACCTTCAACGATATAAGTCTTCGCTGCCACGCCATCGAGATCAGTCGATCACCAACGCTACGAGAGCTAACATCAAGAAAATTAAATCAACGCTACGAAGGACAACGCCAGCATCCTGCAAGGATATAGCAAAGGACAACGCCAGCATCCTGCCAGGACATACCAAAAGGATACTCCAGGGATCCTTCAAGGACATACGCCAGGACCCCCCCTCGACTCCAAGGATACCTCAAGGGTCCTTGAGCATCATCAGCAGGGTACTACAACAGGGATACGCTCCAGGATCAGGGTTCAGGACCCTCAACCATCGCTACGAGGCTAAA
The DNA here is from genome assembly GCF_030179895.1 of Drosophila kikkawai. NCBI lineage: Eukaryota > Metazoa > Arthropoda > Insecta > Diptera > Drosophilidae > Drosophila > Drosophila kikkawai. The sequence continues at coordinate 33,999,467 of NC_091730.1, forward strand.
CTAAGCCACTCAAGGACCTCGGCCGTGCATCTCCGCGCTTCAGGGATTCGCTTCCCTTCCCGCACTTTCGATCTCGATACGCGAACGGACTTCCCGATCTTCCTTCGCGATCGTTGCCAGGACACGCGTCGAACTACAGTCCTAGCACCAGCCGTGCCGCGAACAATTGGCGAGCCACCTCAGCCACGTGCCCAGAATCGGAACCCCATTCGATTATCGTCGTTTACGCTGCGCCAGATTTCGCGACCGGTAGCATACGCAACGGAGATTCGGCCGCCGGTAAAATGGGTGTCACCTGGATATCCTACCGAAAGAAGCACGAACTCGACGCCATTTTGCTCGAGTTTGGCTTAGAACGCGCCGGTACAGTTGAAGAGCAGCGGGCGCGACTCATTGCTTTCGCGAGGCAACCAGAGCTCCCCGACGCAGTTCAGGTTCGACTCGACGAGATGGAGCTACGCTACGGAAACTCCCCGACGGGAGACGTAAAGCCGAAGTCACCATTGCCGCAAGCTCAGGACGCATTAGCCGGAACCTTCGCCCCACCCGTTCGGGCCACGAATCATACTTTAGCAGTGCCTCGCAGCACGTCGCCAGCACCAATATCACGCGGGAAGTCCGAGGGATCTCCACGCGGTGGGACCTCCCAGTTCGACGTGAACCCCAGCTCCATGCTGGTGGACAAGATGACCAAGTGGGGGCTGTCCTTCGATGGCACCTCGGACCCGCTCAGCTTCGTGGAACTAATCGAGAAACGGGCAGACACGTACCGGATCGATAGGAAGTATTTATCCAACGCCATCGTCGTGCTTCTATCCGACAGAGCGGAGAGCTGGTTTCGCACCAGTGGCCTGCAGGGAGGAACCTGGGCACAAGTGCGCCGAGAGTTCCTGGATTTCTTTCTACCGCCCAGGTACTATCAACGCCTCGACGACGAGATCCGAGCCCACTTCCAGAAGCCGAACGAGCCGTTTAAGCAATACCTCGTCGACCTTCGCCTGAAGATGCGCCGCGCAGGGTTCTCACCCGAGCAAGAGCTTGAACGGATATATGAGAACATGCTGCCAGAATACCAGATGTTTACACGTCGCCAGGATTTCAGGACCTTGACCGAGCTCACTCACCTGGTGGTGAACTTCGAAGTCGCCAGGAGCCGAGGAGAGCGAACCACTCGGAGATACCCACCGAATCGACAGGACGCAGAGGGTTTATTCAGTACCCAGGCCCAGCAAGCCCGAGAGAACGCGACCTACGCACGGACCACGCCGCCGATGCCACGTCCCCGAAATGCCTCCAACGGCGCTGCCGAACCCAAACGGGAAGCCAGGGCCAGGATGGCCGAGCAACAGGGGAACCAATCGACGTGAGAACCGCATGTCGAAACTGCGGCCAGGCCGGTCACTACGCCACGGAATGCAGGAGCCCTAGGATTATCTTCTGCTGGGACTGCGGTCAACCAGGTGTAAGGACCATCGACTGCTGACGGAACCAAGCGCCGGGAAACGGGCAAGGGCCTCGAGTATCCGGGAGTCACTCGAGGAACCCACCGACCTCCCCGAGCCAGTAAACAACGCCATCATCCAAGACCACAGCCGTATTCGCGCCCAAGTCACCATGGAGGGACGCCCCTTCACCGCGACGTTGGATACGGGAGCCTCCCATAGCTTCATAAGCAGGCGCCTGGCACAAGAGCTGGACGACGGGAGGAACCATCGCGCAGTACGGACACAATTAAAATTAGCAGACGGAACCGATAGGGAGCTCACGCATGCTCTACGAACCACGATCCAGCTGGGAGAGACCCGCGTCCGCATCTCTGTTCTCATCATGGCAGATGTGCTGGATGGCCTCCTACTCGGCATGGACTTTCTATGCTACAGCGGGGCTACACTACAGTGCGGCGGCCAAACCCTCAAGCTCCAGCCACCCATTCAACCCAGAGCCACGGAGACCAGCGCAGCAGACTCGGCACTGAGCGAGTGCGCAACCACATTACCATGGAGCAACAACATGGATACACACCCCACAGACACCGTCGCCAGAGCACACGCACTCCCGAGCACACGACCCACAGACGCAGAGGAAACGGCAGGAGCCACCGCCAGGGTGTATCCGGAGCCGCAGCCCACATCGCCACCCGGGCTACCGCCAATTACAGAGCAGGAAGACCCTCCACAAGAACACCACGCCCAGAGACATCGCATGGCTGCACCCACCCACGCTCGCCCAGAGGGCACCCAACGCCACGCCCACGCAGACGCAGGCACAGCTCCAAGCTGGGCAGGAATCCTGCCACACCCCGACGCATCTGCTGTCCGCCGGAACCCCTTTCGCCAAACGGGCAAGAGAGTTCGGTTCCGGGCAACAGAATCATCCACGAGCGAGAGCACACCATCTTGCGGAATGGCCAACGCCAGATGCAGCACCTACCCAGAACTACCCAGAACCCTGTGTGGAAAAGTTGCTAGAACGAGAGCTGGCGCGATTCGATACTTTTGCCGGCGTCTCTCACATCGCCGAGCATAGTATCGTAATGCGCAACGACCGCCCCATTAAACAACGATACCATCCCAGGAACCCTGCGATGAGAGCCGTCATCGACCGCCAGATTGACGAGCTACTACGCGACGGGCGCATCGAGCCCTCCAGGAGCCCCCACAGTGCTCCGATAGTCATCGCCGCTAAGAAGAATGGAGACGTCAGGATGTGTGTGGACTACAGACAACTGAACGAGAACTCCATACCGGACGCCTACCCTATGCCGAGGATTCATCACATATTGGAGCGGCTTCGGAACGCTCGATATATATCCACGTTGGACCTGAAGAACGGGTACTGGCAGATCCCAGTAGCCCCAGCCAGCCGTGAGTGTACCGCATTCACCGTTCCAGGTCGCGGCTTGTTTCACTGGAAAGTGATGCCTTTTGGTCTGCACTCGGCCCCGGCAACTTTTCAACGAGCCCTGGATACCGTCATTGGCCCGGATATGGAGCCACACGCCTTCGCGTATCTTGACGATATCATCGTGATCGGAGCTACACTCGAGGAGCACGTCCGGAATCTACGCGAGGTGTTCCGACGACTCAGAGCGGCAAATCTACGGCTGAACCGGGACAAGTGCCAGTTTTTCCATCGCAGCCTAACGTATTTGGGCCACGTTATCAGCGAGGCCGGAATACAGACCGATCCAGAGAAGGTCGCCGCCATACGGGAGCTGCCGCCGCCAACGAATCTCAAGGAACTTCGGCGATGCCTTGGGATAGCTTCATGGTACCGTCATTTCGTGCCCAACTTCGCGGACGTAGTCGAACCGATGACAGCTCTACTCAAGAAAGATCGGAAGTGGCAGTGGGCTGAGAAGCAAGAACAAGCCTTCAACGAACTGAAGAAGCTCCTAACTGAGGCTCCAATCTTAGCCTGCCCGGACTTCGAGGCGAAATTCGTACTGCAAACCGACGCGAGCGAGTATGGTATTGGGGCGGTGCTAACCCAAACCATAGACGAACAGGAACGAGTCGTCGCATACGCCAGCCGGCGACTAAACAACGCAGAACGGAACTACTCCGTGACGGAGAAAGAATGTCTCGCCATCGTGTGGGGCATCCGAAAAATGCGTTGCTACATCGAGGGATCCCGCTTCGAGGTACTAACTGACCACCATTCACTCAAGTGGCTAAATTCCATCGACAACCCTACGGGCAGGATCGCTCGGTGGGCGCTGGAGCTACAACAGTTCCAGTATGATATCAGCTACCGACGCGGGAGCCAGAATCTGGTCGCCGACGCATTGTCTTGCCAGCCGCTGCCACTGTTCAACAGGCGCAGGTGCAGGGAAACGCATGCAAATGGATCCATAAGATGCTACGACGAATTCAACAGGAGCCAGCGAAGTTTCCAGATTTCCGGGAGGAGAACGATCAGCTGTACCGACGCATAGGCTTACGCCCCGAGGAAGAAGATTACACGCCGTAAAAACTCTGCGTGGGCGCCCCATACCGACGAAGGATGTTGGAGGAGTGCCACGACCATCCAACGGCTGGACACCTGGGCATCCGCAAGACCAGTACGCGGGTGGCCCAGAAATATTACTGGCCAGGCCTGTTCCGAGAGGTGGCCCAGTATGTGCGACGATGCCCGAGCTGCCAGAAGTTTAAAGTAAGCCAGGAAAAGCCGGCCGGAAAGATGTTTACACGGCAAGTCAACGAGCCATTTCATGTGCTGTGCGCCGACTTCGTGGGACCCCTGCCACGATCCAAGCAAGGGAACACGGTGCTCCTCGTTTACTTTGATATTTTTAGTAAATGGGTAGAACTCGTCCCCTTACGCCGCGCAACGGTGCCGTACCTCGAGCGAGCATTTCGGGAGCGGATACTCAGCCGGTTTGGGATCCCAAGGACTCTCGTTTGCGATAACGGAACACAATTCACCAGTCGGGCCTTTCAAGCTTTTTGCAGTTCCCTGGGAATGGAATTGCAACATACCGCGCCTTACACGCCGCGGCAAAATCCCACGGAGAGGGCAAATCGGACCGTGAAGACTATGATCGCACAATACCTCGGAGACTCGCCGCAGAATGCCTGGGACCACCTTCTGCCAGAGATCTCTCTGGCAATTAACAGCAGCGTATCGGATACTACGGGATTCAGCCCTGCCTTTCTTGTACAGGGCCAGGAACCACGCCTGCCGAACACCCTTTACGCCGAAGTCACACCAGGAAGAGGGACGACTCAACTTTTGCCTACGGAGAGGAGTACGCAGCTCCACAGCATCTTCCAGGTCGCCCGGGAAAACGCAGAACGAGCCACAGCAGAGCAAGAAAGGCACTATAACCTGCGCCGACGCGAGTGGAGACCACCACTCGGATCCCTAGTCCTCGTGCGCCGCCATGTTTTGTCAAACGCCGCCGAAGGCTTTGCCGCCAAGTTGGCATCCAAATACGAGGGGCCATTCCGGGTCATCAAGTTCCCCTCTCCGAATATAGCACGGCTACAGATCCCGGGGAGCCGCCGCCGACGCACCGCCTGCATTCAGAACCTGAAGCCATATCACCAAGACAGCGACAACGACGACGACGAAAACGGCCAGAGCGACGACCCAGCACAGACGAATGGACGCACCAGGCAGGGTGATGACCACGACGACGACGCCACGGCCAAAGAGGACCAGGGTATCGTGGGGGCCACTTGCTGATGAGTGCGCTCGTTCAACGTCCCCACCCCCGCAGGGGGAAACGTACACTGGCCGCTCTCCTTCGAATCATCTACGCTCAGGACACCACCTGAGCACAGGAGAATGCCTAGGAATCCACTGGGGGAAATCACCGGGTCCAGGGGAAGAAAACTAATACATCTTCTCTACTCTCCACAGCCATCAGGAGTTCACCAACACGCAAAGAGAGTTACCAGATCGTCGGAAAGATTAACCGCCGAACGATAACCACGCCGCACGAGATATCGATTATTCGATATCGCCCTCGCCGTCCGTTAGGCTACAAGTGGTGGCGTGGGAGTTTTCAAACACACAAGCTTTCGAGATGCCGCAAAGAGACCAGCAAAATCGTCATCATACTCAACAGAGATCGAGGATGGACCGTCAGTCAGCCACTCCGTCGGGCTGCGATCACCCCGAGTCGCCACCACCACTGACGCCCATCCAACGGCGACCTCACTCAGCGATGGATGCCCAGATCGCACCACTGCCGCCGACAGCCACTGGTCAGCGATCCCGCCCGGCTGCAAAGCCGACCAGTGCTGGGTCACCACCGCCGTTGGCCCCAATCCGTCAGAAAATCAACGTCGGCGATGACGGGACACCGCTGCTAGCCGCAGTGGATCTGCCGATCCAGCCAGCTACGACGATCAGCACGGAACCACCCGCTGTCGTCCTGCTGGAGCCAACGCCGCTGGTGGAAGCCGCCACAGGGTCCCCATCCTCGCCGAGGATCAGCCCGACCTGGTGCGAGGGATTATCCTTAGAGGATATGATGGCCGCGATCCTGGCCGAGGACGCGGCCCCGACACCGTTCTGCCTGGGCGACTTCCAGGCAGAGGCGACGCTACCCGGACGGGGCAGAAACCCAAGTCCGCCTGCCACCGGGGCTCCCGATGAGTCGATGGTCGCGCTAAGAATCTGCGACCTGGCCGCCACTCTCGACCACGGCCAACCCACGGGACAATCCCAACGGGAACATTGCCCGCCCCATGGGCGCATCACCGGCCGCGGTAGCAGCCACCAGGACCACCAACGCGCCGCCCCTTGGGGACGCGAGGGTCACCGGAATCGCTGCCGGCGGACCGCCTGCCGTCACCCTGGACACCACTCTTACCAGGGCTGGGGGCACCAGCCACGGCAACCACATCATCAGGGTCACGACTAGCCAGGGCAACTACACGGCCCCCACCACTCGCCATGACCCTGCCATCAACGCCGACGCCGGTACCGCCGTCAACACGCCTGGTACTACCACCGGACCAAGGACACCCCCTCGCTCGGGGCAACCTGACGCCCGTGCCACACTCTTGGCGGAGCTACTGGCCTCTCCAGAGGGGCCCACAACGTCCGCTGCCGCCGGCCGACGAGCCGCCGCCCGCGCCGCCGCCGAGGGCTTGCTGCAGGCAGCCCCAACCCGCGTACCTCCGCCGAGGGACGCCGACAAGGTCACCGCTGGCTGCACCATGGCCACCTCCCGGCCGATCCAGCGGGTACGGCCACTGCCCGCACGGACGAGTACCGCTGGCGTTTTCGCCGCGGCCCTGCAGACCGCGACCCGAACGCGCCCACCACAGAGGTGGGCGACATAACATACCGCGTCCAGATTTCACGCGGCGGAGACCGCATCACCATCCTTCCCCATCCCCGAGGTAGGGATGGAGTGTGAGGAGGCCTCACAACCAGGGGCAGTGTTGTAGTGTTTAAGATCATTTCCATTTCATAGTATCTAAGTTCATTTTCAATTCTGTAGTCTGTAAGCTCATTTATCCCTAGCACGTAAGGTAACATATAGTTGGTATTAGGCATTATTATTAGACAAAATACTAAGACCCACGAAGGGCACACTAGTTAGGGATTTAGTAGTAGGGACTAGGTTTAAGAGAAACTCGCTCGAGATTTAAGAGAAAACAACGAAGAGACGACGAGCGGCCGAACACACCCACGAGCGGTCGAAGAACCACGAACAGCCGAAGAAAACAACGAGCGGCCGAAGCCGGCAGCCGACCGAGCCGAAGGACGGCCAGCCGAACCGTCTTCGGCAAACACCCGAAGGCAAGGCCCGATCAGCCGAAGCATGGCGTCGGCACACACGACAGGGCCCGAGCAGCAGATCGGCGGCCATGACACCAGCCGAAGCTCACCCGAAGCGTCCCGAAGTCGGGAGTAAAACGACGCCACCGATCGCCGACGGCCTATAAAAGGGCCTCGGCAAGCCGAGCCCGGCCTCTTTTCTCGGAATACCAGCAACAGACCAGACGTGCCACGGAGCTAAAAGGAATACCATTGGAATAAAACCACGTGCCACGTGCCCAAAATGGAGTTGGAGTAAACTACTGGTGAGCTGGCCAAGGGCCAACCCCTGCGGGGAAGGACTCGGAGTGCGATAGGGAACAGTTAGGAATTGATAGGGAACAGTTAGGTTTGCCAACATTGTAAAATAAACTCTGGACATATAAACGAACCCAACGGCGGAATATTATTTACCCTCTTGGCGCCCCATTATTTCTGGAGAGCAAGGGCCACCGGCACATGGCCAGCGTGGTCGGCAACCCTTCGCTTCTCCTTTCTTAGAGGAGGGGCCGGTACCCCGGCATGCGGGATCGGCCTTCTTCCTGGTTAGGTGTCCACATTTTCTCTCCCGAGGCGGCGAAGCGGTACTCGGCCTGCGGGACCGTCTCTCCGTTTTGGAGCCATTTTCCCCGACACCCAGGGCGACCGGCACATGGTTTTGCGTGGCTGGTGGCCCTCACCCGGATCCCGTTTGTTCGGGCATATCGGGGAAACTGGATCTCGGCTTTCGGGACCGGTCTCCACCGATTCCGGACGATTCCCCACCTCACTCGGACCCCGTTTGTTCGGACATATCGGGGAAACTGGATCTCAGCTTGCGGGACCGGTCTCCTCCGATTTCCGGGCGGCCCCATCTCACCCAGCTCACCCAGCTCTCACCCATCTCACCCAGCTCTCACTTCGGGCCGCTCATTCGGAGATCAGGGAACACCGGTACCCCAGCTTTGCGGGATCGGTCCGACTTCGGAAGATGCGCCTTCGTCCCGGATCTGGCAATCGGACTACGGCTTGCGGAGCCGGTTGCCCGGATTTCGGGGGTTTTCCTGACCATCGCCTGCCCCTTTTCGCACCCAAATAAACATACCGGCCTTCGGGCCCGTCCTTTCTCCTGCCTGTCTCCGTAAAAATTATAAATATTTTCTGTAGAGGACTCCTGGGCCGACTGAGTCATTATCCTGGCCATAGCATCCTTACAATAGCTTTTGGAGCCGCCTGTTCACCTCTTACCGGCGATAGCCGATTCGGCTGTTCCCGTCACCGCCTCGATGGCGTCCAGCGTTGAATTCCCCTTCCTAAACCCAAACTGGTTTGGGGAGAGACCACCGGCCTCCTCGATAGCAGCAGTCAGTCTGGCTGAAATGATCCGCTCGAATACCTTTCCGGTGGTGTCGGTGAGGCAGATGGGCCTATACGAGGATGGCTCCCCCTGCGGCTTGCCCGGCTTGGCAAGTAGCAGTAACTTCTGCCTCTTCCACCTCTCCGGAAAGGTCCCCTCCTCCAAGCACTTGGAGTACAGGGTGGCGAACGCCCTCGGTTGGAAGGCGATGGACAGCTTCAACGCTCTGTTAGGTACAGCGTCCGGCCCCGGCACCTTCTTGGGGGGCACGCTGTTACCCATCTGGATCACCTCCGCTTCCGAGACTTCGCAGGCGTCGTTTGGGAGACGCTCCGCACTGGGCTCCATGGTCACCGGGGATCCTATCGGGAAGAGCGCCCGACAGTATCCTTCTAAGGCTTCGGGGTCCGATGTACTGCCGGCTCTCAGCCCTTTGGCTACCATCCTATACGCTCCGCCCCAGGGGTTGTCCTCCGCCTGGTCGCAGAGTTGCAGAAAACGGTCCCTCTTAGCGTCCTTTATGGCCGTCTTGAGGGCCTTCTTCGCCGTCCTGTAGGCCTCGCTAAGCTCTGCGACTCGTGAGGTGCCGCGCGCACGGGTCAGCCGCCTCCGGGCTCGTAGGCAGGTACTCCTGAGGTCGTCGATCACATCGCTCCACCAGAACACTGGCCTATGGTTCCTCCGGAACGAGCCTCTCTCTCTCGCATGCTCTGGTCACAGGCCTGCTCCAGGGTTGTTGCGATGCGGTTCGCCATCTCGTTGGCTCCACCCGTCACTTCTGTCTGCTGCCAGGATGTTGGACATACGCAGCCGCCTGTCTCCCCAGAGCCAAAGGGCCGCCTTGCCAGAGCGGTCCTTGGCCCACTCTCCTCCCACGCTCGCCCAGTATGGCTCACTAAGTATGGTCACATCCGCCGCTACCTCGCGCACCGTCTGCATCAGCAGGTCCTGCGCCGCTCTGCAGTGATTCAGGTTGAGCTGAATCAACTGCATGCGGTCCTTGGAATGTCGAAACTCGCTGGAGGGATCACTGGCTCCTTCTTGCAGGCCACTGCCTTGTGGCCAGCTTCGCCGCACTTGATGCAGCAGCCGCTCTTAGCGGTCAGCTGTCTGTCCTCCCTTCTCGTGACCAGGGCCAGGATCTCGCTGTAACTCTTCCCTGGAGCTTCCATTACCACCGCGTCTGGGCGTGCTCTGCGAGTTTGTTTTTCCTTGACCACTGTGCTCCACGAATTCTCGGCAGTCACAGGCTCCGGTTCGGGTGGCCTTACTGCACTCCCATTCCGGCGCTCCGATACCCGGGGCATCACTGGGGCATCAGGCCGAGCCTTTTTGGCACAGTTCCTCGGCGCTGCGGGGGCTGTGGCCTGGGCTGGAGGGGCTCGCCTCTGCCTGGGGGCGTCGCTAGCCCCGGCCATGCCGTCTTGTTGGCTGACCCTTCTCCACGGGTCAGTCTGGACTGCCCGGTCTTTCCCCGGCACCACCGCCGTCTGTTGTTCCTTGCTTTCTGCAGGCTTCCCTACTGGTTGGAGCTGGGAGCATTTGCAGCATACGCTATCCGGCTGGCTCGTTTTTTCGAGCTCCAATGCTGACTGCCCGATGCCGGTTTTGAACTTCCGCATCTCTGCTATCATCGCCTTCATTGCGAGGTTGATATGGCGCACCTGCTTCTCGTGCACCAGGCTGTGGAGTTCGTCCAGCAGCTGTCCCAGCTTGGTGACGCACTCGGTGCGTGTGAGCGTCATCTCCTGCTCAACCTCGACGTCAGGGGCGGCCTCCTCCTGGGCGGCTTTGCTTCTCTTTGGCAGCGAACCCTTTGAACCGCTCGTCGGGCTGGCCGGTTCTCTGCCCCTCCCGTCAAAAGGGTGCAATTTTATGTATTTGTCGATGCCAGCCTGGATGCTTATGCTGCAGTAGCATATCTGCGTGTTGAACATGGCAACGAGATCAGATGCTCTTTGGTGGCGTAAAAAAATAGAGTAGCTCTTTGCTGATGAAATACGCTGTCTAAAGAAAGGAGACTGCGTAACTAACCAGAAAGCACTATTTTCAAGCTCTCTCCATATCTTGATGCAGCCGGAGTGCTTCGAAGGCAAGGTCGGATCGAAGCCATAGAAGATGTGGATGTTAACGTGAAGCATCCGATTATCCTCCTCTCACGCCACAGGGTAACGTATCTAATATCATCATCGCAAATATCATCATCTGCACGGAGAGATTGTTGTCAACGAAATTCGGCAACAATATTGGATACCAGAGAAAAGATGGGGAGTATTGCTCACCTGTCCTCTATCGACAGACTCATTCCTGCTAGCTCTGAAATTGTTAACTGCTCGCCGAGGGGTTCCTGTTAAGATGCTGTCAGACAACGGAACTAATTTTCGCGGTGAAAGCAGAGTATTGGCGAAAGAGATCAAGCGCAACTTCGGAGGTGGAATCGAAGTATCCGGAAATGTCGGTTGCCTTTATTCCACCCGGATCTCCTCACATGGGCGGAGCCTGTGAACGCATGGACATGAACAGAAATTTTGGCGCATGTCGGACTGCGAGATGAAGTATTACGACCGGCGCTGGCTGATGCTGAATGTACGTTAAATTCCAGACCTTTAACGTATATTCCGTTGGAATCTGAGAACTCCGAAGCTCTGACGCCAAACCATTTCTTGGTCGGTAACTCACGTGGACTACGCGTACGAGGCACGATGGAGAGCACTGGACTTGGATTGGCTAAAATCTTCCGGATAGCTGGCCAATTAACGGATCGCTTCTGGAAAAGATGGGTTCGAGAGTATCTACCGATACTTACGAGACGGACCAAATGGTTCCAGCCAAACCCAAAACAAATTGCTGTGAATGACGTGCTCATTGTCGTGGATGAGACGAACAAGCGGAACTCCTGGCCGAAAGGAATCGTTGCTGACGTTTATTGCGGAATGGATGGGCATGTAAGGAGCGCTGTAGTACGAACAACTGAAGGATTCGTTTCTCGCCCTGCGGTTAAGTTGGCTAAATTGGACATCGTCATGAATGGTAATACTCAGCGTAGCCACGCAGAAGAATTACGAGGTGGGGAATGTTGCGATGCTGGCGAAGGTTCGCTGCCCTGCGCTAGATGCCCAATTTGAAAAGGGGGGTAATTTGAATTTGTTTAACGTTATATAACACCGAAACTGTAGTGACCAACACCCATTTGTATTGAACAACAATTTTTTGCGAGAATGAGATCGCTATATATGTAAGCGTCACTTTGTAAATTGAAGAGCGGCAAACCACAAGTGTAAGATCAGAAATAATGTAAAATTTCTGTATTTGTAACACGATTAATAAAGATTTCAGCGCTATTAGTAAACATACTGCAACGTGGTGAAACCCGGGACCCAGGGGCGTCCCAACACCGTCTCTCCAGCTCTCTTTGGGGCGTTCTTAGGGAGACAGAGACGTTTTCTGCTCTTTCACTCGCCAGTCCGACGCCTTCCTTTGGAAGTTCGTCCGCGATGTCCTTACCGTCTATGCCTTGGTGTCTGGGAACCCAGTAGATCCTCACTGACTTAGTCTCAGGCTATCAAGTGACTCCCTGCTTGCCAGTAAATTTTTGGAACTGACCGCTGATGATTGCATGGATCTTATCGCCGCTTGACTGTCTAGGAACAAATTGACCGCCTCATGTGGACGGTTTATGCTCAGCGCAAGCTCTGCTGCTTTCCTGATGGCAAATACTTACGCCTGGAATATACTGCAGTAGCTTGATAGCTTATACGACTGTCTCATTTCAGGGTCTGAACAGAATATGCCCGCTCCAACTCCTCCTTCCATCTTGGAGCCGTCGGAGTATATATTGAGGTATTGAGCATGGTCCTCGCCTGACTTCCAGTTATTTGGTCCCATTAATACTGTTGTGTTTACATATGGGCACGTTCTGGGTATCATGTAGCTCATGTCTCGACCAATTGAACTGTGTCCGAATCCTCGTAGCGTCAAGTTTCCTGATGCAACCAGACGTTGTGCCGCCTTTCCTGCTGTCAGTTGCGCTTGGATATCTAGGGATATATACCAATTATGGTTTCGAGTGCTTTGGTGGGGGTTGACCTCAGCGCCCCTGATATGCAGAGCAGTGCCTGCCGCTGGGTTCTCTCCATAAGCTTATTATACGTTTTCTTCTTCATATGCGGGTCTTCATGAGGCAGACTCACCTGGAGTTTCAGTCGTTGGCGGCCGGCTTTAAGGAGTTGTCAACTCGCTTCCAGAAGGCGGAACACCATTTCAAGTCGCTAAAACTGCTAAGTGACCCCGCAAACAACAAAAACATGAGCAACCTGTCTGATAAGTTCTTATCTCTTCCAGACCTGAATGCCGCCTTATGCAGTTCACCCCACGTGCCAAGCCTGCAGCCGCGGATAACGGCTCTGGTGATGATGCAGCATTGATCACAACTTCTATGGTTGAAGATCTTGTCAGGCCGTTGGATCAGCAGCCTGTCAACATTGTCCAGGCGTCCACGTTGCACGCTGCAGCCTCTGCTGAAGTTGTTGCACCAGTCCCCATTCTCGGACGGGGCGAAGCCACCATGCTCCCGGTTCAGCAGCCTGTCTACACCGATCAGGCATCCACGTCGCGTGCTGCTGCAATCAACGACGCGTCGGTGGTGTCAAATGCCAACCCAGTGGCTCCCCCGATGGTCACTATCTCGGCGCCGGCCGTTACCAAAAGCGGCCCCCAACAGTCGACAATTTCTGGCGTTGCCAAACGTGGACCGGTGCCTTTGGCTGGTGTTGCTCCGAAAAAACAGATTTTTGTTTCCCGCCTCAATCCAGGCGCTTCTGAGGGCGACGTTAAGACCCACTTGAGCAGCAAATTGAATGTTTCTGTTACTGAATTTAGTGTCTCCAAGTTCAATTTTAAGCAAAGACGTGATATATCTTCGTTTAAAATTACAATTTCTGACCTACTATTTTCTAAGGCTCTTGATCCTTCTGTGTGGCCTAAGCATGCAATTGTTCATGAATTCGAACACAAAAGTTCTCCTTGTGCTCGCGGGCCTCAAACTCCTTCAACTAGGCCTCCAAAAAACTAATAGACTCTTTTGTTCTTCACTATCAGAATGTTCGTAGTTTACTTGGCAAGCTCCGTAGGCTGCACGTCAATAGTGTCTCTTTCGATGCCAATGTTATTGTCTTTACAGAAACATGGCTCAACTCCTCTGTGTCTGACTCTGAGATTTTTTCATGGAACTATACCATCTTTAGACGTGATCGTCCTATACGGACAGGCGGTGGTGTTCTCATTGCGGTTAAATCCGATCTGGTTTCCAATATCATTTCTAAAACTGACTCTGATATAGAGTTTGTGACGGTTCGCATCCAGGTTTATGATTATTCTATCTACGTTTCATGCTCGTATATTCCGTCTAGGTCTGATACCGATATTTATATGCAGCATTTATCCTTAATTCAAGAAATTCATTCTTCCCTTGGTGTTAATGACCACCTTATCGTCACGGGTGATTTTAATCTGCCCTCCATTTCCTGGATGCCCTTACCTGATTCAAATGTTCTTGTCCCCACCTCACCCCACGATTTAATTCATGGTCTCATTGACCATTCATTGGGACAAGTAAATTTTGTTAGGAACTGCAGTAATAACGTCTTAGACCTCATCTATGTCCCTCATCTATGTCTCTGAGTTTGCCAATGCCTACGTCACTAGAATTGACCCTCTTTCTAGTCCTGAGGACGCTTATCATCCCACTTTGGAGCTAACCCTCGAAGCCTCCACTCCATTATTATTGTGTCCGGAAGCTGAGCCTGCAACGTTTCGTTGCTTTCGAAAAGCTAAGTTTACAGAAATGAACCACCACTTATACTTAACGGATTGGACTTTCTTGAACTCCACAGAGGATCCCGCAGACATTGTTAAGCATTTCTATGAAATAATGTACTCAGTTTTTGACATGTATGTCCCTTCATTTCCCTCACCAGAAGTTTCTCATAAGCCCCCTTGGTTTTCTCGTCGGCTTTCTTATCTAAAAAATCTGAAATCCAGACTGTTTAAAAAGTACAGCAAATCTGGTCTTTAAGTCGACCATTCGAGATATTTAACTGCTCGTACAAATTTCCTAGCACACAATTCTGAATGCTACAGAAACCACTTAAATCGGTGCAAAATTGAGTTTCAGGCTAACCCGAAGCAATTTTACGCTTTTGTAAACTCGAAACGGAAATCTCAACAATTTCCTTCATGTCTTCATTTCGATAATGCCTCCGCTTCCAATGAGCCTGATATAGCGAACCTGTTCGCAAAATTCTTCCAGACTACATACTCACAAACTAATTTTGATAACAACTCAGAGTATTCTTTTCCACTCCCGCATTCCAATTGCATTTTTATGCCTGTAATCAGCGAAGATGATTTTCTTCCTAATCTCAGAACAATCAAACTTTCCTTTTCCTCTGGTCCAGATCTTGTACCTAGCTGCGTTCTGAGAAATTGTGCCAGCTCATTATGTAGACCACTGTCTAGACTTTTTCAGTTATCACTTCAGCATTCGTTTTTCCCCAAAGTTTGGAAAGAATCGTTTATCATTCCGCTTCATAAAAAGGGCAGTAAATCTAATATTGAACACTATAGAGGTATAGCAAAACTTAGTGCGATTCCCAAATTATTCGAATTTCTTATTACTACTCAGCTTCAGCACCACTGTAGCTCAATAATGTCCCCCTCACAGCATGGCTTCATGAAACGTAAATCAACGTCTACAAATCTCCTTGAGTTTGTTGCTGTCATAAGAAACGCGTTTAAAAATAACACCTAAACCGATGTTATCTTTACAGATTTCAGCAAAGCTTTCGATTCGGTGAATCATCAATTACTGCTGAAGAAACTTTGTCTGTTGGGTTTTCCGGTTACGTTGATCAAGTTGATTTCTACTTATTTGTCGAACCGTACTCAAAGAGTTGCATTCAAGGGTTCATTCTCAAACCTTGTTCACGTGACTTCTTGTGTTCCTCAAGGGAGCCACCTCGGTCCTCTTCTATTTGGCATTTTTATAAATGATCTGCCCCAAGTTATTCTCCACTCTTACGTCTTGATGTATGCTGACGACGTAAAACTATGTTTGCCTCTTGTGAATCCTGACTCTGCTCAGCTTTTGCAAGCCGATTTAAACAACATGTTGTCCTGGTGCACTCACAATTTATTGTTTCTTAACAACTCCAAATGTAAATACATGTCGTTTTACCGCAGAAATTGCTTCCAGGCCAACTATTTCTTAGGCACGAGTGTTCTTGAACGTATTCACTCTGTAACGGATCTTGGTATTCTATTTACCCACAACTTGAGCTTCACCGATCAAATCGGTATAATTGTCGATAAAGCAAAGGGTGTTTTTGCTTTCGTAGAACGATGGTCTAAGGAATTCGATGATCCCTACACTACAAAACTCTTATATATATCCCTGGTTCGGCCCATACTCGAATATTGTTCGTGCGTATGGTCCCCCCAATATGCAAAGTATCAGGACCTTATCGAATCGGTACAGAAACAATTCCTTTTGTTTGCTTTTCGGGGTTTAGACTGGGACCCTCATCGCCACCTTCCTCCGTATGCCGACAGACTACGCCTTCTGGACCTGCCTTCTCTTAAGGATCGTCGGACCTGCCATGGCGTGATGTTCCTGCATAAATTAATAAATGGATATATTTTTTCCAGTAATCTTCTTAAGCAAATACGCTTTTCAGTTCCTTCTAGGCCATCACGTTACTTTCGGCCTATAGCTTTGGATATTTGTAAAACTAATTTCGAGGCACACGATCCTTTTCGCGTTTTATGTTCGCTTTACAACGACATTTACTCCCTGTTATATTTTGAAATGTCATTAGACTTTAACAAAAATAATATTTTAAGACACCTATCCTTGCCTCAGACCACCTGATGTGAGTCGGAGCATATCATTAAAAAACACTCCTTATCCGGTCTGAGGTATGGATATTGATTCAAAATGGCAGATATTTGCTAATCTTAATAAATAAATAAATAAATAAATAAATGGCTTGCCACCACACTAAGACTCCATACAGTAGAGTCGGACGCACCGCCGATATGTAGACCCAATGCATTAGAGCGGATGAGAGGCCCCATATGCTGCTAAGCATCTTCTTGGATGCATATAGCGCTTTGGTGGCCTTTTTTACCCTCTCTACTACATTGGCCTTCCACGTCAGCTTGCTGTCAAGTACAATGCCGATGTATTTGACTTGTGTTTTCCGGGTCAGCCTGGTTTTGTTAATTTTCGGGGGGATCCATTGCGGCACCATGTATCTCCTGGTTAAGAGAATAAGGTCCGTCTTATCCGCATTGATATTGAGTCCTACCTTCTCCGCCCACTCACATATCTCCCTGAGCGTTGTTTCCATTGTGACGAAGTCACAAAACAGATGTACATAATGTAAATATATATAATAGGTATAATTAATATTAATCCTAGAAGTTAGCATATTTTATAAGTTAGAATTAAGCACACACACCACACACACACACACCCACACGCACACACACACACCTACAACTGTATATTTAGTGGCACGAAGCCAAACGTATTTTGCCCATGGAGGGCCAAATTATAATTAAGCAAAGACAGAAAACAAGTAGATGTACACGTTTTTAGGGAAGCGACTGTAGGGACCGCGACGCGCTGAAAACATTTCCCCTCTCCGCTGCCGACGCGAACAGCGGCAGAGGCAGCGACATTTCCCCTCCGACGATCGTGCGTGTTTACGTTTTGGTCGTGTTTATTTACATACCGATCAAAACATAAACAATAACAATAACAAAGCCGACGGCCGAAAGCTGCGCTGCCCGGACATTTTTGGCAGAGACGAGGCGACAAGGGCTTTGCAAGCTGCGACCGCGATCACTTCTCTGGCAGCTGCGAACGCGATCGATCGAAGTTAGTCCCCGCGACTCGAAACAGTCAAAACCAACGGCTAAGTCCAAAAGGACCCGCGAGTGTAAAATCATACCCGGCTGCCGGACACGTGTCCCAGCCCACCGATAACAGCGGGTGAGCCGGCCGAGCGCCATGTGAGGGCAGATTCTTGGAGTGTGGCGTAGGGCCAGGCAGGGTATTGTAGCCGTAGCCAAAGTTAGGAATAAATGTACAAAGTAGTTAAGCAATAAAAATGAAGATCAAAGTCGTATCTCTTTCTCCCTCTCTCTCACACCGAACTCCGCGTAGCAACAGTCAACCCTTATTCTGACGCGTGCCAAAGTGTTCCCCTCCCGCTCACTCACTCGCCGAGCTGGTGGCTGGGTTCTCCCGCACCAACTTCGCGTGGCCGCTGGGCAAGCTCCGGGCCGGAGAAGCGGGACGGGAGCGGGATTTGTCGCCGCTGGGTTCTCCCGGGCACAGATCTGGCGTGGGCATCGGGGCTGCTGGGTTTTCCCGAGCTACGAGCTCCTCGCCGCCGGCACGTGTTTCCAAGTTTCCCCTTCCCCTCTCCTTTCCCTTCCGATCTGCATTTTGCCCGCCATCGCCGCTGGGTCATCCCGGGCGGCGGAGATTTTGCCGATCGGAAGAGTCGCCGCTGCTGGGCAACCGGGCGAGCGCAGGAAAACGGAGGAGCACCTGGCCACCGCCAGGGTGATCGCGCGCTTTAGGTTTCCCCTTCCCCTCTCCCTCTCCCTTTCGATCTGCATTTTGCCCGCCATCGCCGCTGGGTCATCCCGGGCGGCGGAGATTTTGCCGATCGGAAGAGGCGCCGCTGCTGGGCAACCGAGCGGGCGCAGGAAACGGAGGAGCACCTGGCCATCGCCAGGGTGACCATTCTAGATTCCCATTTTTCCCGAAGTAAGATTTGCCTTTAAAAACGAGCCCCTTTTGCCTAGAAAATTCATTAAAAATTCGGCGTCCATGTTCTGGCCGTCTCTAAAAATATAAATATTTCTGGAGAGGAATCCTGGGCCGCTGAGGTTTACCCCGGCCTAAGACACATCCTTACAGATGGCGCCCGGAGCAGGGACCGGTCAGGACAGCTAGGATAATTTTTCTCAGTGGATTAAAGCCCCACTGGCCGAAAACAAAATTTGTTTTCAGTAGAAAAATATATAAAAATAAATTTTTCAAAAGGCAAAAACAGGGAAATTTAGTTTTCTAAATGACGAGGATAGAAAATTTAATGTCAGGAAATATATTTCATAAACATATTTTTCGACCAGCGCGCATTCGTTTTTGCGAGTGTAAGAAATTTTCGTCCCACGTGTCGCGATGTACGGTCGCCGGCAAAAATCGGCAAAGTACAGGAGAAAAGGGAATAGGAAAAAAACGCGTGGTAAATTTCCATTGGTGCATACGCATCGTCGCCAAAAAACAAGCGGTACAGTCACGCCAGAAATCGTAGTCAACGTCACTGCCAGCGTCAACGCCGGCAAAGGGACGCTTCAAGCACACACACACGTGGCCCACACACATCTCCAGTTCTGCTCTGCCCGCGGCAGCAGCGTCGGCTAGCTTAAGCATTACGATAAATACAGGGGACCCTCGCTAGGAGGGACACACTTCGCAAGTTCAGCTCTTTGAGTACACATCGCTCGCAGTTTATACCCTTTGAAATCAACTCATCACACTCATCGTCGTATCCTTTCGCACATCAGGAAGATTTCCAAAATCCTTCAACCACGTCGAGGACACCCGCGAACCCTCAAAGAATCCTGCGAGATCCTGCCGCCGAGAATATAATAAAAATTATAAAAAAAAAAATAATAATAATAAGGATTTAAATAAACAAATAATTCCAAATAATAAACCAAATTAATAATTAAACAAGCCCAAATATAATAAATAACCCATTAAATTCAAGTATAAAAATAAATTAAATAAATCCAAATGAAATAAACCAATAATAAAATAAATCCAGGAATAATATTATTTGAATAAAATAAAATAACAGCCGAGAAACAAATATACTGAAAAATCGAATAAATAATAATCACCGAATAAACACTAAAAGAATAAATAATAATCGATAGCCGAAGATACTGGAAACGAATAAAATACCGAATAAAATAAATCGAATAAATAAACTATCGATAAATCAAAATAATAAAATACGAATAAATAAGGATAAATAAATATTAAAGAATAAACAATAAGATTGGAATAAATATAATAAAACACCAATAAGATATAACGAAATACAATTCCCGGGACAAATTCTCTGTGATCCTGCGAGATCCGAATCAAGGGTATACGTGCACACAGTACGGATCCTGCGAGATCCTCTTCCGCAAACTCGTATCCGACAACATAGAACCAGGTCGCTGCCACGGTATCCTGCCGTTTTCCACTCTCTCGAGCCCCGTTGTTATTTCTGATCCTTTTCTCCGCGTATCCTGCGAACCATGGGTGTCACGTGGATAAGCTACCGCAAAAAGATGGAATTAGAAGCCATCCTAGGCGAGTTCGGACTCGACCGAAGCGGCACGGTAGACGAGCAACGTGCGCGGCTCATAGCATTCTCGCGGCAGCCAGAGCTCTGGCGGCAAATATCTACCTTGGAAGTGAACGAACGCCCACCATTCTCCTCGTGATGTCGGACGCACTGGACGACATACTCCTAGGAATGGATTTCCTCTGCGGGATCGGAGCAACCCTGCTCTGCGGCGGGCAGACCCTCCGACTGCGACCGAACGACCAGCGAAGAACAACAACAGAGCCACGCTCTGACCAGCGAAGACCAACAACAGAGCCACGCTCTGACCAGCGAAGACCAACAACAGAGCCACGCTCTGACCAGCGAAGACCAACGACAGAGCCACGCTCTGACCAGCGAAGACCAACGACAGAGCCACGCTCTGACCAGCGAAGACCAACAACAGAGCCACGCTCTGACCAGCGAAGACCAACGACAGAGCCACGCTCTGACCAGCGAAGACCAACGACAGAGCCACGCTCTGACCAGCGAAGGGAGCCACGCTCCAACCCACGGGACCAGTCCGCAGAGCCACGCTCTGACCAACGAAGAACGACGAGGGAGTCACACTCCAACCACGAAGAGCCATCCAAGGCACATCACTCAGAGCCACGCTCTGATCAACGAAACACATCGACGGAGCCACGCTCCACATCCGAAGAACCACCAGAGGCACCTCATGCAGAGTCACACTCTGATCAGCGAAGGGCGACAATGGAGTCACACTCCACCTACGCCGAGAAGCCACAGAAGACAGCCCAAGGAGAGCCACTCTCTACCCATCGAGGGCAGCCAAGGAAGCCATGCTCCGATCCCGAAGACCAGCCAAGCACCTCACCTCGAGCACAGTTTCGAGACACAACTTCACCAGCGACGGAGAACCAGCCGCCCTGTTGGAGACAGGCTTTGCCCGTGGCAGATGCCACAGCCGTGCAACGGAATCCCTTCCGTACCTCCACAAAACGTGTCCGCTTCCAGGATCACGTCGAGGAAACGCCGGAGCCGAGCCCGCCCCTATGCGGAACCGTCAATTCGGTGAGTCATCCCACAGAGGATCAGGTCTCTTTCCAGACAGAGGAACCCGAGACGCCGGATTACCCCGAGCCTTGGGTGAAGGAGTTTCTGGACCAGGAACTGGCCAAATTTGATACTCTCTCAGGGGTATCACACATCGCAGAGCATCGCATCTTCATGCGCACCGATCGACCCCTTAAATAGCGACAACCGCCTTCAGCCCGCCTACCACAAGGCACGACGAGCCACACGCTCCACAGATTCCGCAGCACCGCGGCCTACCAGACAATGGACATACAAGGCCATCCGCCGACTCCCGCCCCGGCGCCACAGGACACCGCATGAATGTACGGTGCGGTCGACGAGCTCCTACAGGCGCTCCACGGCGCCGGCCAAGCCAGCCGCTTCCCAGCGACAGCCTCGCCGACCCCTTCCGGCCACGGGCTCTACCCGTCGAGGACATCACCATCGACGCCGACGACATGGAGGAGGCGGACCCGGGCGACCGCTCCGGGCCCTGTCGGCCCTCTACCAAGGGGATGCCACCATTGGCGTCCCAGCATACCAGCCCCAGCGGGCCACGACCACTCCCTCTGGAAGTCGCCCACCACCGCGGCGATGACGAGGGGGGGGTGAACGCGGATGACCACGCCGAACTACGGCCATCATCTGCAAGGGGAATGCCGCCCCTAGTGCCCAGGCACATCGGCCCCATTGGGCCACAACGACTCCCTCCAGAAGTCGCCCACCGTGGCGACCGTGGCTGGATCTTCGCCGCTACAAGGCCGGGCCCCAGCCACCACCAGTCGCAGCCGATCTCCTCCGCCCTCGTACGAGGAGATATTTGGCCCAGGTCTCTACGCCGGCCCTCACGCTACCGCCAGATGCGCCGCGGAACCCCAAGACGCGATCCTCGACCACGCCTGCCCACCATCGCGGAACTGGCCGCAGAGGAGGCGCGCCGAAGAGCGGAGGACTTTAGCGAGGAACTCGGCAACCCACCGGTTGCCCAACCGCCAACGAATGGCCCACCATCACCGACCCCGCGCCGCCGAGCACGGCGTCGGAGCGCACCATGGGCAGACAGCCCGCCCAGCTCATCCGACGAATCGTCGTTGGACACCGACGAGGGAGCCCTCAACCCTCCCCGCTGGGTGCCTGCCCCGGCGGGATGGACCACGCCGAACGGCACTTTGCCGGCCGCCCTACTCCACCGGATCCAAGGCCGACTCGAGACTCCTCGACGACAGACGATTCGAGTTCTGGAGGAGGAGGCGAATCAACGCTTCCGCGTCCAAATAAATAGGAACGGCAAGGTAATCGTCACTCTCCAGCCCTCCCGAAGATGGGATGGAGTGTGATGAAGTCACAAAACAGATGTACATAATGTAAATATATATAATATAATTAATATTAATCCTAGAAGTTAGCATATTTTATAAGTTAGAATTAAGCACACACACCACACACACACACACCCACACGCACACACACACACCTACAACTGTATATTTAGTGGCACGAAGCCAAACGTATTTTGCCCATGGAGGGCCAAATTATAATTAAGCAAAGACAGAAAACAAGTAGATGTACACGTTTTTAGGGAAGCGACTGTAGGGACCGCGACGCGCTGAAAACATTTCCCCTCTCCGCTGCCGACGCGAACAGCGGCAGAGGCAGCGACATTTCCCCTCCGACGATCGTGCGTGTTTACGTTTTGGTCGTGTTTATTTACATACCGATCAAAACATAAACAATAACAATAACAAAGCCGACGGCCGAAAGCTGCGCTGCCCGGACATTTTTGGCAGAGACGAGGCGACAAGGGCTTTGCAAGCTGCGACGGCGATCACTTCTCTGGCAGCTGCGAACGCGATCGATCGAAGTTAGTCCCCGCGACTCGAAACAGTCAAAACCAACGGCTAAGTCCAAAAGGACCCGCGAGTGTAAAATCATACCCGGCTGCCGGACACGTGTCCCAGCCCACCGATAACAGCGGGTGAGCCGGCCGAGCGCCATGTGAGGGCAGATTCTTGGAGTGTGGCGTAGAGCCAGGCAGGGTATTGTAGCCGTAGCCAAAGTTAGGAATAAATGTACAAAGTAGTTAAGCAATAAAAATGAAGATCAAAGTCGTATCTCTTTCTCCCTCTCTCTCACACCGAACTCCGCGTAGCAACAGTCAACCCTTATTCTGACGCGTGCCAAAGTGTTCCCCTCCCGCTCACTCACTCGCCGAGCTGGTGGCTGGGTTCTCCCGCACCAACTTCGCGTGGCCGCTGGGCAAGCTCCGGGCCGGAGAAGCAGGACGGGAGCGGGATTTGTCGCCGCTGGGTTCTCCCGGGCACAGATCTGGCGTGGGCATCAGGGCTGCTGGGTTTTCCCGAGCTACGAGCTCCTCGCCGCCGGCACGTGTTTCCAAGTTTCCCCTTCCCCTCTCCTTTCCCTTCCGATCTGCATTTTGCCCGCCATCGCCGCTGGGTCATCCCGGGCGGCGGAGATTTTGCCGATCGGAAGAGTCGCCGCTGCTGGGCAACCGGGCGAGCGCAGGAAAACGGAGGAGCACCTGGCCACCGCCAGGGTGATCGCGCGCTTTAGGTTTCCCCTTCCCCTCTCCCTCTCCCTTTCGATCTGCATTTTGCCCGCCATCGCCGCTGGGTCATCCCGGGCGGCGGAGATTTTGCCGATCGGAAGAGGCGCCGCTGCTGGGCAACCGAGCGGGCGCAGGAAACGGAGGAGCACCTGGCCATCGCCAGGGTGACCATTCTAGATTCCCATTTTTCCCGAAGTAAGATTTGCCTTTAAAAACGAGCCCCTTTTGCCTAGAAAATACATTAAAAATTCGGCGTCCATGTTCTTGCCGTCTCTAAAAATATAAATATTTCTGGAGAGGAATCCTGGGCCGCTGAGGTTTACCCCGGCCTAAGACACATCCTTACACCATGATCGAGCTGAGGATCGATGGACAGACTCCCGTGATAATTATGCTTATGTCATCTGCATAAGCTGTTATCTTTGGTGCTTTCCTCTCGAATCTCTTGATTAGGTCGTCTACCACCAGATTTCATAGGAGGGGCGACAGAACCCCACCTTGCGGCGTGCCTCTGTGCGCTCTTCTCACCATGGAAGCGGTGCCCCAATCTGATTGTACCCGTCGGCAACTTAGAAGATTTTTTATCCACAAGTTGATAACGGGGGACGAGTTGGTCGCTTCTAGGCGATCCATTATTGCGTCCGTGCTAATGTTGTTGAATGCCCCGGGTATCTCCACGAACACTCCAAGTACATATTCCTTATTGTTTAGGGCTCTCGTAATGGTGGCTACCAACGAATGTAGTGCCGTCTCCACTGATTTCCCCTTCGTGTAGGCGTGCTGGTTGGTCGACAGTTCTCTTCCTACATCGTTCCTGATGTATAGGTCCAGCAGCTTTTCAAGCGTTTTTAGTAGGAATGAGGTGAGGCTTATCGGTCTGTAATCCGGGATATAGCCCGTGCTTAAACAAGCTGTATATATTGCGTGGAGCCATGGGGTGATCACTTCCTTTGTTGCCTGCAGCATGGCTGGGAATATTCCATCTAGTCCTGGTGCTTTTATCCTCGCAAAGGAGTCTATAGCCCAGTGGATTCTTTTAGAGGATATTAGATCTTTTGGGAGATTCTCTTCTCCAGTGGCTAGGTCCTGGTGCTTATCCACATCGGGTACCTCAGTGCATCCTGGGAAATGCGCATGCATTAGTGCTGTTAGGGCTGTTTGAGCTGACTCTGTATGATTGGCTGCTTCGATAGTAGCTTCCGGAGTCTAGCCGTTTCCGGGGCAGTCTCTATATTGGAGCAGAAGTTTCTCCATGAGTTTCTCGGATTCTACTATGCCCGGATAGATCGCGAGCCGTGCCGCGAGAGTCTCCTTAAACTTTCCCTAGTATTCCGGGGGTTTCAAAAGACTGATTGTTTTGGAGAGTGTTCGAATGCGTATTGGAACCGTATGTACTTATGACCTGAAAAGGATAGTCTCTCAAGGACTTTCCATTCTGATACCAAAGTACCTTGTCCCCTTACCAGAGTAAGATCTAGCACGTTTGAGGAGGTGGGACCTACATAGGTGTGTTCCTCCCCCACGTTTGCTATACTCAGGTTGGTTGAGAGTATAAAGTCTAAGAGGGACTCACCTCTGTCGTTTATGTCGGGGCTCCCCCATATACAGTGGTGCGCGTTGGCGTCTGGTGGGGCCGTCCTGTAGTGTGCCATGTAGCAGGAAGCATCACCACGGTCAGGTCATCAGAGCTGTAATGAGACATAAGGTTAGACCCTTCCGTACAATTACGGCGGTTCTATTCCTGCATAACGTTGGTGGATGGAGCAAATTGTAATTTGCGGACTTCAGTCCGCGATGGCATTGCCTGAGGCGATCCATCGCTCCTGAACCATGTCCCAGCCCAGCCCCAGTAAAAGACCCGGCCACGCCTAGCTGTGGCTAACAAATAAGTATATTACAAAGTTCTTAGTAAATAACATGTGACACTTATAGTTATGAATGAGGTAGGTAAGGCAGATAGTCTTAAATTTTGAACAGTAATATTTGTTCACGCCAGGAGGCCCCTGTCCCCCCTCTGCTCACGGAGCGTCCAAAAGCTCAAGCGCTCCCAGCGTAGCAACGCTCGCCCGCTCTCGCCCTTTTGCTCTCCCGCGCTTGCTCTCCCGCAGCGCTGCTCCCGTTGCTCCGGTGTACACACACACATACTCGCGCCCCAAATATCGGCATCTCCGCAAAAGTCAAAAGGCAAAGTGAAATTGTATGGTGAAGAAAAATAAAGGCATAATTAATATTCGGCATCGGGAAAGTAATTGTTTCGGGAGTTCACTGTTCGCCGAACAGTTCGCCGCTGCCGCGATTTTTTTTGTGTGCTATTTTTTTTCACATAATTTGTGCTATTCCGCCCACCCCCACCCTTCCCTTATGTACATGCCCCCCCCCCCCCCCCTAATGCTAAATAAACGAATTAAAAAAAAAAAAAAATGCATGCATGCATGCCCATACAATATATATTTTCTGATATATATATATATATATATATATAAACCGCGACAAAACAACAAACGTTTAGGACAAAACGGCAAATCAATTCACGGGTGCGACTACGACTGTGTGTTTTTTTTCCGCCTTTTCCATATTAACCGCCAGCGCCAAGGTTTTAATTCCACCTTCCCGGCTCCGTAATAATTTTCCGAATTATTAATTTATTATTTGCGGCCAATAATTTTTCTTCGAGTTATTGGTGGATTAATTTATTTATTACGGGAAGAAACCAAACATTCGTGGGTCTCTGTTTAGTCCTGTTCCGAGCCCACCAAAGCCGGATACAACCTTCTCATCCAAGACACTTAAATACAGAAATTTTGTTCCTCGACATTCCGGTCGACGTTCGTTGTTTTTATTTATTTTTTGTCCAAGTCGGCGCCCGACGCCCTTACTCGAGTGATTTCCTCCTTCACGAGTTTTCGTCAATTTTTTTTCTCGGTGGTGCCCGAGGCTCTCAGAACCTGAGCCCGACATTTAATTCTTGAATTCACCCGCGGCATCCACTGGCAGTGTGACCGTAAGCGAGCACATTGTGTTCTCCGAGTGCGGAATTTTCTGGGATATTTTGTACTGCATAAGTTATACAATTCCGCTGCTTCTGGCAGATCCTATTGCGTCCCTTTGCCAAAGTGACCCCAAGTCCCATTCCAAAACTTGTTTTCCGTCACGTTTTCGAACCATTGATTTCGGGACTTGTCCGTTTCCTGCGGCGACCAACTGATTCGGCACCCATTCGACTTCAAGGATGCCCACGGCAGACGAGGAACAGGCTCCTCTGATTCCATCAATTCCAAGTCCGTATCTCTACAGCCTGATTAATTAAAGCCAAAGGCTGCCGCTGTCATTCCAAAGGCAAAAAGTCCAGAGGCCGTCGACACTTCCCCCGGTACCTCATCCAGATTGACTCGGTCGGTTGCCAAGATGGCTCAATCCGCACTCGATACCCTCCGCAAGTTAATTTCCCCAACGGACCGTGTGAGCCATTTCGAAGCTGACATCAACACTCCGAGCGCCCCTGAAACCTATAGATTTTCCCCCGCCATGTGCCAGGTTCATCGGGATCAGATTCGGGCCCTGTGGGATAAGGTGAAGAAGAGCTATGAAAACTGCTCCGACCTACTTTCCGTGTCCGCCGACAGCGCTGCCACCTCAACTGTGCTTGAATCCAAGTACAGTTATTGCTACTCCGTCTATTCGAGGTGTGTGGTCCTGTTACAAGAAATAATCGACAAGGCCGCCGCCCAGTCCACTCCGGCTTCCGCCCCTATGCCCACACCCCCGTCCATGGGTTGTCGATTGCCACCAGAGGACACAGAAGTTTTCGCTGGCGATTATCTTCGGTGGCCCACCTTCAGAGACCTTTTCACCGCGATATATATTCACAACTCGCGCCTCACACCGGTGGAAAAGTTGTTCCACTTGTTATCCAAAACAAGGGGCGATGCGCACGCCATCGTATCAAAGCCCCTCTGACAAATGATGGCTTCATCTCCGCGTGGCAAAGCCTCACCGACCGCTTCGAGAATCATATATATCATATATATCAATAACATTTGCCATTTAGGCCGCGATTTCCAAGCGCGAGCCTTAATCCACTCTGGTTCCGAGGCAACCTTCATCACGGAGAGGTTATTCAGTCGAATAAGCCCACCATTTAAACCAGTTCAGACCAAGGCACGTAATCATTATAAGTGAAAAAATAAAAATCAACGATTAATGATTATCTATTGATTTTAATATATTTCGCTTGCCATTAATAATTATAATTTTATATTTACTTCATCGCTCAAAGAATAATAATTATTATTTTGAGCGAAAAAAGTTCGATCAAAAAATAATGATTTTTTTGAGCAATATTTTTTCGCTCAGAATTTCGCTCAATGTGTAAATAACTTCTTTCTGCGAGGTTTCTTCGAAAAAATTTTTACATGCTTATATGAACCCAAAACCAACGAACCCAAAATCACATTTTTAAATAAAAAAAAAAATTGTTAATACCTTTTTTTTATTTTATTGTTTTTTAATAAACTTTTTTAACTTTGTAATATAATTTCTTATGAATCGAGAACCGACGAACCCAGAAAATGCATTACAAAAATACTATATTGATTTTGTAAATAAGAATTTTATTTATTTAATTTTAAAAAAAGAAGCTTCTGCAATGGATCTGCAGAAAGATTGCTTCTTAAATCGGTCAGCATCAATTTTTTGGTAGTAACTTTTATTTTACTCATAACTCTTATTTGCAATCCCTGTTATTTTTTGATCGAACTTTTTTCGCTCAACATAATAATTATTATTCTTTGAGCGAGTAAATAAAACTCAAAAATTAATAATTAAAATTGGTTTATTATATAAAAAATCTAGATTTCAGCAATCATTGGTTATCTCGAAAGAGCATCCAAATTGTAGCCGATTGGTATAATTCGTTTCTTTGTGCGACTTTTCCAAGTGAATGATTTTTTTGTTTAAAGAAAACATTGATAATCATTATTTACGGTCCCTGGTTCAGACCCGAGCTTCCGGGCTCAATGATACAGTTGCCGCCCAATCCACCAAGCCCTGCACTATCGCCATCCGAGCGCCTTCCAGACCCGGGCTGCAGCTGGAAACTGCAGCTTATGTCCTTCCGCAGTTAGCCGGGAAGCTACCCTCGTATCCGATTCCACGAGACCTACTGAAAGAACTTCCTGACGTCCCGCTTGCTGATCCAACGTTTTTCGAGAGCTCCGAAATTGACGTCCTCTTGCCGAATCTGCAACCCGCTCCGGAAATGCCAACAGTTCCTGAAACACAGCGCTGATAAGAGGCTCCGTGCGGTTCTGGACAACCGCTATTGTTCATACTGTTTGGCCCACGAACATTCTGAGAGAACCTGCCGCAGTGGTGACCAATGCAAGACGTGCAATCAGCACCACCACACAATCCTGCATGAGCATGACCATCCAGTGCATACACCCCGTTCGCAGCATCGGGCACTTCCATATTTAAAGTTCGCACACTATCGACCATAGCGAAGGTCGTCCCTCTCCTGATGGAAGCGGCCGTCTGCCCGCAATAACCAGTCGCCTGTCACTCCGATGTTTTATGTAACTGTGGTGTCGTAGCTCTATTCCGTGTTCCAAATCGCAAGGTTTCTATTACTAATTCCGATTTTTATCTCCGTCCTACTCCGCCAGTAATAGCAAACAGCATGTCCCCACGTCCACGCAGCGCCATCGCACTGGAGCGCAGTTGTTCTCGAGGTTCCCATTCCTACCGATGCCGAGTCTGCAGCGGGATCCATCCGCTCAAGAAGTGCCGCCGACTTTTCCGATTGAGTGCCGAGAAGAGGCTCCGGGCCGTCCTCGCCAACCGGTACTGCCCCAACTGCTTGGCGCATAAGCATTCCGATGGAGGCCAAGACCATCACACGTTGCTGCACCTACCCGAGCAACCAATGGATCCGCGCCAATCGCGTCAGGAGGCGCGACGGTCCCGGAGAGCTAGTGGCCGGCCTCGGAATTCTTCAGCTGCTCCTCGGACTTCGTCTGCCACCCCACGGCGTTCTACAGCCGCTTCTCTGCCCTCGTCCGGCACTCCACGGAATTCTTCAGCTGCTCCTCGGACTTCGTCTGCCACTCCACGGCGTTCTGCAGCCGCTCCTCTACCATCGTCCGGTACGGGTTTATTGCAACCCGAGTGATTGCAAGAGGGGGGAGAATGTTCACGCCAGGAGGCCCCTGTCCCCCCTCTGCCCACCGAGCGTCCAAAAGCTCAAGCGCTCCCAGCGTAGCAACGCTCGCCCGCTCTCGCCCTCTTGCTCTCCCGCACTCGCTCTCCCGCAGCGCTGAGCGCTTTCGCACTCTCGAGCGCGGGCCTCGGGCTGCGCTGCCGAACACTTGGATCGGCCGCTGCCGCTCTCTCGCTCTCGCTTAGCGAAGTAAGCGGGCGGGAGCGCGGCCGTTTGCTTAAGCTTAGTTTAGTTCCATGTATGCAGCGAAATAAAGCTGATCGACTACGTTTGAATCTTCGTTCCCTACGACGCCCTCGTTTTTTTATTTCTACTTCGCCACTACTTCGCTTGCGCCGTGGGAATTTTCCATCCTCTAAAACTCCACTTGTTCCGAATATTTATTATTTGAATTATACATAATATTATATTTTTAGTTAACCTGTCTTTAGCTAACACAAATTGAATTGACGGTTTCCCTACACGTGAACATGCAACATATAGTTCCCCGTTGAACACGACGCGAACCTTCGTCGTGATGCTATCTGGTTTGAAGACAGCGTGATGAAAACTGCTGGAGTCGTTTGGAGAGACTTGGTGCATATGACCTAAATCTAAATACTTTTGAATGACTGAGTCGCACTGCTCCTTCACTGGAAGGATTTTACTCAATCGCATTTCGTTTTGGAGGTACTGAGCTAGTGCGATGGGTCTGGAATGTCCCAGCTTAATATTGTCCGGCTCTTTAAAGGGCAACGAAACAACATATCTTCCATCCTCACTTCTTTTGGTGGATCGGATAAAGTTCTCCTCGCAAACCGAGGTGGATTCCTTTACTAACTTCACTGGAACATCCTCCACATCCCCAAATTTGGTGAGGATGCTGTCTGGTTTGGACTCGGTCACTGCTAATCGGGCTGAAAAAGAATAGATTCTGCTTATGGGACTCGTTGCAATAGGACCGCAAAGAGTCCACCCGAATATGGTCTCTTGACCAAGGAGTGTTCCACAAATATTGGAATGGGAGCCTCTGAGAATGATTGATGGCAGGATATCGGCACCAATAAGCACGTCAATCGGCGAGCTCCGGTAGAAATCTGGATCTGCTAGTTGCAGAGGTGGAAGATCCTTTAATGAATCCTCTGGTGTAGTGTAGGATGGGAGGTTCCCAGCTAACTGTGGTAGCACATACGCACAGGTTTCAATTTGGATATGTGGCTTGACGGGAGAACCTATGTTGAATTGACAACGCTTACGGGGCTGAGCTGCAACGGAAAGGTTGACCCCTGAAACTTGCGCTTGGATGGACTCATACGGCAACTTAATTAGGTTGAACAACCGTTCTGAGATGAAGGTTGCCTCGGAACCTGAGTCAATGAATGCCCGTGCTGAGTATTTTATGATCAAATGGCAAACTTCTATCAATGCCGTACTCAGTAGGACCCCTTGCGTGTTAACGGCAAGAAACGTTTGCACATTCGCTTGACTCGTCGATGGAGTGGACTGTATATGTTGCTGGATTGCTGTGGATGGATGGGACTGTTGGTCAGGCATAACCACTGAATGGACTGGCCGAGGGCTGCTTCGATGCAGGAGAGTATTATGACGACCATTGCAGGTGTAGCAATTATGCGTGCTGTTGCAGTCCCGGAGCAGATGCGTTCTTGCGAAACAGTTTAAGCACAACTTCTGCTGTTTTACATGGTTCTCTCGATCTGCGACTGACATGCGTAAGAATAGAGGACATCCTCGGATTGGATGGTTCTCCTGTGCGCAGAGTTTACAGCATTGCGGGTTTACCGTAACTCTGTTCTCAAAGGTCTGGATTGACCGCGAGCTATTGTCAGCCCTCAGTGCCCTGGATTGAACGCTCGCGTTCGGCTTGAACTCTTCCATCGCCTCAAGCGTTCGATGACGATCCTTTAAGAAGGCCTGGAATTCAGCCCAGAGTGGAATCTCTGACTTACTTAGCAGGGACTGTTCCCAAAGAGCCAAAGTTAGTTTTGGCAACTTGGACGAGCACAGGAAAACAAGCAGGCAATCCCAATTCGTGGTCTCGACTCTTGCTAATTGCAGGGCCGTTAAACAACCTTGGATTGTGCTCTCTAAATGCTTCAAGGATTTTCCGCATTCCTGGGCAACAGAAGGCAAATTAAACAAGATCTTTAATTGGCTATTGACCAGCAGCCTCTTGTTCTCGAACCGATTCTGCAAGTTTCTCCACGCTGACTCAAAACCATCATTGGTAAACGGAGATAAGGCCACAATGGATTTGGCCTCGCCGCTCGTCTTTGCATTGAGATGGAACAGTTTTTCGACTTCTGAAAGCCGAGGATTGCGTATATAGATGGCGGAGAAAAGGTCCCGAAATGTGGGCCATTGAACATAGTCACCATTGAAAACTTCGCACTCGACTGGAGGTAAGCGACATCCGCCCTGAGACGGCGTCAGATTGGAGGAATGAACAGACTGTTGTGCGCGTGAATCTTCAATGATCTCATTGAGGCTTGCTGCGCACCGCTCGTAAACGGTATAACAGTCGTCATACTTGGATTGCATGACTCTTATTTTGTCTTTGCCGTTTTGACTGGCCACGTCTCATATTCCTTTTCCACCTTGTCCCAGAGGGCCCTGATCTGCTCGAGTCGAACCCTACTCGTGTGGATGGACGGATTTGTGTCCGCATTGGTATTGATTCTGGCTTCAAACTGACCCACCCTATCGGTTATGGTCAGGAATTTCCTCAAGGCCTTGTCTCCCTCAGCTTGAGCCATTCTGCCACTTGCTCTAGTGAAGTGGGGAGATACGACTGACCTTGCAACTTTTGTGGATAGTACAGACCGTGGAACTTCAAGCGACGTGCTCGTAGATTTTAGTGGAGTTGCGGTTTTGCTTCGAGAGGGATTTTCGCTTTTGGAAGGCACAGAAGATTCACTCTTTGCCCTGACTCTGTGAGACTCTTTTACCTTAGAAACGGTCAAAAGGGATTTTGGTTTCTCACCGTCACCAATTGGCATATGAAGCTCTCGTAGGAGCTGGAAAATGTGTGTGAGGTAGTCTATCGACTTTGACGTGGTTCGGAGAGGGGCCGCTGGATAAGCGCAAAAAACCCAGAGTTAATCGAAAAAATGTTATCGATTTCAAATGACGCGTTGGCACGGATGAACTCGGTTCAAAGGATATGGGGGCGCTGGATAACGCGTAAAACAAATTAATCGAACAAATGCCATCGATTTCCAATTGATACGGGGACGCTGGATAACGCGTTGGCACGGATGTACTCGGTTCGAAAGATATGGGGGCGCTGGATAACGCGTAGAACAAATTAATCGAAAAAAATGCTATCGATACTCAGTTAATACGGGGACGCTGGATAACGCGTTGGCACGGATGTACTCGGTTTAAAAGATATGGGGGCGCTGGATAACGCGTGGAACAAATTAATCGAACAAATGCTATCGATTTTCAATTGATACGGGGACGCTGGATAACGCGTTGGCACGAATGCACTCGGTTTGAAAGATATGGGGGCGCTGGATAACGCGTAGAACAAATTAATCGAAAAAATGCTATCGATTCCCAATTAATCCGGGGACGCTGGATAACGCCTTTAAATAATCAAAATAAATCAATAGTCGAAAGAGGTTGTTATCGATTTGGGTATGAACAGAAAAAAAAAAATATGTAGAATGAATTATTCGGAGACAAATAAATGTTTGTCGAAAAATACTGCGGGGTTGGAAAGTGAAGACAAAAGGATTAATCGAAATTGTATGCTTATCGCCTTTGAAGATATGCTTGGACGCTGGATAATGCGTACCAAAAATAATCGGAACGGTGTACACGATTCGAAAAAATTTGGTTGTAAATTAGTCGAATTGAAACTCAAAACCAATAATACAAAAAAATGCACCCAAGTGCGAACGGCTCGTTACCAGATTGAGCCGCGTATGGTAATGGTGTTGCCACCTTGGCGGGCAGTACATATGTATTTACGGAAAGTAAACAAACAAAAAAAACACTATTAAACGCAGATTTTCCTTTAATTTTGTTTGTTTCACTCTGCTTACGTTCGAATGCACCGCCGCTGTTAGCTGCCGAGTCGCAATTGCCGGTCCGGCAATTTGTAAGGATATACATACGTGTGTGTTTACTCACAGTGATTGGACGTGTTTTTCCGAGCTCCAAAAGAAAAGTAGTGTAGACAGTTCGGAGGGCACTAAGAAAGGAGTTTTTACTGAGTAGTGAGACAACTGGGAGAGGTACGTACCAAAATCGGCACCGGCTGGCTATCCGGGCTCCCCGAATCTTGGCACTTGGAACCGCCACAGGAACTCGATGGCAAGGGGGGGGGGGACTCTCTCCTGTCCAACAAGTGGATTATTTCCCGCGAACTCTCTCACGGCTTGGAATAGTTTCCACACGCCACTTTTTCCCACGCGTAGTGATCGTAGTGTTGTGCAGCGCATGCGCAGGGAGCTTTCGCGTAGTGTTGGAAAACGCGTAGTATTGGAAAATGCGAGTAGACAAGTTCCCGCCACAGCCAAAATTCAAATCTAAACGGCTTAGGAATCGTCACTCACATCCGCAGTCTCTAGTGGGGCTAAGAGCACAAGGCCAAGGAACTCGCCATTTTCCAGCCCCTCCGCTGCGGCGCACAGTGGCCGATTTGGCTGTTCTAGCGGCAGATTAAGAATATTTTCAATTGTTAAAATTAATAAAAGTTTTATTTTCTATCGATAGTAATATAATCAAATATGGGCATATCCGCCAAAAGGTAAACCACGGCCGAAAAAAAAAATCTTCGTAATCCTGGTTTCTTTTGGTGTATTGTCATAAAGAAATGTCCAAATTTTCATAATACAATGGATCCATATCATATCTCAGTTGTTTTCTGGAAGAAATTAGCCTGAAAAGTGAAAAAATGTATTTTTTTCACTTTTTACTAGTTTTAAAGGCATGTTTATTTTAATTTATTTCGCAAGGAAAACGTATGTTATGTTGGGACTTTTTCTACCAAATCTCTTTATTACAATCTAATAAGAATAGAAAAATTCAAAAGAGAGCGAAATATTGTTCAATTAACTGTTAATTTTAAGTTTACTTCTTATCTATGTTTAAATCGTACGTTCGCGACCCAAAACATCATGTTTTTGTCATTGCTTTGCGATAAGTGCAAGCAGGTAGATAAAACCTCTTGTCTAAAGTCATTTCGGTAGTACTATTTGAAATATATAAAAACTTCTTAGTTACTACTAACCATTGATTTTATATTGATTTTCAAAGTAGCGTACGTTCGCGACCGTGAGTATTTTTTTTTTTTTACTTTTATATTTTTTTTTTTTGTTTAACAAGCATATAAATATTGTTAGATGGCTAAAATAAAGGACAAAAGTAAAAATATGTAAATTAAACACAGTTTAGACAGCCCATTATTTATTTAAAGAAACATGAAGATATTCATAAAGAACAAATACAACAACAGCATGTTGCTTATTTTTGGTTTAGCACTACATTTTTATGAATAACTTCATATTTCCTTAAATAAAAAATAGGTTTAACTAAATTTTATTTTTTTTTTCCATGTTGGAAAAATCGTACGTTCGCGACCCGTACGTTCGCGACCGGTACTTAATTCAATTTAAAAAAAACCAATGGAGATATTTCTTTGGGATAGGACTCAATAGAAAGCTACATGATTCTATTTTAAAAGTAAAGTTATTGCTTTAGAATATTCCGTCCCAATTCGCAGATTTCTTCATTTTACTAGATTAAGCCAAAGTCGACTTCCATTTTTCGTACGTTCGCGACCGCATGTTTTTTGGCAATATTATGAAAATGAAAACTCAACGAAGCCCATCATTTTCACTAAGCAAAGAGCTAACAAAATACTATCGAATGGCAAAAAAAAAGTTTCGGAAAACATTTTTTTTATATTTTTTTTTTGCACTTAAAGCGTACGAACGTACGTTCGCGACCCGTGGACATGCCCATATACAAGAAAAAATACTAAAACCGATCATAGCGATTAACTAGATCAGCTGTAAACAATCAAAGTCAACACATGGTAGCACACTATTTTTCAGAGCTAATACCTCGGTTGCTGCACTCTATTTTATATTTGCGACATTTTTTTAGATTTCACCATTTTTGAAACAAGTTCTCCATTTTCTTAAAGCTTAAGGTATGTAGAATAAGAAAATTAATGTTTTGTGACCTGTGAGTAGATGTTGTATTTGTAGTTTATGTTTAAAACTATCAATGTTTGTAGCCCCCTTTTTAAAAGCATGTTTCAGCTTCTGTAGACTAAATCTTTGTGAAGCTCGTCCCGGTCCGCAAAAACTGTATAACTGTGCTAAACTATGGTTCGTCTAGTGTGTAAATTAACAAAGATCAGCTGCCCTTACGTGCACCTGCTAAAGTTTAGGATATTTTCAGCAAACATTACTTAAGAAATTTTCGCTTGAACCATACTCGCAAAAACTCTCGGTCTAACACAATGAAGGATCTTTTGCACTTATTGTTGGTATCGTCGGATCCACTAATAACAAGTTTAAACAAAAGTGCGGCTAATAGTTCGAGCAAAGCAGTTTCATTTGACATTAAAGGTCAAAATCTACTTGTAGACTACATATGCAAGAAGAAAATTCCGATTCAGACTCGGAAAATTGAAATATATTTGTTTGTGGCTTTTTTTAAATAACATCTTTAAAAACAAAATACAAACTCATTCAATATTAAAAAAAAGAAATTAAAAATTAAAAAAAAAAATAAAAGTTAAAAAAAAAATTTTAAATAAAAAATAAAGAAATTAAATTAAATTAAAGGTGTAAAGTTTAATTTCTTTTTAGGTAAAGATTTGATAAAAATTTCAAACTTGGTAAATTTATCGTTACTTTTTATGAAATTCCATTTCTGCTGCTAGAACAGCCAAATCGGCGCCAATTAAAAAGGGGCTCTGGGGACCGAGAAGGAGCGGTATAACTTCCATCAGGCATCCGCAGGGGGAAATTCCCGCGCACCGAGGGACCCCACCAAGAGCAGGTGCAATGAGCAAGGAGAAGCTGCCAGCAGGCCGGGATGACGAGACCCAGGCACTGGCGGTAGCGAGAGCAGAGGAGGAGCTGCTGCGTAACTTTCAGCGTGTAAATCAGAAGGTACAACACTCGCCTCCAACGACCAGAACCGAGACGCACCCGATGTCAGCACCACCGGATGTGCATGGCCCGGTGTTCGTATTTGGCGATAAGGAAGAGAAGTCGGCCACCCCAAAAAGAAGCCGCGATGCTGTGAGCCCAGACGGAAAATCCGACGGAGCCAAAAAGCAGAAAGTCGAAGCTAGCGCACAAGCCCTGGTTGAGAAGCTTGGAACGATGCTGGATGACATGATCGCGAAGTTTACGGACACCAAAAGCAACAACAAAAATGTAGTCCGTCACGTCACGCAGAGCACAATAGACTCGATGCTGGCTATGAAAAAGCTACAGCTCGAAATTGCAGAAGCGATTCCCAACGCCCACCCCGAGCGCACCACCCTATGCGCAAGCTAGCAGACAACCCCGACGCTGACTGGCACGAAGCATGCAGATGCACCCGCAGGCAGGCCAGGAAAGCCAGCTTGGCAACTTGTTAAGGCCAAGCCCAAGCCAAAGAACCCTCAGACCAGAGCTGAGACCAGCGAGCGGGAGGAAGATCGCGCTCCACGCACTCCGATGCCAAGGAAACAGCGCTCTGACGCTATTCTAATCAAATGCAACGAAGGATCCTACGCAGACATGCTGAAGATCGTAAAAACCGAGCCCTCCCTACAGGGACTCAAGAATAGCGTGCAAGGTGTGCGAAGGACAGCTAATGGCGGGCTCCTGCTTAGGATGCAAAAGCCCCTCGATCCAGCTACGCAACAGCTATAAGCTGCCATAAAGACAGCCATCTCCGGCAAAGCGGAAATGACTGTCATGCATGAAACAGTCCAGGTGGAGATTCGCGACCTGGACGACATGACCAGCGGAGAGGAGGTCACCATGGCCCTTTTCGCTGGCGAAGAATGCGACATCCCAGGCGACGCTGCACCCAGGATGCGGAAAGCATTCGGCGGGACTCAGATCGCTACGGTCAACCTTAGACCTGAGCATGCGCGGAGGCTGCTGGAGAAGGGCAAAATCTGGATCGGTTGGGTCGTCTGCCGCATTAGGCAGAAGACAGAACCGAAGCGCTGCTTTAAGTGCATGGGCTTCGGACATAATGCTGTGAGATGCCGAGCCCCGGAAGCAACAGCGAAGACCACGCAGGACTCCTGCTTCAAATGCGGAGGCGCTGGCCATAAGCACAAAACATGCCATGGCAAGCCTAGGTGCCTTTTATGCACCCGAGCGGGTAAGACCGCGAGGGACGCCAAACGCCAAACACATGCAGAATGGTTAAGTTTCTCCAACTTAACCTCAACCACTGCAGAGCAGCCCAGGACCTCCTGTCCCAAACGGCTAGGGAGCTGAAAACGGACTTCGCTATACCTGACGGTGTGTGGCAGCAGAGCACCAACGGCGGGGCAGCCATCTGGAGCTGCGGGCAGCCTGCGGGCCATATGACGCAGAGAGCGTCGAGACCTGGCTACACCAGGGCCAAGATCCATGAGGTGACCGTGTACAGCTGTTACCTTCAATGCATGGTCCACCGCTTGGGGCAGCTCGAGGACAACGCAGAGGGGAACCATCCTCCTGGATGCCCTGGCCACTTTGAATGTTTGCCTCCTCAATGACGGTAACAGGTGCACCTACAGCAAGGCAGGCAGAGAGTCAGTCATCGACCTGACCTTTGCCAGCCCGGAACTCACCCGGAACAGCCAATGGGAAGTCACGGACCTGCTAACATACAGCGACCATGCCGCTATAACCTTCAAGACGA
This sequence comes from Drosophila kikkawai, assembly GCF_030179895.1. Classification (NCBI taxonomy): domain Eukaryota; kingdom Metazoa; phylum Arthropoda; class Insecta; order Diptera; family Drosophilidae; genus Drosophila; species Drosophila kikkawai. The sequence continues at coordinate 34,038,247 of NC_091730.1, forward strand.
TGCACAGCCAGCAGCGATTTCCTGACCGGCAAACTGCGTATAGGGTACACACCCTAAACATAGAAGTGCTTCTAGCCAGCATGGATTGCAACGCCATCATTGGGGATGCAAATAGCTGTGCGGATGGGTTATCTGCCAGGATCAAGGCTGCCTGCGATGCGGCAATGGAGAGCTCCAACAGGGGATGTGGCAGGCGACCAGTCCCGTGGTGGAACCAGGAGATAGCCACAGCCCGAAGCGAGTGCCTCTCAGCAAGGCGGAGATGCCAGCGAAACAGAGGACGCCCTCTGCAAGGGATGTACGAGTCCATCTACAGGGAGAGGAAGGAAGCCCTCAAAGTGGCCATCAGGGCGAGCAAAAACAGGTGCTTCCAGGACCTCTGCGACGCGGCAGACCAGGAGCAGTTCGGGTCGGCCTACAAGATGGTAATGGGAAAGCTAATCAGACAGCCGACACCAACCTCCCATGAGCAATTGGGAGCAATAGTTACCACGCTGTTCCCAGCCCAGCCGCCCCTAGTGCTTCCCAACGTGACCGTGGGGGAACCAATCCCCATTGATGACGATCCATCTTCATACCGGCCCCTCTGCATGCTGAACTCCCTCGGAAAAATATTCGAGCGGATTATATGCAGCAGGCTGGAAGCGGAAATCGAAGAGCGCGGAGCCCTATCCAGCCACCAGCACGGGTTTCGTAAGAAACGCAGCACTATCGATGCAATCCGCGAGGTAACGCAGCTGGCAGAAAATACGATTGAAGGCGAAAGATGGCAAGGAGGCACCAAGAAATACTGCCTTGTGTGCACCCTGGACGTCAAAAACGCCTTCAATTCTGCAAACTGGAGCCGAGTCCTCCAAGCACTCCAACGGGGCGGCATATCCGGATACCTCGTACAGCTGATAGCCGATTACTTCAAAGACCGCGTTCTGCAATACAAATCGGACGCCGGAAACCAGGAGCACCAAGTAACAGGAGGCGTACCCCAAGGCTCAATCCTCGGGCCAATCCTATGGAATGTCATGTACGACGGTGTACTGAGGCTGAATCTGCCCGAAGGCTGCTCTGTAGTGGGCTTCGCAGACGACATCGCATTGGTCACTGTGGAGAAGCACCTGGCTGATGTTTCCACAAAATGCAGCCTTGCCATCGACATGCTGATGTCCTGGCTAGCGGACAACGGACTCTCGCTTGCCGAACACAAGACGGAAGCAGTGCTCATCAGCAGCAGGAAGGCCGTAGAGAAAGTGAACTTCCGTGTCGGGTCGACTACCATCGAGTCCTGCCCAGCGGTCAAGTACCTAGGCGTCCAGATCGACCACAGGCTAAACTACAAGAGCCACCTGGAGTACGTAGCGGCCAAGGCTTCCAAGGCCACTGGCGCCATCTCAAAGGATGATGGCCAACACACAAGGCCCAAAGCAGCTCAGTCGAAGGCTAATAGCAACCGTGGTGACGTCTACCATCCTATATGCCGCGCCGATATGGGCGGAAGCTATGTCGACCGCGAGCTACAGTCGACAATGCAAGATGGTATATAGACGCTGCGCACTGCGCATCTCCAGCTGCTTCTGCACAGTATCGGAAGAGGCTGCATTGGTTGTGGGTGGAACAATCCCAATCGACCTACTGGCAGCGGAGCGCAAGACTGGCAACTCGGGTAGTGGAACCCAGCGGAGCAGAACCATCTCCCTATGGCAAACGAGGTGGGATAGTGCGAGCACTGGACGGTGGACGTACCGACTCATCCCCGAACTGGAACCATGGCTATATAGAAGACACGGGCAGATGGATTTCTACACGACGCAACTGATTACAGGCCATGGATGCTTCAAGGCATACCTCCATAGATTCAAACACGAGGCTGATCCCTTCTGCGATTACTGCGGCAGCGGAGTCGTTGAGGACGCAGAGCATGCATTCTTCTCATGCTCACTATTCAGCGCAGATAGAGCTGCCCTGGAAGCAGCAACGAGTTGTCGTCTCACACCGGAAAACATAATCGGGTGTATGCTGGAGACGCCGTCCAATTGGGAGGCGGTTACGAACATGGCAGCAACCGTATTGAGAGAGCTGAGGCGCCGGGAGAAGATCCGACGCATGGACGGCGAACGATGAGCGGCACCTGACCGCCTGCCGCCCCGCGAAGTATAGCTTTGCGGCAGTCCCGCGGGAGTGGACCTTTACTTTTCCTTTCTTTCTCCTACTTTTCCTGTTTGTACATATCTATATCATGTAACGCCCCAAATCTGGGGCGCACCATTTCATCCTCATCGCCCACTGCGAGCCGTATCATCATCATCGCCAACTGCGTGCCGAGAGAGAGCTCGGAGTCACCCTCACTTTCTTATTATTGTTACTAGGCTAAGTTCATTATTACTAGGCTAAGTTCATTATTATTCTTATTAATATTAGATTAAGTTCATCTTTTCCCCCCTTGTAAATAGTAATAACTTCTCATTATAAACTTATAAAAACTGAACTAAGCGATAAATAATTAATTATTAGTAGTGGAGAAGCAAACCCCAGAAACGAACTAGGTGGCAACCCCTGAACATTACGTTAGTCAAGACGCGACCCACGCAGAGACCCCCTGAAGTTACTATCGCACTACCTGTGATCGATCGGCCACTCGATAAGCGACCCGGCCGATCGATAAGCGCGACGCGTCGCTGAAGTGCGAGCACTAAGTTTTTCACTGATTCTCTTCCGTTTCGAGAACTCGCCGAGACCAGACGTGTGCTCGACCGCCGCATCCTTGTCACCGCGCACGTGCCCATACAAAACGAGAAGAGACCTCGACCCGAAAGCCCATCCGTGTTCCGTCGCAACGGAACCCCGCCAGATCGCTTACCGCGACACGCGCCTGATCGCCGAACGTCGGCACCGCGAGTGTTTTTGCCACGCGTGTTCTCCCCTCCTCCGCGCGCCAGATCGCGACAACCGCGCCGCCAGGAGTCACGTAAGCACTTTTCCCCCCTCTTCCCCGATTTGTAAGGGCAGCAGCAAGCCCGACAGCCAACAGAATTCGCATAATAAACCAACCAAAAGCCCAAAGTGAAACCTCGTTGTTATTCTTTCGTAGTTTGTGGTATCCTTGCTCCCCACCCTTTTCCTCCACCTCGACCGAGACCGACGCTTGTGTCTGGTTTCCCACTCACAGGACGAAGCTTCGGCCGAGAGTTCCCCTCTTCCCCTCCCCCTTGCATGCTCCACCTAAAGTAGATCTTGTAGACTCCGAGCCCATCCGGAGTAGTAGATTATACGTAGACTCCGAGTCCATCCGGAGTAGTAGACTTTTGTAGACTCCGAGCCCATCCGGAGTAGTAGACTTTACGTAGCCTCCGAGTCCATCCGGAGTAGTAGACTTTTGTAGACTCCGAGCCCATCCGGAGTAGTAGACTTTACGTAGCCTCCGAGTCCATCCGGAGTAGTGGTGTTTCCGTAGACTCCGAGTCCATCCGGAGTAGTAGCCCCGCTTTCCCCCCTCAGCCCCGATTCCGCTACCGTGAACCGCTGCGGCGACCCACATACATCCTCGGCCTACAACGCCACCTGTTGGTGCGAGTCCCCCTCACGACCAACACGCGTTTTCGGCCTACAACGCCACCTAGCGGCGTGAGTTGTGAACTCACGATCGGCGTGACACCCGTCAGAGGGCGCTAACCACCGAGTTTCGGACGATCACCGTTCCCACCCCACCCGAATCTCACCTCTACGGTGGGATCGGCCTTGACCGGCAGCCGGCGCTACCCGCGTTAACCCGCCAGGGGGCGACAACAACAATTTCTCCGATTTCTGCCAGCCTCATTTGAAGTCTCATCCGTTCGCCCGACAGGTGGTGTTGGAGACCCACCTTTTCACCCGCGGCTATACGGATGAGGCAGTACAGTGGCTCTTGGTGTTAAACCACGTGGTCCTAACCCCGGATACGCAGCCTGCAACCTCTTTCTCTCGTTTTCTACTTATGGTGCGCCTCGTTCCTCGGTATTCTGCCACCCCCATACTATTCCTACTACAGGTCCCATCCCTCTATATACATTTTCTTGTATAGGTTCCTTGGCCCCGACTGAGATTTTATCCCGGCCAGAGAACTACGTGACAATCAATAAAAAAATAAAATAAAAAAAAATACGTATGCACGTATGATCGGCAAGCTAGAGGAGGGAGATAACTTTATTTATCCCTTTTTTTTCTTGTTTCGTTATTGTGCAGTGGATAAAAAAATGTACATATATTTATTGTGGACGGGATGTGTTTTTCTCTGTTTTAAATGCCGCCGATTTGTGCCCCTTGTTTAGCTTGAACACATGGATTTTCCAAATGTAGACCACAAATGCACATTTGACCTTGAAACTTATTAATAGACATGGCATAAGATAAACGAATTGGAAACTGTAGTCTTTTGAAGGGTGTGGTAGAATCGGACGGTATCATTGGAATACGTGTCATTGGAATACGTCCCAGTTAAAATGGGTAAATTGGTAAATGGTAAATGGGTAAATGGGTAAATTCCGGTAATTTTTTGGCGACCAAACGTGTACCGTTTCATAATTGAGGTGGATTATTATTATCAAAGATTATGTGGTAGCATTCCAGGTATATCTAGTGAATTTAAAAATTCTGATGGAAAATTTACACTTTCATTTTCATCAACAACAGTACCGGTTGATTGAAAAAAAAATCAGATTGCCTGGTAACCACTGTTGTATCTGGAAGTTAATTTCGTCAGCATTAACGTTTTCGACTGCCGAAATCGCCCGATGACTAAGCCATTTATTATTCAAGTAATTATTCTGTATGTCCGAAAAAATACTCTGAATCAATTCATTTTTATCCTATCCTAAAGAACAGTGCAAAAATTGTCAGGCAGCTTAATGCATTGCGTTGAATTCCCCATAAAATAAATTTGAAGAATTTCGAAATATCATTAGGCATTGGCATCAATGACCCTATTTTATGGTACGCCTGGCCACGTTTCATACCAAGTCACACGGGAACATTGTTGAACGGGATAAATAGAGGGAAATAATTAAATTAATATTCGCTTTAAAAATAATCCAAGAACAAGAGTGCGTCAGTGACGATCCGGACGACGAGGACGAGCCGCCGGCCGCCTACGTCGAGGACATCACTGATGACGAGGACGAGCCGCCGGCCGCCTACGTCGAGGACGTCACTGATGACGAGGACGATCCCCGGCCTACATACTCCGAGAGCTCGGATGACCAGCAGGAAGACGAGGAAGATGACAGCGTCCCACCCGAGGGAGCGCAGCACATTCTACACACCGGAGAAGACAGGTTTTGGTACCAGCGAGGGTCGTGGGCGTACTTGATCCATACCACGTACGAGACCATGCAGGTCGAAGTCCCGTGGCGGCCTTCAGAGAGCCCGTATGTAACCTTCCCAGAGTCCCCGGAACATCTCTGCATACTTGGCGTCGACGACAGGGCCGTACCCTCGTTCGCCAACTCAGGCAACGACGGCGAAATACCAGGGAACCCGGGCCCGACGACTTCGAAGCCTGCGACATCGATGCGAGACGACGCCCTACCGCAGGACATCGTAATGCGGGACGCTAAGCCCAGCGCCGTGGACCCCCCCAATCGTCCACACCACCCCACGGGCAAGGCGATGGAATGGGAGTCGGAGCCTAGCGACGACGAAGAGGACACGGGCCAGCGATTCCGCCGCCGGGATCCGGTCCTGACTCCGGTCCCCTGCCAGCCGTTGCCCCTACATGCACCACCCGCAGCCATGCTCACCCGATCGCCAGAGGCTACCACCTCGCGCGCCGTCCGTGCACCACCCGCAGCCGTGGCCAACCGATCGCCCGAGGATGCCACCCCGAGCGCCGTCCTCGAACCCACCGCAGCCACCACACCCCCTGCGATGACCCCGAGGTCCAGCCCCCTCAGTGCCGCCCTAGGCATGTCACCCGGGACCATCGGGCAACTGTTGGACCAGATCCCAGCTGGGGTCGAAGAATTGATTTGGGCTGCTCCAGAACGCTGGAACCCCGACGGCCTCGTCAGCCCGCCACAGGACGCCACTGACGGACGAGAGAGGAGTCCCGTGCACGCCAGCCAGGACCCGCCGGAAAGCGAGCGATATCCGCTTCCGGACGGATGGGAGCACAACTTACCAGACCACCGTGTGCCTGCCGTGGTGTGGCGGACCATCTCCGCCAGACTCGCCGCCGCCCAGTACGCCCGCCAACGACTACGAGTAAGGACTGAGGATGGGTCGTACCAGATCACCCTCCGGCCCAGCGGACGGGGAACAGTCTCTTTTGTTCCCCGAAGTAGGGAGGGGATGTAACGCCCCAAATCTGGGGCGCACCATTTCATCCTCATCGCCCACTGCGAGCCGTATCATCATCATCGCCAACTGCGTGCCGAGAGAGAGCTCGGAGTCACCCTCACTTTCTTATTATTGTTACTAGGCTAAGTTCATTATTACTAGCTCTCTCTCTAGCTCGCTTTGAAGCGTTCTTAGGGAGACAGGAACGCTTTCTGCTCTTTCACTCTCCAGTCCGACGCCTTCCTTTGCAAATTCGTCCGCGTCCATGTCCATGTACAATATAAATTGCACCACTATGAGGAAGAAGAGGAAGCGAACATAAGGGAAATTGAGTTAAAATTTTAATTTTTAATGATTAAGGGGGTCTTCTCATTGGGCAACCTTTTTTTCGATTTTTTTTGCATTTATTTATAGCTTGGGATGGTGTGTATATGTCCCCAAAAGGATTTTTAGAAATTCGAAATACTTTAGGAGATACAGCCTTTTTTGTGAAGCAAGATCTATGCAAAATGAGCTTTTTTCAAACTTCAAACGCGTTTATCTCGAAACCACGTTTTTCGAACTGGCGGCCATGATATCTCCAGTTCAACTGAACCGATTTTCATGAAACAAAGTGGAATCGACGCAGAATTGTCACCATTTTCGGCTGACGGAACAGATTTAAAAAAAATTTTTTTTTTCTTTTTTATTTTACACTAAACTACAAAAAAAACGCCCGAAATCGAATTTTTTTTTTTTGAATGGCCGCCATTTTGTTTTAAAAATTAAAAAAAAAAATCTGTTCCGTCAGCCGAAAATGACATCTATTCTGATTATAACCCCGTTTTTCTTTTTCATTTCGGACGCTCTGGAGACCCTGAATCGTGGCCGCCAGGACGACACCTTTTTTTCGACCACCAAGTTTGAAGTCTCATTACTCTTTGAACAACCCTCGTATCGAGGCAAGAACAACTTTTTTAGTTACTTTGAACATTTTTGAATACAATAAATAAAAAAAGTTTTCAATTATTCTTTGAGTTTTCAAATAAGAATTTTTTTAAAAAGGGTCCAAAAAACGGCTTTTGAATGAGAAGACCCCCTTAAGTATCTTTAAATAAATGTTTTTAGATTTCGTAATGGCCGTATGACATTTTAATGCAGTTTTCAATAATTAGCTACTTCATTAGAACCTTGAAAGAGACCACTATATGTGTAATTTTGCTTGAATTATTTTGGTAACACGACTACGGTCACACCAACCGTGAACGGTAACCAAAAAAAACCGCAGCCATTCGCGGCGTATTGCTATCAATTTCTGAATTTCTCATCGAAGTATTCTTCCATAAATAAATGCAGAATCATTTAAGTTTATGTTTTTAACCTATAATACCTTCAATTTTTTTAATTATCACCAAAAAAAATATTTTAAATATTTAAATATTTTGCCACCGCAAAACATATTATTTTTTCAATTACAATTTTCTTCATTAAACCCGTATTTTGTTATCGAGTATCTAGTATATTTTATGTAGATCTATCGATTATCGCGGCAATGAAGTAGCTATTGCATTATTCTAATGCATTAGATCGCCATATAGTCGGCTTGCTCGCACTTGTGTAAAATGCTATAGCGCTGTCAACTCTTTAATGAAGTCTCTAATTAATGCGCCTGGACCACCTGGATTTCAGCCCTCGGCTGGAAGATATTTTTTTTTTCTCTCATCAACAGCATTGTGAGTGCGATTGTCCTTCTCGCCACCTCGCTACCTTTTGATGGTTTGGGCGCCATTATGTTACGACCTGATGATATGACCGATGGGGGAAGGCCGGCTAGCCAGTCTCCTCTCAGGGGGGATTTCTCCCCATTCGCCCGCAGGTCACACCATAAATTCCAGCTGATCTGGAATCCGCAAAATAATAAAAAAAAAACAACAAGGGCCGACAAGAAAGGTAAACAAACTGCATTACTCTACAACAATTACTGCCGGCTTACTTCATCTCTCTCTTCTCCTCTCTCGGAGTGTAGGCTTGGGCTTGGCTGGAATCGCCCTGGACGCCCCTCCCTTCCAGAGATCCGGACTCTCATCTTCTGCGGATCTCCCCTTGGTAGGCGGACTTCGCCGGCCTACTCCTGACTACGGTCTAGTCATCCTTTTCCTCGGAGCGCATCCCAGACGATATTTGTTTCGCCTGCGGCTATCGATTACCGCCCGAATGCAACAGCTTGATAGATAATTAGCTTGGGCAATTCCCTTAGAGTTATTGAAAATGTAAAGTATGCTTTTGGGCCGCTTCAGCGACAAGCGCAAATATTACAATTTTTGCGGATTCTTTGTAAAGCGAATATACTGTTTAGTAGAGCTGGGTAAAAATCGATTCTCAGCGAATCGATTTTTTAGAAATTAGAATCAATTAAATCGATTAAATCGAAAACAAAACTTTTTTATTTTTTACTTCAAATAAATTCAGAGAAAAACCAAAACTTAAATTTATTTACATAATCATTCATAAAACAATAAGCCAAAAATGTGTTCATAATAAATAAAATTAATTTTTCTGGCCACAACCAGTGAATAATTGATTATGCCCATATGATACACTAATGCAGTTTTCATTAATTAGCTACTTCATTAGAACCTTGAAAGAGACCACTATATGTGTAATTTTGTGTAATTTGGCTTGGATTTTGCTGGGATTATTTTGGTATTTGGTGACCGTAGTCGTACTACGGTCACACCGACCGTAAAAGGTAAACAAAAAAAACGGCCGCCATTCGCGGCGTATTACTATGAATTTCTGAATTCCTCGTCGAAGTATTCTTGCATAAATAAATGCAGAATCCTTTAAATTTATGTTTTTTAATTATTACCAAAAAAAAATTTTAATTAATTTTACACCGCAGGAACCTTGCCACCGCAAAACATAGTATTTTTCCAAATTTCCAATATTTTTTCAGTTCAAAAAACCAGCGAAATTATATAAAAATAAAATTCTCATTGTGAGACCATACTGTCAATGAGCTGGCTAATACATTTTTCAATTACCATTTTCTTCATTAAACCCGTATTTTGTTATTGAGTATCTAGTATTTGGATGTAGATCTATCGATTATCGCGGCAATGAAGTAGCTAATGCATTAGAGCGCCATATAGTCGTCTTGCTCGCACTTGTGTAAAACGCTATAGCTCTGTCAAATCTTTAATAAAGTCTCTAATTAATGCGCCAGTGTCATGCACGTCAAGGAGAATCCGCCGCAGACCTGGGACGACCTTAAGGAGAACCTGGTGGCCAGATTCCGTGGCATAGGCGGCGAGTTCGAGCGGCGGCGGGCGCTACAGGACCGACGGCAACAGCAGGGCGAATCGGTGGAAGAGTACTTCCGTGCGATGCGGCGGCTGGGTAACCGACTGATGGCACCCATACCGGAGTCAGAGATGATCCGAATCGTCAAAAAGGGACTTACCGCAGAGATTGCGAGATTTGTGTAAGCCCTGAGGGTATACAGCGTGGAGCATCTGCGTGAGGAATGCCTGGAGGTGGAAGAGGCCTTCATGAAGCGGGAGGTCAGACCCACCTATTGCGGGCCGTCCAAGTTCCAGCCAAGCGGACGCCAGGTTGAAGAGGTGGCGGTTGACGGACCCGAGGTTGAGGCGGGAATTGAGGATCCGATCGTCGAGGAGTTTGCCAGGCCGAGATTGACCTGCTGGAACTGCGGCCAGACCGACCACGGTTTCCGCGATTGCCCGTCGCCAGAGCGGAAGATTTTCTGCTACCGATGCGGGAAACCGGAGGTAGTCACCCCGAACTGCCCGGTATGCGCGGGAAACGCGAGGGCGAGCGCAGGGACCCGCGAGTCTTTGCAGAGGTCCTCATCCAGGGCAAGCGAGTGACCGGTTTGCTGGACACAGGCGCGTCCGTCAACGTCCTCGGGAGAGGCAGCCGGGAGTTGCTGGAGGAGATTGGCGTGAGGATGGAGAAGAACGTGTACATAGTGAAGACCGCTGCGGGAGAAGATAGGTCGATTATTGGAAGAGTACATGTGCCGGTACAGTTTAAGGGAGTGGAGAAGGTGCTCACCTTCTACGTGTACCCGTATTTGGAGCAGGCCATGTACCTCGGGATCGATTTTTGGAGGCGATTCGCATTGGCACCGGCCATTCTCGGAGAGATGCCAGCACAAAATCCAGAGGCAAACGTTTCGGAGCTCTGGGACGCAATGAATCCGTGGCTCGACGGGAAAGCCATCAAGGAGTCGGTGATAGAGGAATGGGACCTGCAACAGGAAGAAAAGAATCGGTTAGAGGCGGTGAAGAAGGAGTTTCTAGCGTTTGAGGACGTAGGATTGGGGAGGACATCGGTGGAGAAGCACCGAATCCAACTCATAGAAGGCGCAGAACCCTTCAAGGACCGGCATTACCCTCTGTCGCCAGCGATGCAGGAGATTGTATGGGCTGAGGTCGATAAGATGTTGGAACTAGGTGTGATCGAGGTCAGCGAAAGTCCGTGGAGTAACCGCACGACGGTGGTGCGAAAGCCGGACCGGTTCTGTCTGGACGCGCGGAAGCTGAACCAGTTGACCGTGAAGGACGCGTACCCGCTGCCCAGCATCGAGGGAATCCTATCCAGAATAGAGCAGACTCACTTCATCTCGAGTGTCGACCTGAAATTCGCCTTCTGGCAGGTGGAGCTGGACCCAGAGAGCCGCCCGTACACGGCATTTACGGTAGCGGGAAGGCCACTGTACCAGTTCGCGATGATGCCGTTCGGACTGTGCAACACGGCGCAGCGGCTTTGCCGGCTCATGGATCAGGTGATTCCCGCGCAGCTGAGGTCAAACGTGTTCGTCTACCTAGACGATCTGCTGATCATCACCCCGGACTTCGACACGCACATGAAGTACCTCAGTTTGGTGGCGGAATGTCTGAGGAATGCAAATTTGACGATAGGGTTAAAAAAGTCAAAGTTTTGCTTCAAGACACTGAAGTACCTGGGGTTCATCATCGGCGGAGGGACACTCCGAATGGATCCGGAAAGAATCGTCGCGATACAAAAGATTCCCGAGCCGAAATCGGTAAAAGAACTGCGGAGCTTTTTGGGCACAGCGGGGTGGTACCGGCGGTTCATCAAGGATTTCGCAGCCATGGCGACACCGCTCACGGACGTCCTAAAGAAAGGAAGAACCACGCGGTTAGTGCTGGGCGAAGAGGCCAAGAGCGCGATACAGGCGCTGAAGAACGCACTCACCTCGGCCCCGGTTCTGGTCCACGCTGATTTTAAACGACCGTTTTATGTCCAGTGCGACGCGTCGCATCTTGGGGTGGGAGCAGTCCTGTTCCAATATGACGAGGACAAGAACGAGCGTCCGATAGCCTTCTTCTCTGCAAAGCTGAACAAACACCAGATAAATTATTCGGTGACAGAGAAGGAGTGCTTGGCAGCAGTACTTGCCATAGAGAGATTCCCGCCATATGTGGAACTGATGCCGTTCACGGTAATCACCGACCATGCGAGTCTGAAGTGGTTGATGACCATGAACGACCTTAGCGGACGCCTGGCACGATGGTCCCTCAGGCTGCAAGGCTTCGACTTCGAAATTTCGCACCGGAAGGGAGCCGACAACGTGGTCGCCGATACGCTGTCCAGATGCGTGGAGGAGCTGAAGCTGGACGCCGCCTGGGATTTGCCACGACGGAGTTCCAATCTGGCGAATATAAAGAGATACGAGATGAGATACGGGATAACCAGGCTCGCGACCTCATCTTTAAACGCCTTGGATTTTGGTGATTGGAAGATGTAGTCGAGGGTGGGCCGTGGAAACTATGGATTCCGGCATCGCTGACAGCCGGGATGATCGCGACGGCTCACGAGGAACCGACGTCAGGACACGGAGGAGTAAAAAAGACCCTACAAAAACTCCAACGGCAGTATTACTGGCCAGGGATGACGGCGCAAGTCCGAGACTTCGTGGGACAATGCATTCAGTGCAAGGAGGCGAAGGCCCCGAATTATCGCACGCAGGTCGGGATAGGGCAGGAAGTGGTGACGGAAAGCCCATTCCAGAAATTATACATAGATTTCCTGGGCAAATATCCACGGTCGAAACAAGGGAAAGCCTGGATATTTGTGGTCGTGGATCATTTCTCAAAGTTCACCTTCCTAAAGGCAATGTAGGAAGCCACAGCCACCAGCGTCGTCGAGTTCCTGGTGCACGAAGTATTTTTCAAGTTTGGTGTACCGGAAGTGATACACTCCGACAATGGGAAGCAGTTCGTTTCGAAGGCGTTCCAGGACATGATGGAGGCATATGGGTTACAACATATGCGGACGGCGGTGTATTCCCCACAGAGTAACGCTGCAGAGAGGGTCAACCGGACGGTGCTGGCCGCGATTCGGACATATCTCAAGGAAGACCATCGGGACTGGGACGCATTTCTGCCGGAGATCGTGGTCGCGATCCGGAATGCAGTGGACGAGGCGACGTGACTCCTTTCTTCGCAGTATTCGGGCAGCACATGTACGGCAGCTGCTACAAGTTGGCCAGGAAGCTGCAGTCGATGACGGACCACGAAGTGGCCACCTTAAGCTGCCAGGACAAGCGCAACATTATACGCGACCGGATCAAGCAACATCTGCATCAGGCGTACGAGCGGAGCAGCCGGCAGTACAACAAGCGCGCACGGGAGTTCAACGTGAATCCAGGCCAGGAAGTTTTCCGACGGAATTTCACCCTGAGCGATTTCGGGAAGAATTACAACGCCAAGTTCGCCCGGAAATTCGTCAGGTGCCGAGTCGTGAAGCCCGTAGGGAACAATATGTTCGAGCTGGAGAACCGGGCGGGGAAGCCTATTGGCATCTACCATGCAAAAGACTTGCGGCTGAAAAGGGAAGACGACACGCACGATTGGCAAATTTTCGCGTGGTGTTGCATTCGGGCGGTAATCGATAGCCGCAGGCGAAACAAATATCGTCTGGGATGCGCACCGAGGAAAAGGATGACTAGACCGTAGTCAGGAGTAGGCCGGCGAAATCCGCCTGCCAAGGGGAGATCCGCAGAAGATGAGAGTCCGGATCTCTGGAAGGAAGGGGCGTCCAGGGCGATTCCAGCCAAGCCCAAGCCTACACTCCGAGAGAGGAGAAGAGAGAGATGAAGTAAGCCGGCAGTAATTGTTGTAGAGTAATGCAGTTTGTTTACCTTTCTTGTCGGCCCTTGTTGTTTTTTTTTATTATTTTGCGGATTCCAGATCAGCTGGAATTTATGGTGCGACCTGCGGGCGAATGGGGAGAAATCCCCCCTGAGAGGAGACTGACTAGCCGGCCTTGCCCCATCGGTAAAACTCAGGTCGTAACAAAGCTATCGATTATATGCATATTTGCTTTTATCTATAATAGCTTTAAATAGTTAATAATTGTGCATAGCTGCATTTAGCTATAGCTTTAAATAGGTAAAAATTAGGCATAGCTGCATTTAGCTATAGCTTTATCGCTGTCTAAACGAGGACAAAAAGGAGCGGAAAAGAAAAAATTTCTACCGGAGGGTATATAAAGCCAATACGGCGTGCAAACCACCTTTTTCTCTTCGCCAAACTTTTCAATTAGGCAGCAGCGTCGAAGGCTCGTCACTCGAGCATAAAAAAGTGCACATATTATTGTTGCCAATCACAGGTAAATAGAAGTGGCCTCTCGCACACAGTTCCAGTGATTGTAATATTGAAAAAACATTATTTGTAGAATTGGCATCAAATCGGCAGCAAAATGAGCAGCAAATTGGGAATTAATTGCCCACACATGGCAGCGTGGGTTGTCCAAACTTGAACCAATTGGTTACCTAGGGCTGACCTAGTGCTAGATCGTGCTTAACCTAAAAAGCGACGAATTGACGGCGACACCCTTAGCCGTGGGAATCGTTTCGCCACCTGCAAGGAGCATCATCGTCTTCGCCCCCTTCATCTTCGTTCTCGTCATCATCATCATCAGCCGCAGCAGAGATTTTTCTTTTGGTTGGAAATAACCCTTAGCCCCAGAGTTTTTTTTTTGTGCGAGAAATGTGCGTGTACACGGAAAAAAAAATACTACCGAGTACTCGGCCATACAAACGCGAGAAACTAAATGCACATGCCCTAAGCGCGGTGAACTTTCGTTGTGGTGAAAATTCCTAGTGACGTCGGAGAAATTTCCTATTTAATAAGGTGACAAGAAAGATGAGAAAGAGGAAATTGAGTGAAGTTAAGAAAATAATATAGAATGGCCGAAAACGGAAATCTAACGCCAGCAATCTAGTTTGCTATTTTTACTATAAAATTTCCTATGGGAATCTGAACTATAATTTTTTTAAGTGCTGAAAATTAGCCCAGTAAAAAAAATTAAATCATAAATGGAGTTTATTTACTGAAATCTTGATTTGAAGTCTGCAGATTACCTGCAAAGAAACTATCTAATATATATACATCTAATTTTAATTTATTTTGAAAATTAAGGAAAAATAATTGTTCGAAGTGTACCGAGTGAAAAATATGGCGACAGTGCGAATGATCATGATCAAAACAAAACCCGAAAACCGCAATCAAGCCGGGTAAAAGCTTTAGTGTTTTCGTTACCGACGTTTAGATTTCTTTTCAGCAAACATAAACGCTTCTTGCAGCTCTTGGCGACAGATGTTTTAACGTGGGAATTGCAGACATGTGAGTTAATTGGTTGTTCAAATGCAAGATTTTCTTTTGGTGTAAGATCAAAAACGAAAGCTTTTCGTAATGCCAAGCTTTAAAGTTCGAGTGAATAAGAATAAGAAGCTCGGTAATGCAGACATTGCGATCCGTTAATTATTTTTGAATTTTACATTACACTGCCTACCAAGTATTTTCGTACGCCAATATCATTAACTCTAGTATAACACTTCAAATATCTTTATATTGTATAGTATAACTACCTTTTTGAAAAATGAATAGGTTAAAGCTATATTTGTTAAAACTATATTGTTAATATCTTATGCCATATAAAACAGCACAAATTTATGGAAATGAAGCTGCATCAATTTTTGATTATTTTTATACCCTTGCAGGGTATTATAATTTCAGTCAGAAGTTTGCAACGCAGTGAAGGAGACGTTTCCGACCCTATAAAGTATTTATATTCTTGATCAGCATCAACAGCCGAGTCGATCTAGCCATGTCCGTCTGTCCGTCTGTCCGTTTCTACGCAAACTAGTCCCTCAGTTTTAAAGCTATCTCAATGAAACTTTGCATATAGTCTTCTATATGCTCTCACTGCTATATATGTCGGAACGGGCCGGATTGGACGACTATATCATATAGCTGCCATACAAATGTTCGATATATTTTTAGAAAAATAATTATAACTTTGCGGTTTTTTTTTTGCACCATTTTTTAGATATTGCCATTTTATATTATTTCGGAATTTTGGTAAAAATTTTATGAAAATCGGACGACTATATCATATAGCTGCCATAGATACGATCGGGAAATTAATAGAAAAAAAATTATAGATTCGTTGTTTTTCAACGTATTTTCATCTACTCCGGGATATAAGCTTATTTTATTATTCTAGAATTTTATATAAATTTTTTTATAAGAATTTTATATAAATTTCAAAAAAATCGGACAACTATATCATATAGCTGCCATATACACGATCGGTAGATGTAGGGAAAATGTAAAGCTGGAAATGCAAAACTGTAACTGTCAAACTGTAAACATAATAAGTATAGGTAAAATGTAATGAAATAATATCTGCAAGGGTATACAAACTTCGGCGTGCCGAAGTTAGCTTCCTTTCTTGTTATTTGTAGAATAAATATTATTTACTTGAAGATGCAAGCGCGTACTCTGCCTTAGTTGAAACCACCATCCGCTCTCTCTATCACCACAGCAACGTGATATGTTACAAAATCCACTTAAAATTAATAGGCGGAAAAAAGTTCCTGGAGATAGAAAAAATTTTGATTATTATAAATATAAGATACAATTTTGAAAAATATGAATATAAATATGGAGTAGTTTTGTTAATTTGTGATTAAGAAAGGTAACCGGGGAAATGAGTGGGTGAATATTTAAGTGTGTGTTTGATAGAGGCAGCTACAAAATAATTTCCTGTGAGCAACTGCACTATAGTTTAGGGATGACCAGGTGACCTCCAGTCCACCAGGAGGAGTATTCGTGTCAAGGTATATGTTTGATAGTCGAGTGAATTAGTTTTGTGAGTTTCAATGTAAGCCGCGCAGGTTAAAATGTTGTGAAACTTAGATTCTCGATGTTTCTTGTTATGTGTGTGGCGGGCAAGGGTTAGGGAGTCCACGGTTCGATATTAGAGCTAGCCGGAGCCAGCTCAAAAAACCTCGTAGGTCCTTCCAGGGACATAACAGTATGACGCCCAATTAAAAGGCAGCACTATAGCCTGCTCAGAATGGAAAAAGGATATATAAGTTAACTATGGTCAGCCAGACAAGAGTCGTTGACCACAGTCAACATCATAATGAAGCTCCGGCCAGACTCCTGACCCAGCAATGGGCCGGATGCTCGTGCACAGACGGCAGACACTGCATATTTGCGTGGCCGCTGTGAGCCTTTGTTAACTTTAAGTTCTTTTCATATATTCAGTTCTGATTTTATATTCATACAATAAAGAGCTGCTGCTCGATTTATCATACTCCGACTACCGTCGTGAAAGATTTATCATTTGAAAACTTTCTGAGTCCCTAGGCCAGTAGTTAAAGAAGGGTAGTCCCCCTTCCACCGTAATCTTCATAACTTGTTTGGGAGATTCATCAGCCAACCGGCTAGTGACCATTGCAGCGGACACGTCCCCTGCGCCCTGTGGATCATCTGCTGTAAATTACCTTGGAGAAGCCTTAGGCCAACCGGCCTGCAACAGAGCGGCGAATATTATCACCCGCTCCCGATCTATATCTGCAACTGCGAGGGACCGTCTGAGGAATCTCTATTGCCGCCGGCAATACACAGTTGAGAAATAATATTAATTAATTGGCGCCCAACTAGCAGAAGTTGGAAGGTGACAGCGGCGCAAAGCGCAACTTTCAGGGAGATAAACACACCATTACAGACCATGTAAGTGGGCCTTTTGGCCAAAATTTTTAAGTCTTCGACAAAAATACTCCATACTCAAAAATACTCCATTGTTCGGACCAGGGCACAAATAAACAAGTCTAAAGTGTTTAAAAAAAAAAAAAAAAGAATCTCGATATTACAAGCTACCACTTTTTTTGTGTTTAGTGTTTATTTCTTTCATTAACATTTTTTCGCACTGTGTACGCAACATAAATTCCATGCAGCGGTGTGCTGTTACCCTTCAAATACTTTTGGTGTAGAAATTAGCGTATTGTGGAGGATAAATATCAGAGCCAAGACTCTCATAATTGAGCATACCAAATTCGGATTTTTATTGGGCATTTATTATTTAAATATATAAAGGAAAACCTTTTTTTCTGTGTGCAGATATTTTATTTGGTTTCTATATGGCGCTTCGCTCGAATAAAAATTCTCAGTATTAGCTTCGCAGTCCAATTTCATTTTTTATTCTTTGTATCCTCTACTGCTGCGAACCCGATACGGTCGCACATGCATTTGTGTGGCAATCGTTGTTATTTATTTTTTCTTTGTTTACCATAGCGGAGGCTCAAGCCCCGCGTACCCCTCACCTTGCCAGTACTTGGCAAGGCGACAGCTCGATTCAACGAGCGCACATACATCGTTTATAAGCGGCGGCTCCGTCCCCGCGTACCCCTTGCCATGCCAACTGCCTCCAAAACAGATTGAGCAAGCAGTTCTCACTAGTGCTATTTAGTTCCATTACACATGACCTCTCCGTTCGCACAATACAGGCAGAATAAGGGGTTCGGTAGTGACTCAGAATCCGACAGAGAAGAGCCCCCGCGCACTTCCACCCCCACTCAAGAGCCCCCGCGCACTTCCAACCACACTCAAGAACCCCCTAATACCCCCCAAATAGAGATTATGGACCAGAACCAGCTTAGGGGTGTTATCCAGGCCGCCGTTAGCCAAGCCATGACAGAGGCGGCCGGCCAAGCCATAGCCAGAGAAACTGAGTTACGCAAAACCAATCAAGAATTAGCCGTCAAAGTTGCAGCGGTGCAAGCGGCACCCGCGCAGACGGCAGCCCCCAAAATCAAGGTCTATGAACCCATTGATATTACGGGCAACATCCAGTGCAATGAGCCCCTGGATGCCGTAAAAAGCTTGCCCGAGTTTACGGGAGCACAAGAGTCATATGTCTCTTGGCGGCAGGCGGCGGTAGCCGCATATTTCATATTCAGGAACTACGTAAATAGTTCACGCCACTACCAGGTAGTCGTTATAATTAGGAGCAAAATTAGAGGCCCTGCCGATGCGGTGCTGTCTTCGTTTGGCACTATACTAAATTTCGACGCGATCATAGATCGCCTCGATTTCACGTATTGTGACAAGCGCCAGATACACGTTATCGAGCAGGAGATGGGTACCCTCAGACAGGGAAGCCTCACTCTCCTACAATACTACGACGAGGTCGAGAAAAAGCTCACCTTGCTTACCAATAAAGCCACGATGTCGTACGAAGCGTCGGCGGCAAGAATCTTATGTGAAAAGTTCCGGGACGACGCGCTCCCTGTATTTATTTCGGGACTCAAACGCAGTCTTTCCGACGTCCTTTTCTCGGCGAAGCCGAAAGACATGCCAACTGCGTTGGCATTAGCCCAGGAAGTGGAATCTAACCACGAGAGGTACACATTCGCAACTTCGTTTGCAAAGAGCCAAGAGGATAGGGATCGTAGGCAAACCCCAAAGCCACAAGATCGCCAACAAGAAAAATCCTTTTCTCACACAAACCAACAGTTCGGTGCTGGTAAAAACCCGCAATTTAGCAAACAGCACAGGGCGCAGGTACATTCTGTACCGCAAGAAAATACCCCGGAACCGATGGACATTGACCCATCCATTTCCAGGATGAGACAACCGACCCAGACACAGGCTTATCAAAACGGGAAGCCAACGTTTTATAGCCATTAGGTTGGTTGATCAACGTTAATAAAATTTTGTTTAATGTTATGCCAAAAAAAAAAAAAAAAAAAAGCTGGATTTGAATTTGTAAACAAATATGAAATATATGCTAAAACATTAAGAAATATATTATAACATAACATTCTTATTTTTATCATTAACTCAATAGTGAATATGCCCATATTGTTAGGGTACCTAGTATGATAAGAAGCAAAACACCAAATATTCTTGCTGGGAAGAAATGAAATGATCGCACACATGCACCCGTGTACGTGAATGCATGAACACGCATACATATAAAGAAGAATTTAAGGGGGTCTTCTCATTGGGCAACTTTTTTTTTTCGATTTTTTTTTTTTTGCATTTATTTATAGCTTGGGATGGTGTGTATATGTCCCCAAAAGGATTTTTAGAAATTCGAAATACTTTAGAAGATACAGCCTTTTTTGTGAAGCAAGATCTATGCAAAATGAGCTTTTTTCAAACTTCAAACGCGTTTATCTCGAAACCACGTTTTTCGAACTGGCGGCCATGATATCTCCAGTTCAACTGAACCGATTTTCATGAAACAAAGTGGAATCGACGCAGAATTGTCACCATTTTCGGCTGACGGAACAGATTTTTTTTTAAATTTTTTTTTCTATTTTTTTTTACACTAAACTACAAAAAAAAAGCCCGAAATCGAAATTTTTTTTTTGAATGGCCGCCATTTTGTTTAAAAAAATTTAAAAAAAAATCTGTTCCGTCAGCCGAAAATGACATCTATTCTGATTATAACCCCGTTTTTATTTTTCATTTCGGACGCTCTGGAAACCCTGAATCGTGGCCGCCAGGACGACACCTTTTTTTTCGACCACCAAGTTTAAAGTCTCATTACTCTTTGAACAACCCTCGTATCGAGGCAAGAACAACTTTTTTAGTTACTTTGAACATTTTTGAATACAATAAATAAAAAAAGTTTTCAATTATTCTTTGCGTTTTCAAATAAGAATTTTTTTAAAAAGGGTCCAAAAAACGGCTTTTGAATGAGAAGACCCCCTTAAGCGCAGAGCAACCTTCTCAAGATGCGCCACTCTGCGACTGAACTCTCGCAATCAGTGTGCGAGGATAAGAATGAGAGAGCGCAAAATCCTAGCGCACACGAAGCTACGGGGCCCGCCGCTAACAGCCCGAATCCGAGCGCACACGAAGCCTCGGGGGCCTTTCGCTATGGAAATTTTTGTGTCCATTTTCGTTGTATGAAACGGGTAGTCTACAAGTATATGTTGTATGGTTAGTGGTTTTATGCAACGGAATGCAGCTTTCCGCCAGACTCGCAACAAAAAATTAAAATTGACAGATATACAGGGTGACAATAAATAACCCGGACAAACATTTTTGATCATAACTTTTTAAGAAACTGTATTTGAGAAAAAATGCAGATACACAACTATTAAATAGGTATTGTGTTAACATATTTTCAGCCGGTTTCGAAGTGGCATCCTTGGGCTGCGATGCAGAGCCCTAAACGTTTCTGGAAATTTAGCTCAATGGGCCGCGGGTCTTCTTCCGACAATCGATCCCATTCTTGGATTTCTTCAGCGCCTCTAAACTTATATGGCATTTAGCACATGCCCTGGACTCCAAAATAGACCACACACTGTAGTCCATCGGATTAAGATCTGGCGAGTAAGGTAGCCATTCACTGGATGTGATAAAGTCCGGAAAATTGGCTTTGCACCAGTCCTGAGTCAATTTGGCTCTATGGGCTGGCGCTGAATCCTGTTGAAACAGCCACTCCGTATCAGCGAAGTGCTGCTGGGCCCAAGGAAGCACAACGGCTTCCAAAATGTCCCGGCGGTACACTTCTTGATTGATTTTGACCCCTTGATCGATGAAAACAAGGGGTGTTTTGCCGGTGGAGCATATTCCTCCCCAAACCATTCAAGACTGCTCACATTGACGGCACTCGATTATTGCAGAGGTACCCGGAGCTACAGCCGACCAGATTCCGTCATTTTGCTGATTGTGCGCATGTTTTTTGGTGAATATTTTTTCGTCCCTGCGGCCCGTCGCTTTAGCTGACGGCATCTTTGGAGTCTCACGCGCTTATTGGCATCCGTAAGAAGGTGACCTTTTTGGAGCTTGTGGGGCTTGATATTAAGTTCATTTTTTGCAATCAACCGAACACATTCTCGATTCACTCCGATTTCACGGGTTATTTTTCTGACCGAGACTCTGCAATTCCGAGTGATCCGCTTTTTCATGATCTGGCGAATTCTGGAAGTTTTAGCGGTGCATGGTCTGCCTCGTCCTGGACGGTCACCTTCATGGCCAAGCTCATTAAATCGCCGGATAGCGTCAGAGACCGTTTGTTTTAATATGCCAAGCAAACGAACAATGTCGCATTGGCGATTTCCTTGTTGAAACAGTTTTATAATTGCACAACGATTGTTAGACATCCCGAAACAAATATCAAATTGATGGAAATCACAAAAATGTAAATATATTTCTTTCAGAAAAGTACAAGCTATCTATAAATGCCTTTATTTAAGGGCTTCATCATAACACATTTATAATCGATTGCTTCAAAATTTGTCCGGGTTATTTATTGTCACCCTGTATAATGCTCATGATAGCACGGGATGTGGAACCGTTTTTCATGGTTGAGGACGAAGGTTTCCGTGAATTGAATTAGCACCTGGGCCCGAAATATAAAATTCTAAGCAGAACTTATTTTAGAGACAAAATGCTACCTGATCTGAGGGATCCAGTATGTAGCAATTACCACGTATGGATGGACTTCAGGTGCTAATGAAGCCAACTTAACAGTAACCTGTCATTTCATAAACAAAACCGTCGACCTGGTTTCAGCAGTCCTATCGACGGCGAGTCCAGTATCACCCACCAATCACACAGCAATGAATGTTGTAACGACCCTCTATTGGGGTTGCACGGCCCAGCTCGACGGGGTCGGGGTTCGTACAGAAATTTATATGTCCAAGCCCCTCTTATCTCAAAACAACCAGTAAAGAAGGCAGAGAGAATGTTCTAAGTCGATGATAGTTTTATTTATAATTATGCAGTGAAACCCTGTGTGGAAGGTGGTGTTAGAATGTCTCACTGCTACCCTGGATCCGGGTATATCCGCGTAATTGTGACTCCGTCGATGAGTAGCCGGCTGGCTGATGCCCTGTGGTGGGTGAGCTTCTGCTATTACTTGTTCAGGCGATGTGACTGCGCGATGTATGCGCGCGTTTGTCGACTTGATGGCACCCTGTGGCGGATGATGCGAGTGTGAGTGAGCGGTGAGTCGATTTGATGCTACCCTGTGTGAGTGGTGCGACAGCGCGATATGTGCGCGTTTTGGTTCACTTGATGATGCCCTATGTGAGCGATGCGACAGCGCGATATGTGCGCGTTTTGGTCGACTTGATGATGCCCTATGTGAGCGATGCTACAGCGCGTGGCGCGTGTCGGCGTGATGGCACCCTGCAGGGGGGGATTGGACTCCGCGACGAGTGTGCGGTGAGTCGGCTTGAGAATACCCTATTCGAGTGATGCGACTGTGTGTGGAGTCGGATTGTTGATACCGTAGAGCGATGTGACGACGCGTTGGGTGCGTGACCGATCCCGGGCTGGCCGCTGTCGTGGTCACGGTAGGTGGGTCCGGGTGACGTCCCTTGAAGTAAGCGACCGTTGTTGCCTAAGCTCGCACCGTTGCCTAACGCTTCACTGCTACCCAATGTTTCCAAGATCCGCCAACCAGGGCCGGGTCCCACCTATGCTTTCTGCCGTGGGTTCTGTGAACCTTACTCGACGCCCTCCCCTATTCGTTATCTGCCATCCAGGGCCAGACCGGGACCCAAGCCTAGACTACCTGTACGGGCGTGGTCATACGGACCGCACTCGGTACCCTATTTCCGCGAGACCTGCCATCCAGGGCCAGACCTCGTCCCACGCATAACTTGCTATACGAAGTCCGCCAACTAGGGCCAAACTCTGCTCCTCCCGTCTACTCAGCTAGACCTGCCAACCAGGGCCAGACCTAGTCCCACTTCTACCTACACCTTTTTCTACTATGGCTAGCTATCAAGGTCCGCCGCCAGAACCAGACTTCTTTACTTATTGACTCACCAGATGTATTCTGCTTGGCTGCTCCGCACAAAATTAAGTCTCACTGGCTAGTGAGCCGCTTTATATAGGCGGTTGTCAGGTGTTTCCCGAAGATCGATAATCTATAGTTATTGATGGTCGATAGGCGATGGTGTTGCCAGATCGGCCATATTCACTCGATTGTTATCAGCTGTTCAGGGTGGGCGCGCTATCTCTTAGCCGGCGTTGCCGTATGGCGGCAGTGGTTTTCAGGACTGGTTGTTTTCCCGCGCCCTCGCCTTTTATTTAAATTCGGAATCCTAACAACCTAAAGATCACCCTTCTCATTTATCTAAACTAGGATTAAGAATCACCAACTCCGACCTTACCACTACTATTCTTATTCTCACTAGTAAACTTAGTTCTAATTACACAGAAAAAATTCTGGTGGGTTAAATGAACAATTTCTTTTGGTTGAATTACAGTAAAGCTACTGTCTATGTATTTTGTTGTTGGATTTGGTGACTGCACGCCAGTTTATATGACAGTCAATTACAGTCACCCTTACGTACGAGATTATGTGTGTTTTTTGTTGTAACTGTCAGCTGCAGTCAAAAGACTGTAGGTTTTTCGTAATAACCTTTATGTATTATTTGTTTTTGTTTGGTCTCGGCTTTGTATTTTTTCATTCCCAAGCTAAGTAACAAATAAATTTGTTATGTCCCGATAAAGCCCCTGCGTGGTTTTTCGGGCTGGCTCCGGCTAGCTCTCTCTTCGGGCCGTGGGCTCCCTAACCCTTGCCCACCACACACATAACAATAAACATCGTTATTGATGTTGCAACACTTTAAACTGCGCGGCTTACAATCAAACACACAAAAAATCCACTCACATGACTATCGCACACATAACAGGCACGAATTCTCCTCCTGACGGACTGGAGGTCACATGCTCATCCCTTTCCCTACCATGCAGTCTGCTCGCATGTAATTATCTATATACAGCTGCCCCTAAAGCACACACACTCACACAATCACCCACTCATTTCCCCGGTTCCCTTTCTTCTTCCAAATAAAAGATATATTATTCCATATTCACTTCAATTCACTTATATTTATGACATTTGTTTCCTTTCATTTCAGGTATTCCTGGCGCGGATTATTAGTTTAAATAAATTCTTTTGCGGATCTTTTGTAATACTGTAATTGAAATATTTCCCTATTTAATTTCCAATCAACAAACCTACCCGTCAAGGGGTTCGAGGGGACGAAAATATGTGCGAATAAATAAATAACAAGAAAGGAAGCTAACTTCGGCACGCCGAAGTTGGTATACCCTTGCAGATTAGTTATCATATTTATATCATCAATTATAATGCCGAAAACAGACACTAAACAGAGTTTCATAACATTTTACCTATACTTATTATTTTTACAGTTTGACAGTTACAGTTATACATTCCCAGCTTTACCTTTTCTCTACATCTGCGGATCGCTTCTATGGCAGCTATATGATATAGTTGTCCAATTTTCATAATATTATTACCAAAATTCTGAAATAATACTAAAAGCTCATGCCTCAAAGTAGATGAAAATACGTTAAAAAACAACGAAGTTATAATTTTTTCTATTACTTTCTCTATCGTTCCTATAGCAGCTATAAGATATAGTCGTCCGATTTTCATAAAATTTATACCAAAATTCTGAAATACTACCATAAGCTCATGTCTTAAAGTAGATTAAAATACGTTGAAAAACAACGAAGTTATAAGTTTTTTCGATTAATTTTCCGATCGTTCCTATGGCAGCTATAAGATATAGTCCTATCCCAAATCGCGAAATTGTTCGATCCAGCTGGGTGGCTCTTCCCATTTGTGGTTCAGGCCAAAATCCTGATGCAGGATATCTGGTTAGCCAGCGTCGAATGGGATGAGTTTCTACTACATCGCAGGCATGATTTCCTTCGGAGCTACAGTTTCCTCCACCAAGTTCGCATCCCGCGTTGGGTACAATTTCAACCGGGAGTACAAGTCCAAATCCATGGTTTCTGTGATGCTTCCCAAAAGGCTTATGGCGCAGCGATTTACGTTCGCATCCAGCGTGATGGAATCATTTCATCAAATCTTCTGACGTCAAAGACCAAAGTCGCTCCGGTAAAAACCGTCTCGCTCCCGCGTCTAGAACTGTGTGGAGCCGTCCTTCTGGCAGACTTGTGGACTGCAGTTCTGCCTCAGATTCCTTTCGGTCGTATAGAATCTTTTCTATGGACTGATTCCACTATTGTGCTGGCATGGTTGAACAAGCCACCATGTCAGTGGACAACCTTCGTCGCAAACAGAGTTACCAAAATCGCTCAAAATACTGATGCCAGCCAGTGGTCTCACGTGCGTTCCGAGCACAACCCAGCAGATCTAGCCAGTCGTGGAGTAGCGGCTGAAGAGCTGGCTACCAGTGAGCTGTGGTGGCATGGGCCTTCCTGGCTAACTCAGCCACAAGACACCTGGCCTGCGCCTTACGAACCAGTTTCCGACATCGACATCGAGAAGCGACCTATACGTTGCCATTTAGCATGCCCGGAGCAGGACATGCTTGAGCGGTTCTCCAAGCTCGACAAGGCACTACGAGTTTTCGCCTATGTTCAGAGCTTCATCCAACGCTCGCAAAAAACGACCTATTCCAGGCGAGCTGCAGCTATCCAATACAGAGATTTCCACAGCTGAGCGGCTTCTAATTTTCATGACCCAACGCAGATACTTTGCGCTTGAATATGCCTGCCTGAGCCAAATGCGGCCAATTCCGGCATCCAGTTCTATTAAGAACATGAAGCCTTTCCTTGATCCTCACGGCCTCATCAGGGCGTGTGGTCGGGTGACGGCCTCCGAAGTCCTCCAATATGATGAACGGCATCCGATCTTTCTTCCATACAAATGTCAGTTGGCGCGTCTCTTTGTATCCTTTACGCATCGCATATCTCTGCACGGCGGTAACTAGCTAGTGGTACGTCTGATCCGCTCAAAATTCTGGATACCAAGGGTAAAGAATTTAGTCAAGTCAGTAATTTTCTCCTGCAAAATATGTGTGATCCACAAAAAGAAGTTGCAGACTCAACTCATGGGCAAATTACCGAAAGAAAGAACGTCTTTTTCGCGGCCCTTTACGTATACGGGCATGGACGGATTATGCCAAAACAGTTTTATAATTTTTTTTAAATCTAAGTGTAAACCCATTACTGGTCCGTCCTCGTTCTCTTTTGATAATTCAACAGCAGATAATGATCAGGCAATAGCCGATCTTTTTGCTCAGTTTTTTGAAACCACTTACTCCAACTCAATAGACCCAAATCAGGCTTATCCTTACATCATCCCCAAATCGAACAAAATCTTCAGTCCTACCTTAAACAAAAGCTCTCTTCTTATAGGTCTTCATCGTGTTAAGCCAGTTTTTTTACCAGGTCCCGACGGAATACCAGGCTGTGTGCTTAGGAATTGTGCCGAAGCCCTGTGCAATCCATTTCTCACTTAGAAACCTCCCAGTTTCCCCTTATTTGGAAGGAATCATTCGTTATTCCTCTCCACAAAAAAGGTAGCAAATTGGATGCCAACAATTACAGAGGTATCTCTAAGTTGTCGGCCATCCCTAAACTGTTCGAAAATGTTATTACTCCTCACCTGCAGCACCTGTGTAGGTCAATTATTTCTCCATGTCAACATGGTTTTATTAGGCGAAGATCAATTACAACCAATCTGTTGGAGCTCACTTCCTTTATTATAAAGGGCTACCGAAATAACTTTCAGACAGATGTAATCTATACTGATTTCAGTAAAGCATTTGACTCTGTTAACCATTCTCTTCTTGTTCGGAAACTCGATTTAATGGGATTTCCGACTGATCTTCTTAATTGGATCTCAGGTTATCTAAATGGCAGGACGCAGAAGGTCCTTTTCGAAAATAAACTATCTAATGTTCTTAGGGTTACATCTGGCGTCCCGCAAGGGAGTCATTTGGGTCCCCTACTGTTTACATTATTTATCAACGATCTGCCCGAAGTTTTGACCAACTCCAGAGTACTTATGTATGCTGATGACGTCAAGCTTTGTGTGCAATATAACGATGCTACTTGCCAATCAGACTTACAGACAGATCTTAACAATTTTCAAACATGGTGGTGCGTGAACTTATTAAACTTAAACGGCTCAAAGTGCAAGCTAATGACATTCTCCCGTGTCACTCCTAAGCCTGCAACTTATACGCTAAATGGCTGCTCTTTGGAAAAAATTAATATAGTTGATGATTTAGGTGTCCGTCTGGATCCTAAACTCGACTTTATCGATCATATTTCGTGCATGGTGAATAAAGCCAGGGTGTGCTTGGTTTCATTAAACGGTGGTCGAAGGAATTCAATGACCCCTATGTTACAAAAACGTTATATACTTCACTTGTTCGTCCTATCTTAGAATATGTCGTTTTACCGCAGAAATTGCTTCCAGGCCAACTATTTCTTAGGCACGAGTGTTCTTGAACTTATTCACTCTGTAACGGATCTTGGTATTCTATTTACCCACAACTTTTTTTTTTTTTTTTTTGCGGCTTTGCTTTTATTTATTGAATCTTCTCATTTATGAGACTAACAATAAGTGTATCAAATCTTACAATACTACCTAACTAGCAGTCATGAGACTGGTACAGAGTAAATGGCCCTGACTAATTATGGCTGGATTGGATGGTCGTTACGTAGTAGGCGGCTTCTTCTGGAAACTCGTATCAAGTCCCTTGCTAAAGGATTTGGATGGGTGGAGAGTTTTTCCTTGTAGGACGCTTTTTGTTTTTCTATTTCGTTCTTAACTGCAGGAATGCCGAGATCCCTGTGGATGTGTTCGTTGCGAATATACCATGGTGCCATGGTGCCATGGTGATAGTTCTCAGGATTTTTGATTGGGCGCGCTGTATGATGTCTAGATTGGTACTGCACGCGTTCCCCCAGAGCTGGGAGCCATACGTCCATATTGGCTTCAGTGTGGAGTTGTAGAGCAGGACCTTGTAGTCCAGACGCAGGGGCGATCGGGAGTTTATGAACCAGTGGAGGCTGCTGGCTTTTAGTTTTAGATGGATTTTCTTGCATTCAATGTGTCTTCGCCATGTTAGGCGTCTGTCCAGGTGGACGCCCAGGTACCTTACCACGTTGACTTCGGGGATCTGCGTGCTGTACAGGTAGAGCGGAGGGCATGTTTGTCTGTTGAGAGTGAACGTTATGTGCTTACACTTTTGTTCATTTATTTTAATACGCCAATCAGATAGCCACTTCTCTACTACCTTGAGGTGGTTGGCGAGCTGGGTTGTTGCCCGGACTGGACATCTGGAACGGCTGAGGATCGCAGTGTCGTCAGCGAAAGTGGATAGTGTTAACTGGTCGCTTATGGGGATATCCGCTGTGTATAGGACAAATAGGGTAGGCCCAAGTGCGCTTCCTTGTGGAACTCCAGCTTCGATTGAATAGGTGCCGGATGTTGTTGCGTTGCACCTCACTGCGAAGACTCTGTTGTAGAGATACGACTCAAATAATTTGTGTGTGTATGCCGGCAAGAGTGTTTTAATTTTGTGCATGAGGCCATTGAGCCAGACACGGTCGAATGCTTGAGAGACGTCTAGAAATATTGCGCTGCAATATTCTCGATGTTCGAAGGCTGTGCGAATTTCTGATGTTATTCTGTTAACTTGCTCTATAGTTCCATGCTTTTCTCTGAAGCCAAATTGATGAGCTGGGATGATGTTGTGGGCTCCCAGATAAGGAATTATGCGCTTTAGTAGGCATTTTTCAAATAACTTGGACAAGCATGGTAGTAGACTTATTGGTCGGTAAGATGATGGAATAGTGTGGTCTTTTCCGGGCTTCGGTATCATTATAATTATAGATTTTTTCCATTTAGTTGGGTAATGGCCGAGACTTATGATCCCATTGAAGATTTTACAGATGACCTCAATAGCACAATTCGGAAGTTCAATTATCATTTTTTGAGTTATTAGGTCATCGCCGGGAGCCTTTTTCGGCTTCAGTTCCCTGATGACCTTCGTTATCTCGTTCGGTCGAAATGATGCTGAGTAGATTCCGTTTCAGTGTGGATTTGCGGTAGTTCAAATGGATTTGCAGCAGGGTTCGGCTGGAAAACGCCCTGGAGATGTGAGGCAAAAGTTTCGGCTCTGTCTTTGTCGCTGCGGGCCCAACAACCAGATGATTTTCTAATCGGGGTAATGGTTTCAGTCGGAGAGCTTAAGTTTGGGTGAGCTCTCCATAAGGGATGCTTTGTGCTGGTTGGCGAGAGTTTCTCAATATATCTTAATTGTGCATTTTCGGCATTTTGCTTCAGGGCCCGGCTTAGTTTGCGTGTGGTTTCATTTAGACGTTGCTTTGAGCATGGCGATCTATTGTTTTGCCACGCCCGTCGCAGACGCCTCTTTTCTTGGATAAGCTGTTCAATCTGCTGGTTCGTTTTGAATTTGATTTTTTGCACATCCTTCTGTTGTGGTGTTGAGATCCTGGCTGCAGTCACAAGTACCTCTTCCAGAGCGGAGGTGGAGGAGTCGATGTCTGCTTCAGTATTGAGCTAGCTATATGTGGGAACTCACATACTTTTTGTATTTCATCCAATTTGTTCTGTGCGACGTCAGCCTGTGAGGGCGATCGGTAGTTTCTGGGCTTTGAAGGAGGGTTATCAACAGCGGCGAGTGATCTGAAGAAAGGTCCGGAAGGGCCTTGACGTTTATTAGATTGCGTGGGATGTTTTTTGTCACCGCGAAGTCAATTAGATCGGGTATCTTTCTGGGGTCTGCTGGCCAATATGTGGGGCTACCAGGGGAAACGTAGTCCAGCTTATTTCTCACATTGATGAGAGCGTTATACAGTTGTCTTCCCTTTGGGGTCACGAAGCGGGATCCCCAATGCGTATGCTTGGCGTTGTAATCTCCTGCAGCTATAAATCGATCTCCAAGAGAGTTGTAAAAATCCATGAATTGACCTTCAGAGATTGTAAAGCGAGGTGGGCAGTAGACAGCAGCAATGCAAAGGTTGCCGTTACCTGACTGCACTTTTATGGACGTAGCTTGCAAGAAATTTGTTGCAAACCTTTGGTGAAAATGGTGTTTGATGCGTTCTCTGATGAGGATGCCGGTCCCGCCGTGGGCTTTACCATCTGTATGATCTGTGCGGTGGAAGGTATAACCTCTTATATGGAAGTTGTATCTGCTTGTGAGGTGCGTTTCGACCAGTAGCATGGCGTCGATGTGGTTTTCATTTAGGAATTGTGTTAGTTCAAGTTTATGCCGTGAGACGCCGTTGGCATTCCACGTGGATATACGTAGATTAGACATTGATTATTTCGACTGTTGTGCTACAAGCAACTGTATCACCATATTCTGATTCTGGACGAGCGTTTGCATGGTTGTTTTTATAAATGACATGAGTTCCATCATACTTTGTTGCATGGTCACCATCATGGATTCCAGGTTGTTTTGTGACTGCCCTGGGGCCTGCTGAGGGTTTACCGAGTTTGAGGGGGGAGGATTTTGCATACCTGTTCGTAAAGCTTCAGCGTAGGAGATGCCCGTGGGGGCATTTAGCGGACCAAAAGAGGATCTGGCTGCTTTGGCAAAGAATACATCTGGAGTAGTTTTTGAATTATAATACACATTTTGTGTATTTTGTTGGCGTGTAGCTGTTGCTCGTCGCATGCGACTCTTCAGCTCCTTGTAGACCACGCAGCCTCTGTAGTTAGCTGTGTGATTTTCTCCACAGTTTCCGCATTTTTTCGTTTTTGGGTCTTCTTTGTTCGCAGGGCAGTGTGCGGAATTGTGGAAGTCTCCACAGACTACGCAGACTGACCGAAGGGTGCAGTATGTCCTCGTATGTCCATACTCCTGGCAATTTGTGCATTGCACAGGACCGTTGCGTTTGTGTGGTTCTTCAACGGTGATTCTTCGATGCAACAGGAACTGCAACTTGTAGATCGGGTGAACTTCATTCTTCTTCAGAGTTTTACTTTCTGGCTCCAGTTCGACTTTGAATAGTGGTTGCGGCTTTTTGTTTTTATTTATAATGTTGCTGACGTTCTTGGCAAGGAAACCCTTGCCTTTCAGGGCTTCCACTATCTCAGAGGGGGCGACGTCTGGTTTAATTCCTTTTAACACGACTTGCAGTCCTTTGCTGCTTTTCAGTTGGTAGGTGTAAAAATTCTTTTTGGAATCTTCCAGGTATTTTGACACAGCCCGAAAGTGTTCTTCTGTTTTGGTTTGAATTTTTGTTTCGCAAATGTTCCCTTTAATAAGCGGAACAATATGAAAGTTTCCGTCCCCGACCAGCGCAACAATTTTGTTGACCAGGGCGTTTGAGCTTTTCTCCCTAATATAAATGGGTGGGGGCTTTGGTTGTTTTTGGGTCTCCTGCTCCGGCTCTGCTTGGTTATTCTCATCAGCTGCTAGCGGAGAAAATTTGTTGGTGTTGTTTGGGTCGTAGCTTTTGGTGACACGGTTGATCTTAGGCTTGTTACCAACCGTGTTATGTGGGCTAAGCTTACGCTTAATTTGGATGTAGCGATCCATGCCAGTCTGTATAGCCGGAACCGCTTGTTGCTTATCGGAGTTCACGGTTTTTGTTACCATTGAATTTGGCGCTGCGTCCGTTGGCACCGATTTCGCAATATTGGTCGCTGGTTTAGTTGTTGCTGTTGCTTTTGCTGCGTTTGCAGAAATTGCAGTTCTGCTTGTTGTTGGTGCGTCTTCCATCGAAGCCGGTGGTGGTGGGGTTTGGCATTGGGAGCTCCAAGATGTAGGAGCTGGAATGAGTAGGGCGGGGGAGCAAGAGCGCGCTCTCGTGCCGTCGGCGCACAGTAGCGCCTTTTCTCATTTAGCGTTGCAAAAATCATATCTTTTGAACCAAATTAGGTAATCGAATAATTTAATCGGCATTGGACAGGTAATTGTTGTAAAATATATATATGTACTGCATAAAGTACCACGCCCACAAATACGCCTTTTTAAATGGTATCAAAGTGAAAAAATAATTTTTTTTCAATGAAAACAATTTTAAAAAAAAAGTTTTTATTTAATTTTTTATGTTTATTTTTATGTATTTGCTCAAATAAAAATAATTTGAAAACTGAAAAAAAATTTTTTTTTTTAATCCGAAGTGTAATCTTCACGCGCTACAGTTAGTATATTTCTTGAAATGTATGAAATAGTGTTGGTATTTTGGTATATTTTACTCTGAGTTGTTTTGGTTTTTTGCGTTGCATTTCCGCAGACGCAGCTCGACGCAGCCGATGAAAGTTAATTCTGATCCAGGAAAGATCCACGGAACTTGTAGTCATAGTGTAGTCAGTGGCTTTCATTGGCGTCAGAAGATATAGACTACTTTAGGCAGAAAAAGGTGAAAAAATGGACACCTGTCAGGTAGCGATTTACCTGTAGAAGCCTAAACCAAAGTGTCGTTATTTTTAGGTTCTTTAATAGTTTATGAATGTATCTATCATTTAAAGTAAAAACCATGACCATTGGTTTTATGGTTTTTTTGTAATATTACCTGAAAGTCGACCAATTTACACATTTTTTTTGTATGATGCAAAAAACGAAACAAAGTTCAACTTTAAATGCTCATAACTTCTACAAAAAAATCTTAAAATTGATTTTATTGCAGATTCTGAATCCTTGTTAAATTTCCTGTCGAATAAGTATGGTTAAAATCGTTTTTGCGAACATGACTTTTTTGATTTTTGCAACGCTAATTGTTTGAGAGGCGCTACTGTGCGGCGGTCAGTAGAGCCGGGTTGGGCTTGGTAGACGTTTTTTCTGCTTCGATATCGCGAGTTGAGAAATAGGTGAAGCAACCGTTTCTTTGGTTTATAGAGGTTCTACGCTCATTCTTTTGATCGCCGCTCATTTTTTTGAGCTTATTTCGCGTGGCACCATATAAATGAACTTTGAAGCTCAAAAACACGTCTCACGCACTTTTGTCCGTATGTCATACGCACTGTAGGGCTTGGCCTAGCTGACAGTACGTAGTTTAAATATAAATAAATTAAAAATATATAAATAAATAAAAAAAGATTGAATAAAATAGATTAAATAAATAAATTAAATAAGTACATATAAAAAAAATTAAATAAACACTTAACAAGAAAATTACAACGAAATACAAAAAAATTTGGCTGAAGCCTACTGGCTCCCGGTGTCGCCATTCGGGAGGCGTGTCGGTCCTCCTGGTCGACGTGGATATTGTTTTAGGCCGGGATGAGTTGTTTTCTTCAGTGGCAGAGTGGATTTAAAGGGGCATCAAAAATGTGCCAGCAACAAAACCTGAGGTCGCCGTTGGGGTTATGGCGAAGGTGCTGCCTCCCAATACGCAGGAAATTCGGGACCAACAGAACCCTCCACCGGCGTTTAAAAATTCTAGTCTGGATTCCCCAACAAAATGTGGCCAGGCCAATTTGGTGACCTGGCCAATTTTGTCCTGCGAGGACTGGGTCTGGTCGAGCCTGGAAATTATAGCCATTGGATTAGGGCTTCACCTCCGGACTACGACCACTCACCTTCGGCTTATCCTGATCCGGCTCCCGTCCTCGCGGTCCGTCTGTTCGGATGATTTTTCCGTCCTTGGATTCCTTGGTCTTCCCAGAGTAAATTTTTGGATTTTTCCTTTTGCCACTGTCACCCGCGAAACTGTTCCAGCGCTAACCGCGATCTAATGTTTCCGTTCCGCCGGCCGTTACTATTTCCGCGCCTTTAGGTTACCCCTCTCTCTCCTTCTCTTTTTTTTCTACACACCCCGTTGTTCCAGCTTCCAAACCGTTCCGGGTCAAGAACCTATTCCCCGGAAGGTGGAGCTCCTCTCTTCGGAACCGGGGGGCTGATCCGATAGATCGCATAGACCGCCATGCGATCTATGCATTGGTACCACCTGGTTTATCCGGATTTTTTTAGAGAGGCCATAACAAATTATAAGCTATATCGACAATTTTTTATGTCCGTCAAATTAGCGTCGGTGAGTTAGCGTCGAAATGGAGGGAAAATGGAACACTGAGGGATTTTTTATTTTTAATTTATTTCGTTAATAAGGCACTAATTTGAACAAAATAAAGTTCACAAATGCTTAAAAATGAATTTACTATTGATTTTTACTGGGTTTGAGGGGATTTGACCTTTGGGTCTTTTAAAAAAAAGCATTTTAAAAATCGTGCTTTCGAAATTTTGATTATATCTCGGCTCACAGAGGATATGCAGCAATACCAGGATAAAGCATATTTATTTTAGTTTTACTCTGCATAGTTTCATTTTCTTTTGACCGTCAGTTTTTTAGAAAATCGCATAACAGTTAACTAACCTCGGGTCGGCTCCATACAAAATATGGCAGAAAAATTTTAAAGTCTTATAACTCCAGTTTAAGAGGATATGCCAAAATGCACGGTAGAAGTTATAAGAATATTTGGTGAAAATTTCAATGGATTTTAACCGGCAGATTTCGAGAAAATCGAATAGCAGTGGGTGGTGTAGTTGGGCTGATAACAGAGGCGCGAAGTATGAACATGGAACCAGCTGTGAACTGGGAACTGTGAGCAGAGAACTAGTTGCTGATCCAAGGATCACAAGGACCACATTCTCCGCCTCGATCAGTAGACTTTCCAATACATGATCCCTTGGCGCGACTTCCTTCAATGTATGGCGCAGCACTCGCTTGACGCACTGCACCATCCGCTCCCATACTCCGCCCTCGGACGGGTTCGATGGGCAATTAAAGACCCATTCAATGCTCCTGCTGGATAACTCACTCTGTATCCTCTCCGTCTCGAACACGTCTCCAAATCGTCTGGCCTCCCTGTCAGCTTCCACGAAGTTCTTGCCGTTGTCACTCCGCAGTCTATGTACTGGTCCTCTACGGCAGACGAAGTTCCTGACCGCAATTATGCAGGAATCCGTCGACAGGTCATGCGCCAGTTCCAGATGAATCGCCCTTGTCGTCAAACATGTGAACAAGGCGACCAAACGCTTCTCTCGGTGACGGGCAACAGTCACCAGCAGTGGTCCAAAGTAGTCCAATCCAGTATATTTGAATGGCCATCCACCCGCTTCCAATCGATCCTCTGGAAGGGGTGCCATTATCGGCGGCATCGGCCGCGTTCGCTGCAACTTGCACTCGTTGCACGACGAGATCATCTCCTTCAGCACGCGCCTTATCTTCATAACCCAGAATCTCGTCCGGATCTGAGCAATCGTCGCATCCACGTTTTGATGCTTCATCTGGGCGTGGAAGTGTCTCACAACCATCTCCGTAAGACTGTTCCTGTGTGACAGTATCACAGGACTCCTCGCACTGTACGGCATGCACAGCGCGGCATCAACTCTGCCATAAACTCGCAGAACTCCATGTTCTCCGCGGCCTCACACTGCGTGGCAGTGAGTCCGTATTCCTCGAGCTCGCTTCTCTGTTTGCGGCACCAACGCGCAAACCTCAAGACCCAGGCTGTGGTCCTCACCAGGCGGCTGAAGCTCGAGAATCTCTGGAACGGAATGACAAATTCATTTGTGGCCACCAATGCAAACTCACTTGGCATCTCCTCGTAATCAGATGCATCCGGGACACGCTCAGTTCCCTCCTCAGGCACTGGCCAGCTGCTCGCTGGCTGCCTCAAAAATGCGGGACCGCTTAGCCACCGGGATTCCGGGCTAAGGGTCGCCTTTTTCTGCGAACGCGTCGCATCATCCGCTGCGTTGTCAGCTGTAGGTACCCATCTCCACTGGGAAACCTTCGACGACTCCAAAATCTCCGCCACTCTGTTGCCAACAAACTGCTTATACCGGCGGTGGGTGCTGCCAATCCACCTCAGCACCGTTTTTGAGTCCGTCCAAATACCGTCTCGCTGATGTCCACACTGTGCTCCTCCTTTACAATGTTCATCAATCTGGTTCCAAAAACCGCTGCCTGCAGCTCCAGCCGTGGGATTGACATCATTCTCATCGGCGCGCACTTCGTCTTTGCGCACACGAAGCTAGCCAGCACGTTGCCATCCTCGTACATGACCCTCTGCTCCCCGAACTGCTCCATGCCCAAAATAGTGCCGATGACATCGGAACTGTCCCACGGCGTCCATCTGCCTGCGCCAGGCAGCAAAGGCTTTGCCTCTCTCCTTCGGTAGTGGTTCGTCCCACTGGATCTTCTGCCTCCATATCTCACCCCATCCGACGCTCTTGACTCGTTCAGGTGGTCCCAACGCCGCTTCCACGATGGGTGAGCTGGATAAAAACTGGCATAGTTCGAAACCAGCCTCCGCATGTATCTCCTTCGCTCGGGTAGATACCTCAATAGCCTCGCTTTTCGCCGCAACCTCATCCTGCTGCAGCTTCCTCGCATACCCTTTGTATACGCAATCCTTGATGATCCGATCGTATTCCAGCGCCAACTGCCCGTTGCGCTTCAACTTCTTCTCTACGTTGATCAGCCGTCTGTGCGCCATCTCGTAGCTCCGTGGCAGCACAGCGTGGTCGTCCTTCCAGAGTAGTCCCGTCTGGTAGCGACGCCCCACTTTCACGGTGGTGTCTTCGAGGATCCTTTGGGCCCGCGCGTCATCGCTGGCAGCGACCTGTGGCGCGAGCTTTACACAAAAGCTTTCCATCTCGAAGTAGTCCTCCACCATCTTTTCCATCGCATCTTCCATTGACACGGCTAGAAGGCAGGACCTCGGTGACGGCGTAGTCGATTATCCACTTACCGGCCCAAACATAACCCATCAAAGCTCGGTTGCGGCCGCATACGGTCCCGCTCTGGCAAACCGCCTCGTCCTAGGTGGCAATCCCAAATGTCCATGGTCCAGTCCGATGAGCAACTTCGGCACCACGTTGCTGTAGGGCTTCATAGGCAGATGCGCATCCTTTTGTACGCCCTGGACATCTCGCCGACATAACGTCTGCATCGGCAGACTCAAACTCGAAACGGCGTACACGTTCCTCAACGCGTGGCGAGTGGGCTTCCCAGCTCCACTTATCTCTAGACGCATCACGTTGGTGGACTCTCTACTGGCCCTTCCTCCAAACCATTGAATGTCCCTCCGTAGCTCGTCATCGATCATCGTGAAGGAGGATCCTTCATCTAGGAGCGCGTAGGTATCTATCTGGCGACCAGCTCCGTACAGCGTTACTGGCAGTATACGGAACAATAGTCGGCCTCCCTCGGCGTCAATGCAGCTTAGATTCCTCTGCACGGGTCTCTCCGCTTGCTGCGGGGCTCTTCTCTCCAGGCTATTTCTGAGGACCGCCGACTGCTGGCTCCTCTCGTGGTCCCTGTAACCACCTCGTGGCGAAGACCTTCTTTCCGGGCTGCGTCTGGAAACTGCTGACTGCTGGTTCCCACCGTCGTGGCGCCTGAAGCCACTTTGCTGCTCTGGCCATCTTCGCCCCTCGTCCGTAGCAGACGGTGATGCATCTTGCGGCATCCGTTGATCTGGCACTCGCCGTGCACCTCGCAGGTTCTAGCTGTATGACCAATCCGTAAGCATGTGAAGCAGAGCCGATGCCTCTTCACCATGCTCCACCTTCTCGGTGGCGAAGCTCCGATGAACTCTCTACATCTCGTCGTATCGTGTTGCCCTCCACAAATGGGACAACCTCCATGCCGATCATCCCGCTGCTCGCATCCGTTCTGGTCGACGCTCGCATGCAGGACTCCGACCACTTGCTGACTATTGCTAATTTTCTTGGTACTTTACCTTCAATCTTCGCTTAGACCCGTTGGGAATCGTAAGTTTCGATGTAAAGGCAAAAGCAAACCCTGAAAATCGGCAATAGTTCTTTTTGTTGTTTTTAACCAGTTGTTTGGCATGCAAGTCTATCAGACTTGCCATAAGCCAAGCTTTAAAGCTTTTACGTATGGTGACGTGGGCTTTTTTGGGGCGAATCTCCCCTTTGGTTTAGTTTGTTTTGTAGCATCGACCTGTTTTTTTGTTAGCATTCGTAATTGCAGACTTGAGGTCATAGCCGGGGTTTGCTTTTGCCTTTACATCGAAACTTACGATTCCCAAGGGGTCTAAGCGAAGATTGAAGGTAAAGTACCAAGAAAATCAGCAATAGTCAGCAAGTGGTCTGATGAGTTCGGTAGCGCCAACGAAACGATCGTCACCACAGGTGCTGCTTGTCTATTGACAAGTTATTTTTGTTGTTTTTAGCTAAAGCCGAGTCTTTGATTTTTATAAAATCGAAGCCGGCTATGACCTCAAGTCTGCAATTACGAATGCTATTCTTAAATTTCTATAAAAATCTTAGGTCAATCTGACCGACAGATTTTGAGAAATTCCTATTTTCCTTTTCCGACCTCATTATTAACAAACACTGGCTGCATATCGATTAATCCCATACCGATTAATCCGCCCTATCGATTAATCCCACTCTGGCAACACCAAATTATCGAAAAGCCCGCTATTCCTGCGAAAACAGGCGAAACCAACAAAAGTGAAGCTAAAATAAGCTATTTATTTTATATACAACATTTTCCAATAACACAATAGAAAGAAAATGAAACTTTGCAGAGTAAAACTACAATAAATATCCTTTATCCTGGCATATCGGGAATTGCTGCATATCCTCTATGAGCCGAGATATAATCAAAATTGCAAAAGCACGATTTTTCAAATGCTTTGTTTTAATATACCCAAAGGTCAAATCCCCTCAAACCCAGTAAAAATCAATAGTAACTTCATTTTTAAGCATTTGTGAACTTTATTTTGTTCAAATTAGTGCCTTATTAACGAAATAAATTAAAAATAAAAAATCCCTCAGTGTTCCATTTTCCCACCGTTCCATTTCGACGCTAACTCACCGACGCTAATCTGACGGACATAATTTTTTATCATTTTAGTAAATATTTCATTAAAATCCAGAACCTTCTTTGCCCACTAAAATACTTTCTGGTATAATACAGGTATATATTTGTAAACTTTTGGTATTATTGCATGCGTTTCTTGAAAAAACGATGTCGGGCACACTTAGATAGGTTTTACGAGAAAAAATCTATTTTTAGCTCAGAGAGTGAGAGAGATACATATATT
This sequence comes from Drosophila kikkawai, assembly GCF_030179895.1. Classification (NCBI taxonomy): domain Eukaryota; kingdom Metazoa; phylum Arthropoda; class Insecta; order Diptera; family Drosophilidae; genus Drosophila; species Drosophila kikkawai. The sequence goes on from NC_091730.1 coordinate 34,077,703, forward strand.
TTTTCTTCTTCCTTGAAATCGTATGTATTCGCGTTGCCCAGTTGGTTAGTGGACGGTCTGTGAATTTTGAGACATGGGTTCGAATCCCGACCGGGGAACAAGAAATGTAAGTTTAAATGGCTTTTAATAAGATTTATACATTAATTTAAGTGATTTAATAACCAATTGTAGCTCTATAATTACAGATTTAAATAGAAAATTCTTCCACAACAATGGGTGCACTTTCTACAGTAGTGTAGTGTATTTCACTATTTTCGTAGTTTGGAGCTTTTCAAACGAAAAATCGTGGTTTCATTTACTGTAGAGCAGTACATGTTACGTAACGCGTTACGTCGTTATACTGCAGCTTACAGTTTATTGAACCCAAGATTTTGGTTGTTGCTTTTTGACCCACGAAATGGTTGGATTTACCCACCAGAATTTTTTCTGTGTAGAAGTTATATTTGTTGTTGCGACGTGGTTCGTCGTCGTTCGTCGTCAGCAACAGCTGATTCTCTTCGTCAGGTGTTCAATGAGTAACGTCTTTAAAATAAAGTTGTAACTATAGTTACAGCCTGTAACTTACAGGCAACGATGCAACAATGAAAAATGCGTGCGAACATCTGGAAATTAAACATTTTTTTACAAGAGGCACTCTCAATTGCATAGCTGGGAACTGCAAAGGCTCCTTCCCCTTTCTCTACGGATGAAATCAATGTGTTGGATGATCTTTGTTCCTAACTTCGTCCGTTTGAGAAACAAACAATGCAGAATAAGCATGTCACGCATTGGAAGACTGTTTCAAAGTGCCATAAAAAAGTTGTCACGTGAACAATCCACATCAGCGTCGTAAACGCCTACACCACCAAATAATCCAGACACTTCAAGTTTTTTTTATTACAAACAAGTCAAAGTACATAGCGGTCAGACGACATAATACTGCTCAGGCAGCATACGGAAACGTTAAACGAGCCTGAAACTTGCGATCCGTTAGGTTTCTGGATGGTAAATTTGTATATTTCATATTCAGGCCTCCTCCGGTAATCGTAAAATTGTTTCGTTTTCGTTTTGGGCGAAAACGAACCGTTGTCGTTTTTAGCTGCTCCGGTTTTCGGCAATTTTCTGCTATCGGAATGTTTCGTTTGGTCATCGTTTCTCACTGCTCAAACAGCTAACTTGTGTTTTTGGTAATAAGCAAACAACGTAAAGTACTGCCTTTTATATTTACAATTGCCCTTTTTCTAAGCCAAAAAAAGCAAAAAATGCTAGAGTTAAGCAAATGCTACCCCACTTTTCACAGTTTTAATTCCGGTGGTCTCATTTAATTATTTGGTCAATTTAGACCATTTAAGCAATCAAATTAAATAGCATTATTTATAAACAACCATTTTGGCGCTCCTTTAAAGTTATTACCGTATTCATTTATATTTCATATAACGGAGAAGGAGTATTTTCGGGTTCTGCCATATCGATAGCACAGTCAGTCCCGATCGCGCCAAGAGCTAAATTCAAATGTGTCCTCACTCCACAATACCACGGCTTTTATACTCTTGCCACTATTCGATTCTCTGTCCCTTTCTCTCTTGAGCGACCGGGCCTCACTCAACGGCAACGCCACTCTTTAAGAGAGCTGGCAATGCCGCCGCGCTACGAATACAGCAGCAAGGAATACCTGGAATCCATGTCTTACCAGGAACCAATGTCGCAGCTGCGTATATTCAGCGACAACCAAAAGTGAGCGCCAAATATCGTTAGCGTTCATGGAATTTAAACTCTTCTGAGAACTGCGACACGGCCTTCCTGACCTGCACACGTCCTCGTATATGCGCGGTTATCACCCAAAAAGCTTTACAACAAAGCACTATTCTTTCCACTCATTTATTGACATAATCTTTCCATTTAAATGATCCAATTATTTCGTATACATGTAACATATAACAGTTTCTCTTGTTACATCTCAAAACATTCTTTTTCGCAATTTCTCTTTATTCATAATTGGAACCAACTCGTCCTCCTGACTCCCGCCATGCATTCACACAGAATCATGGTGTAGTCTAACACAACATTTCTTGCCAGGAATCCACACAGGATTTACACATGCGCTCCCACCATATTCACACAGAATCATGGTGCAGCCTCTCACAATATTTCTCTCCCATAATCCACACAGGATTTACACATGCGCTCCCACCATATTCACACAGAATCATGGTGCAGCCTCTCACAATATTTCTCTCCAATAATCCACACAGGATTTACACATGCGCTCCCACCATATTCACACAGAATCATGGTGCAGCCCCTCACAATATTTCTCTCCAATAATCCACACAGGTTTTACACATGCGCTCCCACCATATTCAGACAGAATCATGGTGCAGCCTCTCACATACAACACTTATTTTTCTACAGATAATCATTTCTTTTGCCTCTTCTGGGCTAATTATTATCATCAATCGTGCGATCAAATTCTTCATCTATTTCTGCCAGTATTTGTGTATTAGGTAAAGACCGCAAATGTTCATGTGCATACTTATACTGCCGCTTACTTGTTAACGACTTTAGCATATATCGATCTCCCTCTAAAACTTGTGTAATTTCAAAAGGCCCCTTAAATTTTGGATCTAGTTTTGTTTGATTTCTCTCTTCATTTCTAATCAATACGTAGTCACCAACCCGGTGCTTCACAATTTTTGCTTTGTTCTCATCAAATCTTGTTTTATCATACAGTGCGTTCCGATCAATATTTTCTTTGGCTTGCGCTCTAATCTTGTCCCTATCTATTACCTCCTCTTCTTCTGTAATAGGCAACAGACCAAATGGCCTACCTTCCCTGCCGATCATTAATTCCAAAGGACTTACTTTGGTGACGCGGTTAATTGTACTGTTAATGGCTAACTGAACTTCTAATAGCGCATCCTGCAAGGAGCGCTGACTCGTCTCGACCGCAGTTAGCATACTTTTAAGAGTACTCATTACGCGCTCGACTTGACCGTTGGCTCGGCTGGCACCCGTGGCAATCAAATGAAGGTCAATTTTCTGGGAAGAGCAAAACTCGCGGAATCCTGAGCTGGCAAAAGATCTACCCTGGTCGGCAATCACACGCATTGGCAAACCAAACAACGAGACAACAGATTTCATGGCTCTCACACAGTTTTCCGTGTCTAAGCTTAAAGTGTGATGCAAATATGTAAACTTAGTAAAAGCATCTATGATAACTATGATGTACTCCTTTTGGTCATTCTTGCCACTCAATTTCCCTGTAATATCAATATGCAGGGTATGCCAGGGTATACCTATTTTCGGAATCGGATGGAGTTCTGCCTGTACTTTACCTTTACAGCCTTTGGATATTTTGCATGTAATACAATTTTCTACGAATCGCCTAACGTACTTAGACATATTGGCAAACCAATAGTGCGCATATACTTTATCTAACGTCTTCTCCCAACCCAAGTGCATTACAGCTTCGTGTACGTGGTTTATTACAGCCCATCTGTAAGCTCTGGGTATTACGGGCAGACAACGTGTCCTTCCGTTGCGTTGAATTTTTCTATGTAACAAACCTTTTCGCAGCTCATAAGTTTTTAGTAAATCTTCCTCCAATTCGTCATTACGCAACTTCTCGATTATTTCCGAAACTTCTGGATCTCGCTGCTGTTCGGCGAGTAACCAGTTGTCGGAGACCTCAGTTAAATTTATGCGCTTCTCGACTACCTTTTCTAACTTTGTATCTTTTTCAGGGGGTAGGGGATTACGAGACAGAAAATCAGCATGAGCCATTCGCTCCCCTTTTCTATATTCAATGCGAAACTGAAAGGCCTGTAAATACCCCCACCACCGGTGTACTCTCGGTGTTAATGTTGCCTTAGAACGACTCGCCCTCAATGAATCGCAGTCAGTATAAATCACAAATTCGAGTCCCTGCAAATAATGTCTAAAGTGTTTAACAGCATTCACCACTGCAAGAGTTTCTAGCTCGTATGAATGGTATTTGGACTCCACTGGAGTTGTGCATTTACTATAATATTCGATCACATACGGTTTTTTATACATTCTGTGCAACAAAATGGCACCATAGCCAATCATACTCGCATCTGTATCGAAGATTGTTAACACTGGAGAACTAGTTAAAAATTGTATTATTTTCTGTCTTAGTTGTTCATGTTCGTTTTTCCAGGAAAGTTCCTTGCATTTTTGAGAAATTAGTAAAAATAATGGTTTTAAAAGCTCTGAAAATTTTGGCACAAATTGCCGAAAATAGGATGCCAATCCAATAAACTGCCTTAGCTGAGATACCATCTGTGGGGGTGGTAGTTCCACAAGAGCTTTTATTTTGCGACTATTTGGTCGGATTTCTCATGCACTAACTTTATAGCCTAAGTAATTTATTTCTTGAGTAAGAAATGTACACTTGTTTATATTAAAGGAGAAACCAGCTTCCATTAAGATTTGAAGGACCTGATCTAGTCTTTCAATTGCCTGATCTTTCGTTTCTGCTACTATCAAAACGTCATCAATGTAAACAATAACAAAGGTATGAGCTAAAGGTCCCAAAGCATTAATGATTGCGCGTTGAAACACCGATGGCGCGTTGTTTAACCCAAATGGCATTGCAAGAAATTCAAATTGTCCCTCGGGAGTTACAAATGCCGTACGTTCGATAGAGTCCGGGTGAATGGGAATTTGATAAAAGCCACTAGCCATATCTAAGCAAGAAAAGAAACTAGCTCCTCTCATACGAGCAATTTGGTCAGCTATAAGTGGCAAAGGATATTTATCTGCCACTGTATTTGCGTTTAGTTCTCTGTAGTCTACGCATAACCGATCTGTTCCATTCTTCTTCTTGACCAGCATCATCGGACTAGCAAAAGGGGAACTACTAGAGCGTATAACATTTGCGGACAACAATTCGCTAATCATTCCCCTAACATTAGCCTTTTCTTCTTCACTAAGTGTATAGGGACGACGCTGAACAGTTTTATGTGGATCAATAGGTCGTATGCTGAGCAGCCCTGTTGTTACTCGTGTGTGTGGAATGCCCTCTATAAATGACTTTGAGTATTTTTCTAATATTTCACTTAATTTTACTTTATCAAAATCATTTAGATCTTTATTAAAATTAAAACGTTTTTCCAGTTTGTTTTCGCATGATAGCGCTAGTACCATTTTGGGCTTATAAATAACAAATTTATTTGCTTCGATTACAACTCCAAATCCTTGACTTAAAATATCTCGACCAATAAGAATATCAAAATTCATAAATGTATCCATAATAACGTGAAACAATATTTCAAGAAAATGTTCGTTTATATTAACATTGCAAATTATCTGTACGGTGCTCCACACCGGTTCGTTTCCGATTCCCCTCAAAACCACTGTGCTATACTGACGCTTCCCTTGTAGCTTCGCTGCTACACTTTCCTTTACGAGAGAACACTCAGCGCCTGAATCAAAACAAAATGGAATAGACTCACCAAACTGTTTCAAAATTCCCTTTGGTTCTATGGCCACCAAATTAACTCGTTTGTTAATCTCGACTTCCTTGAGATTATGGCGATTCCTTGGGCACTCCGGAGCATAATGTCCAAGCTCCCCACATTTGTAGCATGTCCTGTTGTAGACTGCGCGTTGTTGTTGTTGTCCTGACGTAGAGGTGGTTCGCTGTCTTACGTCCGTTCGCCTTTTGTGGCAATCCGCAATCTTATGGCCAAGACGTCCACAGTGATGACACTTCACTAGAGATGGCAGCTTCATTTTCTTCCTTTCGACTTCGTTTCCAAAGGATTCGTTACGTTTCGAATACGCATGCGCCTTTAATTGTTGCTGCAGATCATTACGGTTTTTTACAGCGCCTGTAAACATTGACTTTAAAAGCCGAGCATCCAAGTTGGAAAGGTGCGTCAAAACGATGGATACGATGAGTTCTTCCAATTCAATTGATTTGAACTTGGACATTAGCGACGTCACCAGGCGGCTGCCATATTCGGGTAAATTCTCCCCATTAAAGATGTTCGTCAAAGTCGCTGCCAGAGTTTCGACGCCGACAAATCGTTGTACAAACAATTCCTGGAATTGCGGCCAGGTCATGCCGCTAAAGCAGATTTGCGCCAACCACTGAGAAGCACTTCCTTGCATAGCTTTGCTGAGAGCCATAACGAGTGAACTCCCTTGAAGCATGTTTTCATTAAAAATTAATGTAACTGTATTACACCACGCACTTGCATCAGCGCCCGCACTATCAGGGTCAAATTTCGGCAATGTGATGGAATTTGATTTCACTTCCGCTAATAGCACTCGCGGTGTATAGATTGATTTCACAAGGTCCAACAAGGCACGATTTTGCGCTTCTAACGCAGCAATAGCACTTTCACTGTCCTGTGGCAGGGCGCATCCCACTTCTGATAACGGAGAAGGAGTATTTTCGGGTTCTGCCATATCGATAGCACAGTCAGTCCCGATCGCGCCAAGAGCCAAATTCAAATGTGTCCTCACTCCACAATACCACGGCTTTTATACTCTTGCCACTATTCGATTCTCTGTCCCTTTCTCTCTTGAGCGACCGGGCCTCACTCAACGGCAACGCCACTCTTTAAGAGAGCTGGCAATGCCGCCGCGCTACGAATACAGCAGCAAGGAATACCTGGAATCCATGTCTTACCAGGAACCAATGTCGCAGCTGCGTATATTCAGCGACAACCAAAAGTGAGCGCCAAATATCGTTAGCGTTCATGGAATTTAAACTCTTCTGAGAACTGCGACACGGCCTTCCTGACCTGCACACGTCCTCGTATATGCGCGGTTATCACCCAAAAAGCTTTACAACAAAGCACTATTCTTTCCACTCATTTATTGACATAATCTTTCCATTTAAATGATCCAATTATTTCGTATACATGTAACATATAACAGTTTCTCTTGTTACATCTCAAAACATTCTTTTTCGCAATTTCTCTTTATTCATAATTGGAACCAACTCGTCCTCCTGACTCCCGCCATGCATTCACACAGAATCATGGTGTAGTCTAACACAACATTTCTTGCCAGGAATCCACACAGGATTTACACATGCGCTCCCACCATATTCACACAGAATCATGGTGCAGCCTCTCACAATATTTCTCTCCCATAATCCACACAGGATTTACACATGCGCTCCCACCATATTCACACAGAATCATGGTGCAGCCTCTCACAATATTTCTCTCCAATAATCCACACAGGATTTACACATGCGCTCCCACCATATTCACACAGAATCATGGTGCAGCCCCTCACAATATTTCTCTCCAATAATCCACACAGGTTTTACACATGCGCTCCCACCATATTCAGACAGAATCATGGTGCAGCCTCTCACATACAACACTTATTTTTCTACAGATAATCATTTCTTTTGCCTCTTCTGGGCTAATTATTATCATCAATCGTGCGATCAAATTCTTCATCTATTTCTGCCAGTATTTGTGTATTAGGTAAAGACCGCAAATGTTCATGTGCATACTTATACTGCCGCTTACTTGTTAACGACTTTAGCATATATCGATCTCCCTCTAAAACTTGTGTAATTTCAAAAGGCCCCTTAAATTTTGGATCTAGTTTTGTTTGATTTCTCTCTTCATTTCTAATCAATACGTAGTCACCAACCCGGTGCTTCACAATTTTTGCTTTGTTCTCATCAAATCTTGTTTTATCATACAGTGCGTTCCGATCAATATTTTCTTTGGCTTGCGCTCTAATCTTGTCCCTATCTATTACCTCCTCTTCTTCTGTAATAGGCAACAGACCAAATGGCCTACCTTCCCTGCCGATCATTAATTCCAAAGGACTTACTTTGGTGACGCGGTTAATTGTACTGTTAATGGCTAACTGAACTTCTAATAGCGCATCCTGCAAGGAGCGCTGCCTCGTCTCGACCGCAGTTAGCATACTTTTAAGAGTACTCATTACGCGCTCGACTTGACCGTTGGCTCGGCTGGCACCCGTGGCAATCAAATGAAGGTCAATTTTCTGGGAAGAGCAAAACTCGCGGAATCCTGAGCTGGCAAAAGATCTACCCTGGTCGGCAATCACACGCATTGGCAAACCAAACAACGAGACAACAGATTTCATGGCTCTCACACAGTTTTCCGTGTCTAAGCTTAAAGTGTGATGCAAATATGTAAACTTAGTAAAAGCATCTATGATAACTATGATGTACTCCTTTTGGTCATTCTTGCCACTCAATTTCCCTGTAATATCAATATGCAGGGTATGCCAGGGTATACCTATTTTCGGAATCGGATGGAGTTCTGCCTGTACTTTACCTTTACAGCCTTTGGATATTTTGCATGTAATACAATTTTCTACGAATCGCCTAACGTACTTAGACATATTGGCAAACCAATAGTGCGCATATACTTTATCTAACGTCTTCTCCCAACCCAAGTGCATTACAGCTTCGTGTACGTGGTTTATTACAGCCCATCTGTAAGCTCTGGGTATTACGGGCAGACAACGTGTCCTTCCGTTGCGTTGAATTTTTCTATGTAACAAACCTTTTCGCAGCTCATAAGTTTTTAGTAAATCTTCCTCCAATTCGTCATTACGCAACTTCTCGATTATTTCCGAAACTTCTGGATCTCGCTGCTGTTCGGCGAGTAACCAGTTGTCGGAGACCTCAGTTAAATTTATGCGCTTCTCGACTACCTTTTCTAACTTTGTATCTTTTTCAGGGGGTAGGGGATTACGAGACAGAAAATCAGCATGAGCCATTCGCTCCCCTTTTCTATATTCAATGCGAAACTGAAAGGCCTGTAAATACCCCCACCACCGGTGTACTCTCGGTGTTAATGTTGCCTTAGAACGACTCGCCCTCAATGAATCGCAGTCAGTATAAATCACAAATTCGAGTCCCTGCAAATAATGTCTAAAGTGTTTAACAGCATTCACCACTGCAAGAGTTTCTAGCTCGTATGAATGGTATTTGGACTCCACTGGAGTTGTGCATTTACTATAATATTCGATCACATACGGTTTTTTATACATTCTGTGCAACAAAATGGCACCATAGCCAATCATACTCGCATCTGTATCGAAGATTGTTAACACTGGAGAACTAGTTAAAAATTGTATTATTTTCTGTCTTAGTTGTTCATGTTCGTTTTTCCAGGAAAGTTCCTTGCATTTTTGAGAAATTAGTAAAAATAATGGTTTTAAAAGCTCTGAAAATTTTGGCACAAATTGCCGAAAATAGGATGCCAATCCAATAAACTGCCTTAGCTGAGATACCATCTGTGGGGGTGGTAGTTCCACAAGAGCTTTTATTTTGCGACTATTTGGTCGGATTTCTCATGCACTAACTTTATAGCCTAAGTAATTTATTTCTTGAGTAAGAAATGTACACTTGTTTATATTAAAGGAGAAACCAGCTTCCATTAAGATTTGAAGGACCTGATCTAGTCTTTCAATTGCCTGATCTTTCGTTTCTGCTACTATCAAAACGTCATCAATGTAAACAATAACAAAGGTATGAGCTAAAGGTCCCAAAGCATTAATGATTGCGCGTTGAAACACCGATGGCGCGTTCTTTAACCCAAATGGCATTGCAAGAAATTCAAACTGTCCCTCGGGAGTTACAAATGCCGTACGTTCGATAGAGTCCGGGTGAATGGGAATTTGATAAAAGCCACTAGCCATATCTAAGCAAGAAAAGAAACTAGCTCCTCTCATACGAGCAATTTGGTCAGCTATAAGTGGCAAAGGATATTTATCTGCCACTGTATTTGCGTTTAGTTCTCTGTAGTCTACGCATAACCGATCTGTTCCATTCTTCTTCTTGACCAGCATCATCGGACTAGCAAAAGGGGAACTACTAGAGCGTATAACATTTGCGGACAACAATTCGCTAATCATTCCCCTAACATTAGCCTTTTCTTCTTCACTAAGTGTATAGGGACGACGCTGAACAGTTTTATGTGGATCAATAGGTCGTATGCTGAGCAGCCCTGTTGTTACTCGTGTGTGTGGAATGCCCTCTATAAATGACTTTGAGTATTTTTCTAATATTTCACTTAATTTTACTTTATCAAAATCATTTAGATCTTTATTAAAATTAAAACGTTTTTCCAGTTTGTTTTCGCATGATAGCGCTAGTACCATTTTGGGCTTATAAATAACAAATTTATTTGCTTCGATTACAACTCCAAATCCTTGACTTAAAATATCTCGACCAATAAGAATATCAAAATTCATAAATGTATCCATAATAACGTGAAACAATATTTCAAGAAAATGTTCGTTTATATTAACATTGCAAATTATCTGTACGGTGCTCCACACCGGTTCGTTTCCGATTCCCCTCAAAACCACTGTGCTATACTGACGCTTCCCTTGTAGCTTCGCTGCTACACTTTCCTTTACGAGAGAACACTCAGCGCCTGAATCAAAACAAAATGGAATAGACTCACCAAACTGTTTCAAAATTCCCTTTGGTTCTATGGCCACCAAATTAACTCGTTTGTTAATCTCGACTTCCTTGAGATTATGGCGATTCCTTGGGCACTCCGGAGCATAATGTCCAAGCTCCCCACATTTGTAGCATGTCCTGTTGTAGACTGCGCGTTGTTGTTGTTGTCCTGACGTAGAGGTGGTTCGCTGTCTTACGTCCGTTCGCCTTTTGTGGCAATCCGCAATCTTATGGCCAAGACGTCCACAGTGATGACACTTCACTAGAGATGGCAGCTTCATTTTCTTCCTTTCGACTTCGTTTCCAAAGGATTCGTTACGTTTCGAATACGCATGCGCCTTTAATTGTTGCTGCAGATCATTACGGTTTTTTACAGCGCCTGTAAGCATTGACTTTAAAAGCCGAGCATCCAAGTTGGAAAGGTGCGTCAAAACGATGGATACGATGAGTTCTTCCAATTCAATTGATTTGAACTTGGACATTAGCGACGTCACCAGGCGGCTGCCATATTCGGGTAAATTCTCCCCATTAAAGATGTTCGTCAAAGTCGCTGCCAGAGTTTCGACGCCGACAAATCGTTGTACAAACAATTCCTGGAATTGCGGCCAGGTCATGCCGCTAAAGCAGATTTGCGCCAACCACTGAGAAGCACTTCCTTGCATAGCTTTGCTGAGAGCCATAACGAGTGAACTCCCTTGAAGCATGTTTTCATTAAAAATTAATGTAACTGTATTACACCACGCACTTGCATCAGCGCCCGCACTATCAGGGTCAAATTTCGGCAATGTGATGGAATTTGATTTCACTTCCGCTAATAGCACTCGCGGTGTATAGATTGATTTCACAAGGTCCAACAAGGCACGATTTTGCGCTTCTAACGCAGCAATAGCACTTTCACTGTCCTGTGGCAGGGCGCATCCCACTTCTGATAACGGAGAAGGAGTATTTTCGGGTTCTGCCATATCGATAGCACAGTCAGTCCCGATCGCGCCAAGAGCCAAATTCAAATGTGTCCTCACTCCACAATACCACGGCTTTTATACTCTTGCCACTATTCGATTCTCTGTCCCTTTCTCTCTTGAGCGACCGGGCCTCACTCAACGGCAACGCCACTCTTTAAGAGAGCTGGCAATGCCGCCGCGCTACGAATACAGCAGCAAGGAATACCTGGAATCCATGTCTTACCAGGAACCAATGTCGCAGCTGCGTATATTCAGCGACAACCAAAAGTGAGCGCCAAATATCGTTAGCGTTTATGGAATTTAAACTCTTCTGAGAACTGCGACACGGCCTTCCTGACCTGCACACGTCCTCGTATATGCGCGGTTATCACCCAAAAAGCTTTACAACAAAGCACTATTCTTTCCACTCATTTATTGACATAATCTTTCCATTTAAATGATCCAATTATTTCGTATACATGTAACATATAACAGTTTCTCTTGTTACATCTCAAAACATTCTTTTTCGCAATTTCTCTTTATTCATAATTGGAACCAACTCGTCCTCCTGACTCCCGCCATGCATTCACACAGAATCATGGTGTAGTCTAACACAACATTTCTTGCCAGGAATCCACACAGGATTTACACATGCGCTCCCACCATATTCACACAGAATCATGGTGCAGCCTCTCACAATATTTCTCTCCCATAATCCACACAGGATTTACACATGCGCTCCCACCATATTCACACAGAATCATGGTGCAGCCTCTCACAATATTTCTCTCCAATAATCCACACAGGATTTACACATGCGCTCCCACCATATTCACACAGAATCATGGTGCAGCCCCTCACAATATTTCTCTCCAATAATCCACACAGGTTTTACACATGCGCTCCCACCATATTCAGACAGAATCATGGTGCAGCCTCTCACATACAACACTTATTTTTCTACAGATAATCATTTCTTTTGCCTCTTCTGGGCTAATTATTATCATCAATCGTGCGATCAAATTCTTCATCTATTTCTGCCAGTATTTGTGTATTAGGTAAAGACCGCAAATGTTCATGTGCATACTTATACTGCCGCTTACTTGTTAACGACTTTAGCATATATCGATCTCCCTCTAAAACTTGTGTAATTTCAAAAGGCCCCTTAAATTTTGGATCTAGTTTTGTTTGATTTCTCTCTTCATTTCTAATCAATACGTAGTCACCAACCCGGTGCTTCACAATTTTTGCTTTGTTCTCATCAAATCTTGTTTTATCATACAGTGCGTTCCGATCAATATTTTCTTTGGCTTGCGCTCTAATCTTGTCCCTATCTATTACCTCCTCTTCTTCTGTAATAGGCAACAGACCAAATGGCCTACCTTCCCTGCCGATCATTAATTCCAAAGGACTTACTTTGGTGACGCGGTTAATTGTACTGTTAATGGCTAACTGAACTTCTAATAGCGCATCCTGCAAGGAGCGCTGCCTCGTCTCGACCGCAGTTAGCATACTTTTAAGAGTACTCATTACGCGCTCGACTTGACCGTTGGCTCGGCTGGCACCCGTGGCAATCAAATGAAGGTCAATTTTCTGGGAAGAGCAAAACTCGCGGAATCCTGAGCTGGCAAAAGATCTACCCTGGTCGGCAATCACACGCATTGGCAAACCAAACAACGAGACAACAGATTTCATGGCTCTCACACAGTTTTCCGTGTCTAAGCTTAAAGTGTGATGCAAATATGTAAACTTAGTAAAAGCATCTATGATAACTATGATGTACTCCTTTTGGTCATTCTTGCCACTCAATTTCCCTGTAATATCAATATGCAGGGTATGCCAGGGTATACCTATTTTCGGAATCGGATGGAGTTCTGCCTGTACTTTACCTTTACAGCCTTTGGATATTTTGCATGTAATACAATTTTCTACGAATCGCCTAACGTACTTAGACATATTGGCAAACCAATAGTGCGCATATACTTTATCTAACGTCTTCTCCCAACCCAAGTGCATTACAGCTTCGTGTACGTGGTTTATTACAGCCCATCTGTAAGCTCTGGGTATTACGGGCAGACAACGTGTCCTTCCGTTGCGTTGAATTTTTCTATGTAACAAACCTTTTCGCAGCTCATAAGTTTTTAGTAAATCTTCCTCCAATTCGTCATTACGCAACTTCTCGATTATTTCCGAAACTTCTGGATCTCGCTGCTGTTCGGCGAGTAACCAGTTGTCGGAGACCTCAGTTAAATTTATGCGCTTCTCGACTACCTTTTCTAACTTTGTATCTTTTTCAGGGGGTAGGGGATTACGAGACAGAAAATCAGCATGAGCCATTCGCTCCCCTTTTCTATATTCAATGCGAAACTGAAAGGCCTGTAAATACCCCCACCACCGGTGTACTCTCGGTGTTAATGTTGCCTTAGAACGACTCGCCCTCAATGAATCGCAGTCAGTATAAATCACAAATTCGAGTCCCTGCAAATAATGTCTAAAGTGTTTAACAGCATTCACCACTGCAAGAGTTTCTAGCTCGTATGAATGGTATTTGGACTCCACTGGAGTTGTGCATTTACTATAATATTCGATCACATACGGTTTTTTATACATTCTGTGCAACAAAATGGCACCATAGCCAATCATACTCGCATCTGTATCGAAGATTGTTAACACTGGAGAACTAGTTAAAAATTGTATTATTTTCTGTCTTAGTTGTTCATGTTCGTTTTTCCAGGAAAGTTCCTTGCATTTTTGAGAAATTAGTAAAAATAATGGTTTTAAAAGCTCTGAAAATTTTGGCACAAATTGCCGAAAATAGGATGCCAATCCAATAAACTGCCTTAGCTGAGATACCATCTGTGGGGGTGGTAGTTCCACAAGAGCTTTTATTTTGCGACTATTTGGTCGGATTTCTCATGCACTAACTTTATAGCCTAAGTAATTTATTTCTTGAGTAAGAAATGTACACTTGTTTATATTAAAGGAGAAACCAGCTTCCATTAAGATTTGAAGGACCTGATCTAGTCTTTCAATTGCCTGATCTTTCGTTTCTGCTACTATCAAAACGTCATCAATGTAAACAATAACAAAGGTATGAGCTAAAGGTCCCAAAGCATTAATGATTGCGCGTTGAAACACCGATGGCGCGTTCTTTAACCCAAATGGCATTGCAAGAAATTCAAACTGTCCCTCGGGAGTTACAAATGCCGTACGTTCGATAGAGTCCGGGTGAATGGGAATTTGATAAAAGCCACTAGCCATATCTAAGCAAGAAAAGAAACTAGCTCCTCTCATACGAGCAATTTGGTCAGCTATAAGTGGCAAAGGATATTTATCTGCCACTGTATTTGCGTTTAGTTCTCTGTAGTCTACGCATAACCGATCTGTTCCATTCTTCTTCTTGACCAGCATCATCGGACTAGCAAAAGGGGAACTACTAGAGCGTATAACATTTGCGGACAACAATTCGCTAATCATTCCCCTAACATTAGCCTTTTCTTCTTCACTAAGTGTATAGGGACGACGCTGAACAGTTTTATGTGGATCAATAGGTCGTATGCTGAGCAGCCCTGTTGTTACTCGTGTGTGTGGAATGCCCTCTATAAATGACTTTGAGTATTTTTCTAATATTTCACTTAATTTTACTTTATCAAAATCATTTAGATCTTTATTAAAATTAAAACGTTTTTCCAGTTTGTTTTCGCATGATAGCGCTAGTACCATTTTGGGCTTATAAATAACAAATTTATTTGCTTCGATTACAACTCCAAATCCTTGACTTAAAATATCTCGACCAATAAGAATATCAAAATTCATAAATGTATCCATAATAACGTGAAACAATATTTCAAGAAAATGTTCGTTTATATTAACATTGCAAATTATCTGTACGGTGCTCCACACCGGTTCGTTTCCGATTCCCCTCAAAACCACTGTGCTATACTGACGCTTCCCTTGTAGCTTCGCTGCTACACTTTCCTTTACGAGAGAACACTCAGCGCCTGAATCAAAACAAAATGGAATAGACTCACCAAACTGTTTCAAAATTCCCTTTGGTTCTATGGCCACCAAATTAACTCGTTTGTTAATCTCGACTTCCTTGAGATTATGGCGATTCCTTGGGCACTCCGGAGCATAATGTCCAAGCTCCCCACATTTGTAGCATGTCCTGTTGTAGACTGCGCGTTGTTGTTGTTGTCCTGACGTAGAGGTGGTTCGCTGTCTTACGTCCGTTCGCCTTTTGTGGCAATCCGCAATCTTATGGCCAAGACGTCCACAGTGATGACACTTCACTAGAGATGGCAGCTTCATTTTCTTCCTTTCGACTTCGTTTCCAAAGGATTCGTTACGTTTCGAATACGCATGCGCCTTTAATTGTTGCTGCAGATCATTACGGTTTTTTACAGCGCCTGTAAGCATTGACTTTAAAAGCCGAGCATCCAAGTTGGAAAGGTGCGTCAAAACGATGGATACGATGAGTTCTTCCAATTCAATTGATTTGAACTTGGACATTAGCGACGTCACCAGGCGGCTGCCATATTCGGGTAAATTCTCCCCATTAAAGATGTTCGTCAAAGTCGCTGCCAGAGTTTCGACGCCGACAAATCGTTGTACAAACAATTCCTGGAATTGCGGCCAGGTCATGCCGCTAAAGCAGATTTGCGCCAACCACTGAGAAGCACTTCCTTGCATAGCTTTGCTGAGAGCCGTAACGAGTGAACTCCCTTGAAGCATGTTTTCATTAAAAATTAATGTAACTGTATTACACCACGCACTTGCATCAGCGCCCGCACTATCAGGGTCAAATTTCGGCAATGTGATGGAATTTGATTTCACTTCCGCTAATAGCACTCGCGGTGTATAGATTGATTTCACAAGGTCCAACAAGGCACGATTTTGCGCTTCTAACGCAGCAATAGCACTTTCACTGTCCTGTGGCAGGGCGCATCCCACTTCTGATAACGGAGAAGGAGTATTTTCGGGTTCTGCCATATCGATAGCACAGTCAGTCCCGATCGCGCCAAGAGCCAAATTCAAATGTGTCCTCACTCCACAATACCACGGCTTTTATACTCTTGCCACTATTCGATTCTCTGTCCCTTTCTCTCTTGAGCGACCGGGCCTCACTCAACGGCAACGCCACTCTTTAAGAGAGCTGGCAATGCCGCCGCGCTACGAATACAGCAGCAAGGAATACCTGGAATCCATGTCTTACCAGGAACCAATGTCGCAGCTGCGTATATTCAGCGACAACCAAAAGTGAGCGCCAAATATCGTTAGCGTTTATGGAATTTAAACTCTTCTGAGAACTGCGACACGGCCTTCCTGACCTGCACACGTCCTCGTATATGCGCGGTTATCACCCAAAAAGCTTTACAACAAAGCACTATTCTTTCCACTCATTTATTGACATAATCTTTCCATTTAAATGATCCAATTATTTCGTATACATGTAACATATAACAGTTTCTCTTGTTACATCTCAAAACATTCTTTTTCGCAATTTCTCTTTATTCATAATTGGAACCAACTCGTCCTCCTGACTCCCGCCATGCATTCACACAGAATCATGGTGTAGTCTAACACAACATTTCTTGCCAGGAATCCACACAGGATTTACACATGCGCTCCCACCATATTCACACAGAATCATGGTGCAGCCTCTCACAATATTTCTCTCCCATAATCCACACAGGATTTACACATGCGCTCCCACCATATTCACACAGAATCATGGTGCAGCCTCTCACAATATTTCTCTCCAATAATCCACACAGGATTTACACATGCGCTCCCACCATATTCACACAGAATCATGGTGCAGCCCCTCACAATATTTCTCTCCAATAATCCACACAGGTTTTACACATGCGCTCCCACCATATTCAGACAGAATCATGGTGCAGCCTCTCACATACAACACTTATTTTTCTACAGATAATCATTTCTTTTGCCTCTTCTGGGCTAATTATTATCATCAATCGTGCGATCAAATTCTTCATCTATTTCTGCCAGTATTTGTGTATTAGGTAAAGACCGCAAATGTTCATGTGCATACTTATACTGCCGCTTACTTGTTAACGACTTTAGCATATATCGATCTCCCTCTAAAACTTGTGTAATTTCAAAAGGCCCCTTAAATTTTGGATCTAGTTTTGTTTGATTTCTCTCTTCATTTCTAATCAATACGTAGTCACCAACCCGGTGCTTCACAATTTTTGCTTTGTTCTCATCAAATCTTGTTTTATCATACAGTGCGTTCCGATCAATATTTTCTTTGGCTTGCGCTCTAATCTTGTCCCTATCTATTACCTCCTCTTCTTCTGTAATAGGCAACAGACCAAATGGCCTACCTTCCCTGCCGATCATTAATTCCAAAGGACTTACTTTGGTGACGCGGTTAATTGTACTGTTAATGGCTAACTGAACTTCTAATAGCGCATCCTGCAAGGAGCGCTGCCTCGTCTCGACCGCAGTTAGCATACTTTTAAGAGTACTCATTACGCGCTCGACTTGACCGTTGGCTCGGCTGGCACCCGTGGCAATCAAATGAAGGTCAATTTTCTGGGAAGAGCAAAACTCGCGGAATCCTGAGCTGGCAAAAGATCTACCCTGGTCGGCAATCACACGCATTGGCAAACCAAACAACGAGACAACAGATTTCATGGCTCTCACACAGTTTTCCGTGTCTAAGCTTAAAGTGTGATGCAAATATGTAAACTTAGTAAAAGCATCTATGATAACTATGATGTACTCCTTTTGGTCATTCTTGCCACTCAATTTCCCTGTAATATCAATATGCAGGGTATGCCAGGGTATACCTATTTTCGGAATCGGATGGAGTTCTGCCTGTACTTTACCTTTACAGCCTTTGGATATTTTGCATGTAATACAATTTTCTACGAATCGCCTAACGTACTTAGACATATTGGCAAACCAATAGTGCGCATATACTTTATCTAACGTCTTCTCCCAACCCAAGTGCATTACAGCTTCGTGTACGTGGTTTATTACAGCCCATCTGTAAGCTCTGGGTATTACGGGCAGACAACGTGTCCTTCCGTTGCGTTGAATTTTTCTATGTAACAAACCTTTTCGCAGCTCATAAGTTTTTAGTAAATCTTCCTCCAATTCGTCATTACGCAACTTCTCGATTATTTCCGAAACTTCTGGATCTCGCTGCTGTTCGGCGAGTAACCAGTTGTCGGAGACCTCAGTTAAATTTATGCGCTTCTCGACTACCTTTTCTAACTTTGTATCTTTTTCAGGGGGTAGGGGATTACGAGACAGAAAATCAGCATGAGCCATTCGCTCCCCTTTTCTATATTCAATGCGAAACTGAAAGGCCTGTAAATACCCCCACCACCGGTGTACTCTCGGTGTTAATGTTGCCTTAGAACGACTCGCCCTCAATGAATCGCAGTCAGTATAAATCACAAATTCGAGTCCCTGCAAATAATGTCTAAAGTGTTTAACAGCATTCACCACTGCAAGAGTTTCTAGCTCGTATGAATGGTATTTGGACTCCACTGGAGTTGTGCATTTACTATAATATTCGATCACATACGGTTTTTTATACATTCTGTGCAACAAAATGGCACCATAGCCAATCATACTCGCATCTGTATCGAAGATTGTTAACACTGGAGAACTAGTTAAAAATTGTATTATTTTCTGTCTTAGTTGTTCATGTTCGTTTTTCCAGGAAAGTTCCTTGCATTTTTGAGAAATTAGTAAAAATAATGGTTTTAAAAGCTCTGAAAATTTTGGCACAAATTGCCGAAAATAGGATGCCAATCCAATAAACTGCCTTAGCTGAGATACCATCTGTGGGGGTGGTAGTTCCACAAGAGCTTTTATTTTGCGACTATTTGGTCGGATTTCTCATGCACTAACTTTATAGCCTAAGTAATTTATTTCTTGAGTAAGAAATGTACACTTGTTTATATTAAAGGAGAAACCAGCTTCCATTAAGATTTGAAGGACCTGATCTAGTCTTTCAATTGCCTGATCTTTCGTTTCTGCTACTATCAAAACGTCATCAATGTAAACAATAACAAAGGTATGAGCTAAAGGTCCCAAAGCATTAATGATTGCGCGTTGAAACACCGATGGCGCGTTCTTTAACCCAAATGGCATTGCAAGAAATTCAAACTGTCCCTCGGGAGTTACAAATGCCGTACGTTCGATAGAGTCCGGGTGAATGGGAATTTGATAAAAGCCACTAGCCATATCTAAGCAAGAAAAGAAACTAGCTCCTCTCATACGAGCAATTTGGTCAGCTATAAGTGGCAAAGGATATTTATCTGCCACTGTATTTGCGTTTAGTTCTCTGTAGTCTACGCATAACCGATCTGTTCCATTCTTCTTCTTGACCAGCATCATCGGACTAGCAAAAGGGGAACTACTAGAGCGTATAACATTTGCGGACAACAATTCGCTAATCATTCCCCTAACATTAGCCTTTTCTTCTTCACTAAGTGTATAGGGACGACGCTGAACAGTTTTATGTGGATCAATAGGTCGTATGCTGAGCAGCCCTGTTGTTACTCGTGTGTGTGGAATGCCCTCTATAAATGACTTTGAGTATTTTTCTAATATTTCACTTAATTTTACTTTATCAAAATCATTTAGATCTTTATTAAAATTAAAACGTTTTTCCAGTTTGTTTTCGCATGATAGCGCTAGTACCATTTTGGGCTTATAAATAACAAATTTATTTGCTTCGATTACAACTCCAAATCCTTGACTTAAAATATCTCGACCAATAAGAATATCAAAATTCATAAATGTATCCATAATAACGTGAAACAATATTTCAAGAAAATGTTCGTTTATATTAACATTGCAAATTATCTGTACGGTGCTCCACACCGGTTCGTTTCCGATTCCCCTCAAAACCACTGTGCTATACTGACGCTTCCCTTGTAGCTTCGCTGCTACACTTTCCTTTACGAGAGAACACTCAGCGCCTGAATCAAAACAAAATGGAATAGACTCACCAAACTGTTTCAAAATTCCCTTTGGTTCTATGGCCACCAAATTAACTCGTTTGTTAATCTCGACTTCCTTGAGATTATGGCGATTCCTTGGGCACTCCGGAGCATAATGTCCAAGCTCCCCACATTTGTAGCATGTCCTGTTGTAGACTGCGCGTTGTTGTTGTTGTCCTGACGTAGAGGTGGTTCGCTGTCTTACGTCCGTTCGCCTTTTGTGGCAATCCGCAATCTTATGGCCAAGACGTCCACAGTGATGACACTTCACTAGAGATGGCAGCTTCATTTTCTTCCTTTCGACTTCGTTTCCAAAGGATTCGTTACGTTTCGAATACGCATGCGCCTTTAATTGTTGCTGCAGATCATTACGGTTTTTTACAGCGCCTGTAAGCATTGACTTTAAAAGCCGAGCATCCAAGTTGGAAAGGTGCGTCAAAACGATGGATACGATGAGTTCTTCCAATTCAATTGATTTGAACTTGGACATTAGCGACGTCACCAGGCGGCTGCCATATTCGGGTAAATTCTCCCCATTAAAGATGTTCGTCAAAGTCGCTGCCAGAGTTTCGACGCCGACAAATCGTTGTACAAACAATTCCTGGAATTGCGGCCAGGTCATGCCGCTAAAGCAGATTTGCGCCAACCACTGAGAAGCACTTCCTTGCATAGCTTTGCTGAGAGCCATAACGAGTGAACTCCCTTGAAGCATGTTTTCATTAAAAATTAATGTAACTGTATTACACCACGCACTTGCATCAGCGCCCGCACTATCAGGGTCAAATTTCGGCAATGTGATGGAATTTGATTTCACTTCCGCTAATAGCACTCGCGGTGTATAGATTGATTTCACAAGGTCCAACAAGGCACGATTTTGCGCTTCTAACGCAGCAATAGCACTTTCACTGTCCTGTGGCAGGGCGCATCCCACTTCTGATAACGGAGAAGGAGTATTTTCGGGTTCTGCCATATCGATAGCACAGTCAGTCCCGATCGCGCCAAGAGCCAAATTCAAATGTGTCCTCACTCCACAATACCACGGCTTTTATACTCTTGCCACTATTCGATTCTCTGTCCCTTTCTCTCTTGAGCGACCGGGCCTCACTCAACGGCAACGCCACTCTTTAAGAGAGCTGGCAATGCCGCCGCGCTACGAATACAGCAGCAAGGAATACCAGGAACCAATGTCGCAGTTGCGTATATTCAGCGACAACCAAAAGTGAGCGCCAAATATCGTTAGCGTTCATGGAATTTAAACTCTTCTGAGAACTGCGACACATAAGTATTTTTATCTGGCTGTTTCATTCCACCAATATTATGGCAACCTCGGCGATAACTTTTTGCGATGAACTTATCGACCTATCGCCAAAACGAAAAAAACTTGGTGAACACGGCAAAAATTTTTTTGTCAGATCTGAGGTGGGGTCATAAAAAAATTGTTTATAAACTACTTGCCAGAATGATCTTATGGTGGTGAGGAATAAACATCAATAGACAACTGAGTAAACTATTTGTTTTCCTTTTGTAAATAAGATCTGATTTCATATAATAAAAGCCAATTACTTTTCATTCCGGCCAGAAAAAGGTGCATGTTTTTCAAATCGAAAAAGTCTTTCGTTTTCGATTATCGGAGCACCAATTTCTCGTTTTCAAAAACGAAAAAATCTTGCCGTTTTCGATTAATGGATCAGGCCTGATTGTGATTCATTTTAAATAAATATATTTCAATTTTAGGAGATTTCAAAGATCATGGACTCGTTTAAGTATGTGATGAATAAATACCTATGTGTGTCTGCAACGTCCTGCAATTTGGATCGGGCAAAGCAGGACAACAAATATTAGATCACCGTACCCGTCTCAACGCAGACGTAGATGACAAATTAATGCTTATAATAGGGTCTTCCCACACACCGTCAAAGCACATTCACCGTCCGTTGAACAAACGGTCCATAAGGTTTTGCCGTTCCGAATTTTCCCAAATGGACCGCCGTTAAAACACATTAAAATCTAACCACGGTTTGTTTGGCGATAGTTAGGCGATAGTTTTTTGGTGCAACTCTGAAAATTTGACCATCTCTACGAAAGTGTATACACACTTGGCGAGGAACAAATGAGATATCTAATTTAAAATGTGGCGCCAAAGCTACAACCATGTCCAAAATAATTGTTGGCGTTTTTTTTTTGTATATTCTTGCCCCAATATGTCCCAATTGTTACTATTTAATATAAACCGCCTACCTCTACCTTATTTTAAAGATTTTGGATGCCTGTACCACCTATAGACACTTTTCGGGGAATTTGCTCTTTATTAGAGAAAACAGATCTGGGGATTGGCCCAAAAAAAGTTTTTTGTTAAAATATAACTAAATCATTTGAAACTTGGTAGGTCATCTTGGAAGCTTAAAAAATGCATACAAACCAAATTTCAAAGCACTAGCTTGAAAAACAAAAAAGTTGGTGCAAATCGGCCAGATCGGTTATATGGCAGCTATATGATATAGTGCCCCAAATCATTTGAAACTTGGTATGTCTTCTTGGGAGCTTAAAAAAGGTATTTAAACGAAATTTCAATACAATAGGCCTAAAATTGGAGTTTATAGCAAAAAAATCGGAAAAAACCATACTGAACTAGAAAATTTTGATTTTTGGTAGGTCATCATAGAAGCTTAAAAAATGTATACAAACCAAATTTCAGATCAGAGTTTATGCCAAAAAAAACGCGAAAAAAAAACCATAGTGCAGTGGAATCGCTGTTTAATTCGTTACCAAGCTAGTGTGACCAAAAAAAATAAGGAAAAGCCTGAAACGCCACGAAAATTTACTTTTTATGGCGTTTAAGGACTCTCTTTGGTCACACTGGACAGTTGTTTGTAAACAAATATTCAAAAAATATTAAAAATATTAATAAATATGGCATTAAAATGTCCTTTGTTGGTTAAATTCCATATTATGGGCTTCCACTTGACAGCCCCTATCAATGACACTTCTTTCCTTTAACTTTCCCGCCATTAGGGGTGTCTAAATAAATCAAATAAATTACTAAGACAGCGCGATATCAGCTGTTTACTATCTTGCCATTCAATTTTCGCAGTCTTCATTTTCGTCGTCAGAGTACCGGAAAAAACGACGAGGCTAAAAGTTCTTCTTCTTCCTTTTTCGAAACCGTTTTTTTTATATGGAGTTTGGCCGCTATCTAAATTCAGACAGGGGATTTTTCTCGTCAGAGTACTGGGCTTTATTTTAAAGATTTTGGATGCGTTTACCACCTATTGACACTTTTCGGGTAATTTGCTCTTTAAGCCTAGTACTCTGACGAGAAAAAACCGCTGTCTAAATTAGACAGCGGAATCGCTGTTTATTTCGCCACCGAGCTAGTGTGACCAAAAAAATTAAGGAAATTCCATGAAAATGTACTTTTTATGGCGTTTAAGGATTTTCCTTGGTCACACTGGACAGCTGTTTGTAAACAAATATTCAAAAAAAATGTTAAAAATATTAATAAATATGGCATTAAAATGTCCTTTGTGGGTTAAATTCCATATTATGGGCTTCCCTTTGACAGCCCCTATCAATGCCACTTTTTTCCTTCAACTTTCCCTCCATTAGGGGTGTCTAAATAAATCAAATGAATTATTTAGACAGCGCGATATCAGCTGTTTACTATCTTGCCATTCAATTTTCGCAGGCTTCATTTTCGTCGTCAGAGTACCGAAAAAAACGACGTGTCTAAAAGTTCTTCTTCTTTTTTTTTCGACACCGTTTTTTTTATATGGAGTTTGGCCGCTGTCTAAATTTATACAGCGGTTTTTTCTCGTCAGAGTACTAGGCTTTATTAGAGAAAAATCAAAATAAGGTAGAGGTAGGCGGTTTATATTAAATAGTAACAATTGGGGACATATTGGGGCAAGAATATACAGAAAAAACGCCAACAACTATTTTGGGCATGCTTGTAGCTTTGGCGCCACGTTTTAAATTCCATATCTCATTTATTCCTTGCCAATTTGTTTACATTTTCGTGGTGAATGGTCAAATTAAGAAGAAAAATCAGAGTTACACCGAAAAACTATCGCCTAACTATCGCCAAACAAACCGTGTTTAGATTTTAATGTTGATCTAACGACAGTCCATTTGGGAAAATTCGGAACGCCAAAACCTTATGGACCGTTTGTTCAACGGATGTTGAATGTGCTTTATAGGGTCTTCCCACACAACATTAAAGCACATTCAACATCCATTGAACAAACGGTCCATAAAGTTTTGCCGTTCCGAATTTTCCCAAATGGACCGCCGTTAGAACACATTAAAATCTAAACACGGTTTGTTTGGCGATAGTTTTTCGGCGCAACTCTGATTCTTCTTCTTAATTTGACCATTCACCATGAAAATGTAAACAAACTTCGCGAGGAACAAATGAGATATTGAATTTAAAACGTGGCGCCAAAGCTACAACCATGCCCAACATAGTTGTTAGCGTTTTTTCTGTATATTCTTGCCCCAATGCGTCCCCAATTGTTACTATTTAATATAAACCGCCAACCTCTACCTTATTTTAAAGATTTTGGATGCCTATACCACTATACCTATACTATATAGACACTCTTCGGGGAATTTGCTCTTTGTTAGAGAAAAATCATTAGAAAAACTAAAATTCCTTGTCATTTAATTCATTTAAATTTAGTGCGGATAAATTCTGACGCAATCTGTGCCTTTTGCTGTTGTACAACAGCCAAAATAGTTGGTAAATGCTCCATTTCAAATTTGCAACTGCCAATTCGACAGCCTTTGTTTATACTGTCTTCCCACACAGCGCATCTGTGAGGAACGTTTGGGATTTTTCGCAGATGCGAAACTCGTGTTCCCACAGAGCTGCATCAAAGTGCATCTGCATCCGAACAGCTGATCGATCAGCTGTGGCTCATGAAAACGTAAACAAAGGCTGTCGAATTGGCAGTTGCAAATTTGAAATGGAGCATTTACCAACTATTTTGGCTGTTGTACAACAGAAAAAGGCACAGATTGCGTCAGAATTTATCCGCAATAAATTTAAATGAATTAAATGACAGGGAATTTTAGTTTTTCTAATGATTTTTCTCTAACAAAGAGCAAATTCCCCAAAAAGTGTCTATAGGTGGTATAGGCATCCAAAATCTTCAAAATAAGGTAGAGGCAGGCGGTTTATATTAAATAGTAACAATTGGGGACCTATTGGTGCAAGAATATACAGAAAAAACGCCAACAACTATTTTGGGCATGCTTGTAGCTTTGGCGCCACATTTTAAATTCCAAATCTCGTTTGTTTCTCGCCAAGTGTGTATACACTTTCGTAGTGTTGGTCAAATTTTCAGAGTTGCACCGAAAATCTATCGCCTAACTATCGCCAAACAAACGGTCGTTACATTTAGATGCGCTTTGATGCAGGGCCAATTGAGAAAATTCGGATCGGCAAAACCTTATGGACCGTTTGTTCAACGGATGCCAGATGCGCTTTGACGGTGTGTGGGAAGACCCTATTACGTTTTCATGAGCCACAGCTGATCGATCAGCTGTTCGGATGTTGAATGTGCTTTGATGTTGTGTGGGAACACGAGTTTCACATTTGTTAAAAATCCCAAACGTTCCTCACAAATGTGCTGTGTGGGAAGACAGTATAAGAAGAAGAAATCAGAGTTGCACCGAAAAACTATCGCCTAACTATCGCCAAACAAACGGTGGTTAGATTTTAATGCGTTTTAACCGCGGTCCATTTGAGAAAATTCGGAACGGCAAAACCTTATGGGCAGTTAGTTCAACGGACGGTGAATGCGCTGTGACAGTGTGGGGGAAGTCCCTATTATAGTCATCTTGGTCGCACTTATGTAAAACGCTATAGCGCTGTCAAATTTTTAATGAAATCTCTAATTAATGCGCTAATGTCATATTAGTATAATCCTTTTTAAGGATGGTGTTTAGATCTCTGTGGGAAGAGGTTATTAGTAATGGTGGAACATAAGTTGGACACGGTTACGATACATCGATTCGTTTAAACCAATATTAATGATCGATTGATCGAAAAGAGCTGAATGTATTATATTCAAATTGATTTTCTCTCTTCTCAAATAGTTTTATCTATGTTCATTTAGTTAATTCGCCGGTAAAGGTATGGAAATGGAACTACCGTATATGGCAGAGTATGCCAGAACTGGACGTGCGTCTTGCAAAGGATGTAAATCTTCTATTGGCAAAGACCACCTTCGAATTGCTGTTATGGTTCAAGTAAATATTTATATATGACCGCCGACCTAATAACTATTAAATGCTAAACAGAACGTAATTAGTAATCGCAAAGTCAGCCAGCTGAATAGATGTACAAACTTATGTACATATGTAGAAGCAGCAGATTTCGTTTTTTGGTCAAGCTTCTGGCATCCATGTTAATACTGTAAACACCCGTCAGTACCTGTCTGTAGGATTTCTGTCAGATTTTAAGCACTAGGGCCAAATTTTTGCCCGGAATTTGTTTCACAGCATGGGTATCAAGCCTGATATTCAAAGTTCGAATTACAGAAGAATTCCGGGCGGAATCAGCGAATAATCCCAGATAAAAACCTATAGAAAATACAAAAAAAAATTCGAAGTAATTTATTCCTTATTTATTTATACATACATATGTATGTAGATTACAAATTTTTTGTACATACATATGTTCATTATTTTGATAGCATTAAATATTTTTGCATATTTAAAAATAAATAAGTTCGTGTCACGGGGGTCTGCCTGCTGCTGGGTCCTTCAAGGAACTAATGCTATATGTGAATTAAATACAAATTGTTTAATTGTCCGTGCCGGCTGGCGGATCCTCCGCGGCAGGGGTAGAGCCGGTAGGTAATAAATCCGTGAGGGGCTGGCAGTAGGGTACTGCCGCTGGTTGAGTATTGGTGACCACCAAGATTGGCAGCCACTGGGGAGTCGGGTGGTCGCTTTGACTCCTTTGCTTCTTCTGAAGTATACGGTGGGAGATACTTATCTCCGTTGTCACGGCCCTTAAGGGGGGACATCTGAGTAACTTTTGTTAAAAAAATCGAAAAAATTTTTTTTTGCTTAAAAAATACTTTAGGGTCTAAAAAATAACATATCAAAAGATAGAGTCCGGCAAAAGTTTCTAAGTGTCGAAATTTTCTATTCTGCGGCGATGCCTCACATGTAATCATATACGATTTTAAAACTTTAAACGCGTTTTTCTCAAAACCACTTTTTTTGAGTTGGCCGGAAACCTAATTCAAACAAATCTTAACCGATCGATCTGAAATTTTGACTGTATATGCAAAATACCTATGGCTATCGACACGTAGGATTTTTTTTTTTTTTTTTTGCTTACTTTTTTTTTTATCAACAATTTTGTGACGTTTTTTTTCATGAAAATTGAACTTATTTAATCACTCACCATTTTGCTAAAAATCAAAATATCGAAAAAATCCTACGTGTGTCGATAGCGGTTGAGATACAGAAACTAACAAAATTTGATTTTTTGTTCTAGATTAAAAATTAAGGACGTTAGGTTTCCGGCCATAGACCCCTTTCAAAAAAATAGGGCCTACGAAGAAATGCTGCACAGCCGCCATTTTGTTTTCGATTTATTCCAAAAAAATGTATTTTGTACTTTACATATAACATTATAAAACCTACTTTAAAATTTTTCGATTTGCTTTTTTCATTTGGCCAAAAAAAAATCTTGAAAATCGGCTTTTTTTGGCCAGTTACTAAGATGTGCCCCCTTAAGGCACGATAACCAAATTCAATAATCAGAATAATGTAACGGCTAAGGCCGGAGTTTTTATGATCGAGCTGGTGCTCTTTATTTCAAATCCAAGTTAAAACTAAAACTTAAGATTGAACAAAAGCTCATGCATAGCCGGTTGCCCGTGGCAGACCGCTGACCTTGCCCATTTTGCAGAAGTCATACGATCGCTGTCAGCCAATGAAAAGGAGCCACGGCTCGGAATGGCACAATGTGCTGGCTCAGCTCTAGGGCCAATAAGGCGGACCCAATTTAGGGTGGACCATGCATGAGGGAGAAGTGTAATAATAATATTAATAATAATAAAAAGTGATTAATACTAGAGAATGATAAACATGATAAATGATTAATATTAATAAAGTAAATAAGAACTGGCCTGCTCAGCCTAAGCTGGGAGTTGGTTGTTAACTTACATACAGTTTGTCAAGAAATTCTTTGCAAAACGAAAAATTCCCATAAAATTTGGGTTTAAACTTAAAATTTATTAACAAAAACGAGAAAATGTTTCATTTTTCTTTTACATTATGTTTAGGATAAGTGATAGTTATTAATATAAGAAACAAAAATTTAATATTTCAACTTAGAACATAGTAAAATATAACAATAACGTAAACATTGCAATTATTAGGTTGTCAATTAATTGTTTGCAATTTTCAGGCACTTCGTGAATTTATACTTATAACTTAAAAACTATTTAAGGGGGGATATACATGTAAGCGGTCAAAATTTGGCCATTTTTCGTGAATTTTTTTTATAAGAAATAGTCAAGCAATCGTCGTGAAACTTTGGATATAGTTTAAAGTAGAATCAGAGATGATAAAAAATATTAGTTATAAACAATATTTTACAAAATGGCGGACTTATGGAACATATGCCGTAGCGCCTTGAGCTTTGAGTTGCCGTGCTATGGACACGATAGAGCTCGTAATTCCTGTCCGAAATCCTTAAACTATATTTTTTTGTATTCATTACACCTGTATCTTATATTTGAACCTAAAAAACCAAAAAAAAAAATCAAGACAAATAAAATAAATTTTGATTTGAAGGAAAAAATGCCATTTTCAGGTTATCAGTTTTCACTTCCCACCCTCTTAAAAAATAGTAATACTCAGTTTTATAACAACCATGTAGGTTCAAATAGAAGATAATTTCATGCTGATCATAATAATTTTTGATTCACTCCGATATGTTACATAGTTTTTTGTGAATCGTGTCCATAGCATAGGTAGAAGTGCAAAAATTAGAAGCTGAGAAAAAGACGTTTAAAGTTTTTAATGCGCCCACGTTAACCCTTGTGAACCTTGCGTGCATACTTGATTTGAGGCACTTAGAGTTGGAATTCGATAATGAAACTTACACACTATATTCTTTAAATAATAAACTATTTTTTAAACCAAAAAAAAAATTTGCCCAAAAAATTTTGGTTTACATGTATATCCCCCCTTAACAAATTTGGTTAATATTTGGTATGGAGTCCTTTTGCATCCATAACAGCATGGAGACGTCGCGACATCGAATTTATAAGACCTTTTAGGTCATAATACTGAGGTATTTTCTCCCATTCCTCCTGGATGGCTTTAATTAAAGCACTCTTATTTGTTGGAGCCCGTTTAGCCACTTTCTTCTTCAATAAAGCCCACAAATTTTCTATATGATTTAAGTCCGGGCTTTGGGCAGGAGTATCGATGACCTTGCTGCAGTTGTAAAGCAACCATGTCCTGCACAGAAGCGATTTGTGTTTAGGATCGTTGTCCTGGTACAGCTTGTATTTCAGTTTATTTGGGTTTTGGGGATCAATGAAGCCAAATTTGTTCGCGCTTTTTGACAATTCATTTTTAAGAATGTCCAAATAAAACTCCTTTGTCATAATTTCGTTAAAAATCCGCAGCTCTCCAACGCCTTGGGATGATATGCAACCCCATACCATAACAGACAGCTTGCCAAATTTCACAGTTGGTATAATATTCTTTTGCTGGAAAGCTGTATTTGCCTTTCTCCAAACTTTTGTGGGGCCGTCATGAGTATAGAGCAGCGATGGGCACGCCGTGGCTCAATTTGCTCACACTGCTCAAACCGTTATCTTTTTTCGGAGGCGCCAGCAAGTCGCACAATTCCAGTCGGTCCTCGCGATCAGCGAACCGTGAAGATTTACAAAAACAACCACACTGTCCTTTGGCGCAGGTAGCGAGCACATCCCCGCGATCCCGAGTTTGCAACAACAAAACATAAGCGACCGAACTCGCACATCGTCCCAAAAACAAAAACAATTTTAAAGGGACCTGCGTGGCTGGCGTTGACTTCTGCACTAAAGAAAAAAGATTGGTTTTTTTTTACAGTCGTTTTTCTTAGGCGGACATGAATGCACGCCAAAATGGCTGAAGATATTGATCTACTTAAAAAGTTTTTGTCAGTGTATTTTCTCGGCTCGCACATTCTGTGTGTCGCGTGGGTGCGACGCTTCGCAACGCTGGGGGTTGTTGTTGTTTTTTTTTTCAGCGAGCTGCTGCTCAAACCGTTAGATCTCGTGCCCATCGCTGGTATAGAGCATTATCTTCGTCTCGTCACAAAAAATTACATCATCCCAATACTCGGAAGGCTGGTTAATGTGGGCAATCGAAAAATTAAGCCGCCTTTCAATATTTATAGCCGAAAGCATAGGCTTCTTTCTGGCTACATGTGATGAGTACTTGTGTGCATTTAAAACTTTTCGCACTGTCTCATGGCTCGTTTTTTACCGCAATCATTTTTAATGTCTTCTCTGCACGATTTATTATATTGTAAACCGTTCTCAGTTTAATATTAAACATTTCAGAAAGTTCCTTGGCCGATTTGCACTTATAATGGTTATAGTAAACCAACTGTATTGTGTTTTCATCAACTCGTTTGCCAGGCATGTTCAAAAACGCTCACTCTAATCAACTGCAAAGTTTTCCAAACGAACTTCTTCACGAAAACAAAAGCTAAGATCCCTCCGAAGTGGCACGCGTCCATTTTTCTCGAAAATGATGCAGCGTTGCCATATTCTGGGAATCCCCTTAACTTGTGTTTGCATTTTGCAAAGAAATTTTTGACAACGGAATACTTGCGGTTATTTTGTTTTTGTTGTTTTTTGTGATGATTAATAAAGATATTTTATTTTTTCTTATGCATATTAATAGCTAAAACATCATTTTATAATATTAAAAGAAAAAATTAAGGAAAAAATTAGTTTTTGTTGATAAATTTCAAGTTAAAAAAATAAATTCTGTGTCGTTTATCATTTTGCAAAGAATTTCTTGACAAACTGTATGTATGTACCCTGCAGTACCATTCATCAACATTTCATCAACGTTTCATCAATAACCGAAGCGTTTTGTTGATGATTCATCGATGAATTGCCATACAAATTACTGATGAATTTAACATGGGCATGTCATAGGCTGTCATCAACAGCAATTCATCAACATTTAAGCATCATTTCATCGATGAATTATTGATGAAATACTGATGAAAGGCTGATGAAATGTTGATGAAATACTAATGAAAGGCTGATGAAATACTGATAAAATACTGATGAAATACTGATGAAATACTGATGAATTACTGATGAAAGGCTGATGAATTATTGATGAAATGTTGATGAAATACTGACGAAAGGCTGATGAAATGTTGATGAAATACTGATGAAATGTTTATGATTTGTTGATGAATTACTGATGAAATGTCGATGAATCATCAGTATTTCATCAACATTTCATCAGCCTTTCATCAGTATTTTATCAATAATTCCGCCTTTTAATAATTTAATTCAAATATAATAGAAAAATTCATAAAATTTTATTGTTATTTTTTATTGTATACTAAAATTAAAAGACAAATATATACAATTAACATTAAATTCATATATCGAAAGGCCTCAAGGTCTGTTTGCTCCTCGGTTTTCCGCTTTTTATTGACGTAGACCAAATTTTTTGCGCAGTAACTTCTCTGGAGGCTCAGTTCTATCCACTTGGGCAATTGCATCTACAAAAAAATAATAATTAATCAAGGGAATACATAATAATACAATTAAATAGAATTTACCCAAAAGATCCTTGTTTCAATATGTTGGGCATTACTGCAGTCCGAAAAGAAAAAAATAATATAATATATAATAAATAAAATAATACACATAGACTTTTATTTAATTAAAAACAATCACATTAGTCACCTTTTTATATATTCCTATGAGATTTATATAAAACAGAGTTTATACAAACTCTAAGAAGCCGCCAGCCAGATTTGCCAAATAGTAAAAACACTTTAATTGTCGATTTAGTTAATTAAACTTCTTTATTTCACAACCGTTCACAACCGCACGCTCTCGTTTTCTTCAAACAATTAATTCGGGTACGCATGAGCATACGACAGGAAACCAAAAACGTTCTGAGATAAGTGTGACCTTCTTTTTAGTATTTTAAACAGTGTGACTTTTGGTATTTTCAACAATTCCAATAAGGCCCGGAACGAATTTATTTAATAATTTATTTATTAATTAATGAAACACACGACACTTCTGCAGTGCAGAGCACTTCAACTTCTAATGCAAAGGGAATAAGAAGAAGCAAGACGAAACCGAAAATATGGAGTCGAACCTTCGAGAATCATTTTACTTGCGTCTTCTACTTTGTTTCGGACTTCGAAAAACGAAGCCCATGAAAATTGTTTTTGTTTTTTTTTTACATGCACAGACAAATCGGACTCGAAGGGAGTTCGGGTCTCCGAAAGGAGTTCGGGTTCAAGTAGCAGTCGGCCGAGCGTCGATTCTGCCGGCGTCGCAGTCGGCGCGTTGATGAAATGTTGATGAAAAGGCCTATTGATGAAATGTGGTACTGCAGGGTACATATGTATGTATGTGAATACATATATAAATATTTTCAAATCAAATTGTACATTTCAGTACTTTGCACAAATATATTGTATACATAAGTATGTACATAGCAACATATGTACACTGAATAAAAACGAAGTCCGTAACTTATTAAAAATATGTACGTACGTAAATCCCATTCACACCGTCTAGGTTGAAGTTGCATCCATATTTAACATCAATTCAGCAATTTATTTTATTTATTGACTTCAAATAACTTCCACATACCTTATAATATTTAATTTGTAGGCAACTTTAACTTCTGAATGCAACAGCAGTCAACTCAAAATGCAAGTAGAATTAGTAGAAGCAAGGCAGACCCGAAGACCGAAAATTCTTGCTTTGGAGGGTTTAGCCGACCAAAGCTATGCCTTGTAATTAGATCCACATATTTAGGTCAAACATAAATATTCTGGCCATGTCTAAAGCAAAGCATCGACCTACATACATATACATATGTGTAGTGTTCTGCAGTACTGCAGTACTTGAAGTCTCTAGGCGGCTTCGATATTATGAAAACCAAAAACAAACCTAACAAGAAAGGAAGCTAACTTTGGAACGCCGAAGTTTGTATACCCTTGCAGATTGGTTTTCATATTTATATTATAGATTTAAATGCTGACAACACACACAAAACATTTTACCTATTTTTATTATGTTTACAGATTGGCTGTTACAGTTTTAAATTCCCAGCTTTATATTTTCTTTACATCT
The DNA here is from genome assembly GCF_030179895.1 of Drosophila kikkawai. NCBI lineage: Eukaryota > Metazoa > Arthropoda > Insecta > Diptera > Drosophilidae > Drosophila > Drosophila kikkawai. The sequence goes on from NC_091730.1 coordinate 34,111,439, forward strand.
ATCGATCGTTTCTATGGCAGCTATATAGTTGTCCGATTTTCATAAAACTTATACCTAAATTCTGAAATAATAAAAAAAAAAAAAGTCATCTCAGAGTAGATGAAAATACGTTGAAAAACAACGAAGTTATAATTTTTTTTCTATTACTTTCCCTATCGTTCCTATGGCAGCTGTAAGATATAGTCGTCCGATTTTCATAAATTTATACCAAGATTCTGAAATAATACCAGAAGCTCATGTCTCAAAATAGATTAAATTACGTTGAAAAACAACGAAGTGTAAACTCCTAGGTTCTTTTCAAATAATATTTCCAACGGATTGCTTTTATTAAACACGATTTCTTTTTCTCTGATCCAAAACACGTTGTTCTTCCATTATACCAAGGTCCTAAGTGACCGTCCTTTTTGTTTTACAAAATCCAACTTAAATCTACGATCGGTCTCCTATCGATAACTCTACAATAGCTGGTCACACTAAGGCGCACAATATGAAAATTTCAGGGCTTTACATTCGGGCAACCTGACATTTGATCGACCTCGATCATACACACATTCCTATGGTTTTATTACACACTTGCAACCACGGTTTTAGCCTAGCAGCCTCAAGGATTCCCTTATATGGGAGTTGTGTAAGCTGACAATTGTCTATATCTGTAATCTCATAACGGTCGTTCCGAAAAACTCGGTTTACTCTATATGGGCCACGATACTTGGGTGCAAACTTCTTACAATGCCCTGGGGTCACATCAACGTTACGAATAGCAACAAAATCATCGCCTTGTACAACGTAGGTGCCTTATGCCTTAAGCCGTATGCGGTTTTATTTCGGACCTGTGATTGACGTATATTCTCAAGTGCTTCGTCCCTTACGGTATCCAAACATCACGGTTTCTCCTGATCAAATTTTCTTCCAAATACTCGGTGAGCTCATCCACCACTGGACCACGTTGTTCACAACCAAATAACAAGGAACTAGGGGTCTTTCCGGTACTACACTGAACGGAGTTGTTTATAGCGAATTCAACACGGTTAAGCAGTTCTTTATAAATAGATCGACCTTACTCCTCATACCAGGGAAAAAAAAAATTTTTCTCTCAGTTCATTCACACACTTATCGGTCGCAAAATGGCCCAACTTATGAAATGTTCTAATTAGATCTTCTTGCATTCGGCTCGGAACATACATACACAGTTTCTCACTATCCTTCGCTCTATACACTATCCCATCTAACAACACGAAATTTTCAATTTCGCCAATCTCTAACTTCTCTCGCACTCGACGGATTTCCGGATCTCTTATCTGCTCGGTCTGCAAAAGTAAATCAATATCATAGGGGGACGCATCTACAATTCCAACAATCTCTTCAACCTCAGGGGCAAATCTAACGGATTTAACACTTTTCTCACGACCACACGGTACATCATGTTTCCTTGGTTCGCAAGAATCAGTAGATCGACAAGGTTTACAAGGTTTACAATTTAACAAGGCTCACAAGATTTTACAGGTTCAGAAACTACACAAGGTTTATCAATTCTACAAGGCTCAAAGGAAACACAAGGTTGAATAGGGCTGCAAGGTCCAAAAGGTACAACATCTCTTGAGGGAAGCGGACACGGATCAGAAATTCCTTCCATTTCTCTCAGCATCTCTGTTTGCCTACTAAGCGCATCTACATGGGCCATGTTTGAGCCTGGCCTATGGCTATCGAATAATTAAAACTTTCTAACTCAAGGGACCAACGGGCAATACGGGGATTTATAGACTTTTACTTAAGGTTTGAACCAAGGAACTACAGTCGGTTACTATTAAAAAGGGTTTATGCTCTTCTACGGAATACGATGCTAAAATAATATCGTCCATATAACCAATCTGTCGGTTTCTTACAAAGTCTCTCAAGGCGTCGGAAATAAATCTTTGGAAAACAGCGGGACCATTTTTAAGTCCAAAAGGCATCCTCAAGTATTCAAACTGCTCGTCCGGAGTCACGAAGGCGGTATATTTTACAGACTCTTCTTCAACACCTATGTAGTGAAAGCCACTCTTAAGGTCAATAACGGAGAACACGGATTTACCTCCAAGGTATTCTAAACAGTCTTCAATAAGGGGTAACGGAAAATTATCTCTAGCGGTCTTCTTATTCCATCCACGGTAGTCAAAACACATTCTCACATTTCCATCTTTTTTTTTCTTAACTAAAACCACGGCTGAAGCATATGGCGAATTTCTAGGTCGGATGATTCTATTGGCTAAAAGATCATTAACGGTTTCGGAAACTATCTCTCTCTCACGATATTACAACCTCCTGGGGGCACAATAATATGTATTATTTCACGACACTCTCGCATTGAGGCACCACCAAACTCACTGCCTACCTTAACTACGTCATCTTCATTCGATACCCTACAATTTGGGAACTCTTGCATCCATTCCTGAAAGATCTGAGGCTTTGCCGGGGTTGCAGGTGCGTTTACACGTAAATAATATTCTCTACTTGTCATTATGTTGTTATCTAACTTATAGGTACTAGTAAATAGGGATGCACAAATTAAATCGGTAAATAATGCAATAGTTTTAACTTATTAAGATCTGTTTTCATAACATTTTTACGTTTGACTAACTTAAGTAAAATAAAACAAGAAAGGAAGCTAACTTCGGTACGCCGAAGTTTGTATACCCTTGCAGATTGGTTTTCATATTTATATTATAAATTATAATGCCGAAAACAGACACTAAACAGACATAACATTTTACCTATACTTATTATGTTGACAGTTTGACAGTTAAAGTTATACATTCCCAGCTCTACATTTTCGCTACATCTACGGATCGCTTCTATGGCAGCTATATGATATAGTTATCCGATTTTCATAATATTGTTACCAAAATTCTGAAATAATACTAAAAGCTCATGTCTCAAAGTAGATGAAAATATGTTAAAAAAACAACGAAGTTATAATTTTTTTGATTAATTTCCCGATCGTTCCTATGGCAGCTATAAGATATAGTGGTCCGATTTTCATAAAATTTTTACCAAAATTCTGGAATAATATAAAATGGCTATATCTAAAAATTTATCGAACATTTGTATGGCAGCTATATGATATAGTCGTCCGATCCGGCCCGTTCCGACATATATAGCAGTGAGAGTATATAGAAGACTATATGCAAAGTTTCATTCGGATAGCTTTAAAACTGAGGGACTAGTTTGCGTAGAAACGGACCGACGGACGGACAGACGGACATGGCTAGATCGACTCGGCTGTTGATGCTGATCAAGAATATATATACTTTATAGGGTCGGAAAGGACTCCTTCACTGCGTTGCAAACTTCTGACTGAAATTATAATACCCTGCAAGGGTATAATTAGGAGTAACAAAAGCTTCAAACCGTAATATTCTTCTTGAAACAAAAGGACAATCTTAGTTTTTCCAAATATCAAAATATTTTTGCCGCTTAGGCCGCGAAAACTGCTCTTTACTAGGTGTTCATTCTTTACTGCTTGTGGAATAACTCCTCTACTAACAAAACTCACGGGGCTTCCGGTATTAATTGAATGTATGAATTTCCATCAATGGCGTCGTCGTCGTCTTCCTTCTCGTCTTGCCCGTCACCAGTACTGAGGGCAGCTGTTCGCACACGCTTAGGGCACCGCCGATATTGGTGTCCAGTCTCGAAACAATGAAAACAAGCTCCCTCCGGTCGGCTTTCGACATCTCCTCCGGCATGTGTAGATTTTCGCTTAGCTCCTTCCAAGTAGCGGGTTTCTCGAACATCGCGTATGAGCGGGCCGAACCCTCCAGCATTTGATTGCCCAACAGTCAACGTTGAGAGCTGCTTAATCCGTGCGTAACTGCAGCAAGCTCGAAGTCACGAATTCAAACGTGCACAGACATGTTATCGTCTCCAAAAAATTTTCGCAAACTAGCCTCAAGGTCCCTGACATCAACTAAGGGCTTGCAGTCCAGTGAATTGCCTTCCAAGGCGGCAACCTTCGCCTTCAACTCCACGAGATCCTTTCGTGCTGTATATAGCGTCATCTGCTTCATGATTTCGGCCATCTCGTTTGGCCCTCGATCCTCCTTTCCCACGACGCTCTCCGCTCTGCCGTCGTTCAGCTCTCCGGCTTCCATCAAGGCGGCATCATCCTGGTCGACAACCATAGCCTTTACCATTCCCCGCAACTTGTGAATGTTCTCATTCCCGGTCAACGGCACGTGCTTCTCAGAAAGCCATTTAGATAACTCCTCCATCGTCAGGTTCAGTATATCTGCGTATTTCATCACGAAATAATGTTTTGGGCGAACCCCACACCTGATTTGTAAACTCCTAGGTTCTTTTCAAATAATATTTCCAACACGATTTCTTTTTCTCCGATCCAAAACACGTTGTTCTTCCATTTTACCAAGGTCCAAAGTGACCGTCCTTTTTTTTTACAAAATCCAACTTAAATCTACGATCGGTCTCCTATCGATAACTCTACAATAGCTGGTCACACTAAGGCGCACAATATGAAAATTTCAATGGTTTACAGAAGTTATGATTTTTATACCCTTGCAGGGTATTATAATTTCAGTCAGAAGTTTGCAACGCAGTGAAGGAGACCTTTCCGACCCTATAAAGTATATATATTTATGATCAGCATCAACAGCCGAGTCGATCTAGCCATGTCCGTCTGTCCGTCCGTCCGTCTGTCCGTTTCTACGCAAACTAGTCCCTCAGTTTTAAAGCTATCTGAATGAAACTTTGCATATAGTCTTCTATATACTCTCACTGCTATATAAATTATATTTACATTGGTTACTACCTGTTTCCCGATCGCCTGTGAAGGCAATGGTAATAAAGGAGACGAGTTTGGTTTCAATTCTGTTTATTGATCTTGACCCGCTAGGGTAAGATATGAAATTATTGTAACAGCGGTTTATTAAATTGCACAGCTACGGATGTGGAGTTATGATTTAAAACTAACTTAAAGGTCTACGGCGGCCGCGGCTTGTAGTCTTTGGGTAGCCGCAGCGCTGCCGCCAAGATGCCTGGTCAGCACTTGGTATCCGGCGCATGTCGATCATGCGCCGCCCGAATGTTCCCGGCACTGTTGGTAAAGTGCCGGGTCAGCAACTTGTTGCCGGGCGACGGACTCCGGGCAATTGCCCTCGGAGTGCTTGGTCACCAGATTCGCCGTTGCGCGTGTTGGCCACCGGATGCGGCCTGCAACTCCGCGAATTTGCCTTATGGGAAATGGATGTGTTAACTATTCCCCCTTTTAAGTGGTCGCCGTCCCGGTGACCTTCAGCTTCTACGTCGCCAAGGATTCCAGAGACTGCATGGCTATTGGTTTTAAGATGGCAGTATCCAAGCCAGACAGTGGAGCACAGCAGAAGGGCGGCGAGTAGTGCGAAAGCGTAGTTAATGAAGGAGCCCATGGTAAGCTTATCCCGAAGTGTTCCGATGTGCTGGAGGTTCGTCAAGCTTAGTGCGTGGAGGAGTGGTAGACTTAGTCGATTTTGGTGTGTCGTGACGTTGACCGTAATTTGCTTACATGTAAACTTAGGTTTAGGGAATTTAATGAGGAAGTGGAGGATGTCTGGGGTTTGAAAAACACTAATACTAGATACTTCTAATAACTCTATTAAGCTAACATTAATAGGCTGCTTGTCTTTAAATTCGCCAATGTCGGAGTTATCAAGGATTGCTGGACTTACAATGTTTAACTTTGCTAGGGTTAGGCCCATTAATATGTTTTCCAAATCTGTGATGACGATTCTGTTTTTTGCTAAGATGATTTCCAAAAGGTGTGTTTCTTTATCTGACTCGAATTTCTGGATTTGATTCATCGCGTTAGCGAGTTCGTTTAGACGTTCTTGAAACTTGATATTTAGCTCTGTCTGTCCCTCGTCCGCTTTCATTAATGTTTGATTGAATTTTACTTGCTCCCAATCATTGAAGTCGGGAGTGCCCGCAACAACCTTTAAGGCTGTCCCGAGTATGTTGAGACTCCTAGCAGCCCTATGGTGGAACTTAAGGGTAACTACCAACTTGCGAATATGTCCGAGGTCCGTCTTTATTACCGGTATCCGGTGGTCGTCAGTGAATGTCTTAGTTAGTGTCTCCGTCTGGTCAGCGTAGTCTTCGTATGACGTCATGTTAGTCGCGTGCTGTAAGTACCCATAGGACTCCCACACTATGATGTTACCGTCTTCTATTGGTATGTAGTCTGCGTTCGTATAGTCATTTAGTCTTATAGTCGCGTCCGTCCTAACAGCCGTTAGTGTCAGAAATAGGATGTACTTTATTAACCTAAAAAGTATAGAAAATGCGAAAATTAGGTTGGAGAGTCTAGCGAAGATGGTTAACGCAGGTTGTCCTTATGGACCACTCTCCCTTTAATTAGGACCGTTGTCCCCAGGTCCGCTTCAACAACCTCTTCTGAACAAAGTGGTGAGAGCTTGTTACCTAGGCGTCTGTTCGTTTTCAAAAAAACTTTCTCGCCGACCTGATAGTTTTTGTAAGTCCTGTCTTTGTTTACCTGGTCTAGGCTTCTTTCTTGCGCCTGTTGGATTTTCCTGTTAATTTCCCTCTCGAATTCTACAGGTTTCGAATGAATTACCTCCATTGGTTTCCTGTTGGTTACCGAGTGGATTGAGCTATTGTATTTATTTGTTGCAAGGAGAATTAGTTCGACCGTATCGTTTAGGTTGCTTCCAAGCTTCAGGCATCTGGCTATTTCTGCCAGGGTGCTATGAAACCTCTCTACCTGCCCATTTGAGGTCCTATGCAGAGGTGGAGCGTTTGAGACTGTTATGTTGAAATGGTTCAAAAGAAAAGACTTGATGGTTTCTGAATTTAGTGACTCTTCATTGTCACAGTGAACTGTTTTGGTTTTGGGAAAAAAAATTATTATGTGTAGTAGAGGAGCTTTAATATCCACAATAGCCCTTGATGCGATCTTCTGCACTGTAGCGAACTTTGAGAATTTATCGACGCAGGTAAGAAAAAGTGTCCCGTCCGTTGAGAAAATGTCTATGTGTAGGATTTCTCCTACGGAAGAAGGGATGGGTGTTACCGCTACTGCCTGCTTGGATGGATGGCGTTTGTATTTTGCCATGGAGCAGGTTTTACAGTTTGCAGTTACTTCTGTTGCTAACCGCAGCATTTTCGGGAAGAAATAATCCCTCAGGATTTGTTTAACATTTTCCTGTGCCGCTCGGTGAGCCCTGTTGTGCTCTGTTACAACTATTTCCCTTTGTTCTGTTACGTCCGTTATGTCTTGTACAAAGCTCTTCGCATACTTGAAGGAAGTGCTAGGGAATAATTCAACTAGTTGATGTTGAATGAACGCTAGGATCGGTAATGAGCAATGTATTGCATTTACTACCTCCGCATTCACAGCATCTTGTAGGGCTTCTAGTAGGTTGCCGCGATTTTGTATTCTGATCACGTGCCTTACTTTGCTCTTAAACAAGATGAACGTATCTACCGAGAAACCGTTTCCTTCTTCAATTATTATTTGATTCCGGAAGCAGTTTACGGGATTGTCGGTTGAGTCGATCGTGTAAGTTAGCGACTGTTCGCTATGTACTGTTGCTATGTCAGATTCTTGCCCGTCTTGGAGGGCGTTTATGTTCTGGCGGGACAGTGCGTCCGCCACGAGGTTTTCCTTCCCTGGCTTGTAAACTAGTGTTGCGCCATGGTCATCGATAATCCCTTTCCAGCGTTTCAGCTTTGCATTAGGATTTTTATCGGAGACGGCGAAGGTTAGTGGCTGATGGTCAGTGAAGATTTTCAAGCCTTTTACCCCGTAGAGGTAATTTCGGAGACTTTTTAATGCCCATACAATAGCGAGGAGTTCCCGCTCATTGGTCGCATAATTTTTTTCACAATCACGCAGGGCGCGTGATATCATGGTGATTGGACGGCCGTCTTGAGATAGCACTGCCCCTAGACCAAAGCCTGACGCATCCGTCGTTAGATCGAATGGCCTCTTAAAGTCTGGGTATGAGAGGAGAACGTCTTCTGATGCTAAGATTTCTCTCAGTCTGTCAAAAGATTCTCTTTGCTCATTTGTCAAATTTATGTCAATTTTTCTTGACTGGTATTTACTGGCCTTTCCATTTTCCCCTTTCAGAATATTTGTCAAGGGTCTTGCGATTGTCGCAAAGTTTTTTATGAAGCACCTGTAGTAGCTTGCTAACCCTAGGAATGACCTGAGGTCGAAGAGCGATTTGGGTGGGGGAAATTCCTTTATGGCTTTTACCTTTTCAGGTGATGTTTTAAGCCCCCCCTGTGACACGATGAATCCCAAGTATTCAACGCTCTTTTTAAAGAACTTTGACTTTTCTTGGGATACCCTCATGCCTGCCTCCAAAAGTTTATTGAGTACCCAATCTACATCTTTTACATGGTCCTCTTTCGTTTTGGAGAATATTATGACGTCATCTACATAAACGTAGCATATTTTAGAGATTCCATCTCTTAGCACGTCATCAATGGCCCTTTGGAAAATGCTAGGGGCATTTTTTAGTCCGAATAGCAACCTACAGAATTCGTATTTGCCATTGTTTATGGAGAAAGCAGTTTTTTCTCTGTCCCTTTCCGCCAATTCTATTTGGTGGAATCCGGATTTTAGGTCGAGTGTTGTAAAAAATTGGGACTCGCCTATGTTTGACAGTATTGTCGAGATCGTAGGGATAGGGTATCTATCGTCCACGGTTTTCTGGTTTAGCTTTCTGAAGTCGATGACTAATCGCTTCTTTTTTACCCCGTTTTGGTCTGTGCCCTTTTTGTCCACGACCCACGTAGGGTTGTTATATGGGGATCTGGATGGTCTGATTACGCCGTCCGCGAGAAGTTGTTTAACCTCTGCATTGACGAATTCAGTTACACCCATGGGGTGAGGGTATGACTTGGAGTATACTGGCTCCCCGTCAGTTTTGATTGTAGCAATAGTGTTTATATTAAAAGGTAGAGCTTCGTCTGTGTCGGCGAAGGCTCCATGATTTTTTACAATCATTTTATCGAAAGTGGCTTTAATTGCCACGGGGACGTCCTCGTCATCGATTTTAATGAAGTTGACGTTTTTTGCTTTAGTAAACTGGATACTTTCGTTTCCGTTACTTGTCCGCAAGACATTGTTGGTAAAATCCAGTGTCGCATTCACTTGTTTAAGCAAGTCGAGTCCGATAATACCGTCGAAGTCTTTGAGGCTCTTTAAGATAAAAAAGGGTGTCTTTACGTTGAACACCGAAACTAGACATTTTTTGTCGATTTTAGTAGAGCCATGGATTGACTTTACTGTAAAAGGTCTCTCCGCTTCCACGACGCCTTTCAGCCCCGGGAGTGGAGTAATAAAGTTTTTAGAGGTACCCGTATCCAATAATATTCTTATTTCTTTTCCTGCCACCTTACGGGTAATATAGGGGAGCAGGGACTTTACCCTAAAAAATTGCAGGAGTCCTCTGCTTCTAGGTCGTCTTCTATCTCAGTGGCAGAAGCTTGAGCGACTGAGTTGTAGTCCTCATTGTCGGATTCTTGTTCCGGCAAGAAGTTTATCTTTTGTGGGAATCGATTCGACTGCCCTTTTTGCCAAGTTGTAGGTTGCCTGAACCGAGAGGAAGTGTCAACTTCCATCGGCTCTGGTGCTGGCTGTTTATTATCTGCGTTATTACGCGGTTTTTGCCGGGATGAACCACTTTGGTTATTATCCCTCTGGGTTCGGACAAAGTGAGGATTCTTTTTTATTGCCCCCGAATTTTGGTTTTGTTCATAACTTCTCCAGCTCGTTTGTCGCTGGTTGTTTGGTCTGAACGATTTTTCCTCTGTGTGCCGAGCAAAGCTGGCTGCGAAGATGGTTCTTTCGTTGCTCGATTCAGCTTCTTGCGCTAGCGCTAATGCTGACGGCAAATCTCGCGGCTGTGCCGGGAAGACTGCTATCTTCAATGATTTTTTCAAGCCAGAGACAAACGAGTGTAGGGCGTCCTCCCTGTGCTGCTCATTTAGGACGGCCGCTGCGGCTGCGTCATGGGTCATGATGGTTTTGTTTGTTAGAAGTGTTAACTTGCGCTCAATTTCATCATAGTATTTAAGAAGGGGCAGTTCCCCCTGTCTGGACAAGCTTAATTCTTGCTTAATTACATGCGTCGGAGTTTTGTCCGCGTATGTGAAGTCTAAACGTGCCAATATGGCATTGAAATTAAACACTGTGTTGAATGAAGATAGGGCGGCAGCAGCCGGGCCGGTTATTTTATTTTTTGTTATTCCCACGGCCTGATAATGGCGGCTGCTGCCTTCATAGTTTTCGAAAACTTTATATGCTGCACAGGCAGCTTGTCTCCAGGCAACGTAATTTTCCTGCTTCCCATCAAATGTTGGGACCGACTTCACCATGTCGAGTGGTTCGTCGCAAAATACCTCTCCTGGCTTAAGCTCAATTTCGGTATATGTTTTGATTTTTGGGTTATTGTCCCGAACTCTCAATGAGTCCAACTGTTGGACAAGGGCTAATCTATCCTCGAATAATTTTTGCTGCCTTTGAAGTGCGTCCTGTATGGCCGCCTCCATGGCAGTGATTTGGACTTGCTGCATGAGCAAGACCTGTTCTTGTGCTTCTCTGCTGGTCGACTGACCCGCTTCAGAGTGAGCGTTTCGTCTTGCCTCCATTCTTCTATTATATTCTTCGAGAACTTCCTCGTCTGAAGGAATTTCCTCGTCTGACAGTTCCTTACTTTATTTATTTTTAATTTTACTTGGGACAAATTGAACTATGCCCACTGTAATGGCGACTGAGCTCGATTTTAATTGGCGGAGACAAGAAGCCTACTCACATTTCTTATATTTATTCGCCGTTGTCGCTGTCGCTGCGGTCGTCGCTGCTACCGTCGCTGCTACCGTCGCTGCTGCCGTCGGTGTTTTTTTGCTGTCGGGCTATGCAGAATGGCTCTGCCCGTGATGATTTTATTTATTTAATTTTTATTTTTGGCTATGCTGCCAAGTTTGTTGATTTTTTCCTTTGGCTATGCTCCGGGCTCTGCCAAGTCGTTGCCGTTGTTGTTGTTTTTTGCTGCTGGGCTATGCGGAATGGCTCTGCCCCTGATGATTTGATTTATTTAATTAAAAAAAAATTTTTTAATTAATTTTTTATTTATTTTGGCTATGCTGCCAAATTTGTCGATTTTTTATTTTGGCTTGTTGTTGCCGTCGGTGTTTTTTGCTGCTGGGCTATGCGGAATGGCTCTGCCCCTGATGATTTGATTTATTAAATTAAAAAAAAAATTTTTTAATTAATTTTTTATTTATTTTGGCTATGCTGCCAAATTTGTCGATTTTTTATTTTGGCTATGCTCCGGGCTCTGCCAATTTCTGAATTATTTTTTTCACAATAACTGTTTTTCGACTTTTTATTTGTCGATTTATCGCACTATTGCCACTGTTCGTCGCAATTTATATTTGCTATGTTTTCCTTCTTTTTTTTTTTTATTCACTGCACAAGTTTTGTAACTTTTCACAAAGTAATTCACTGCTTCCGCGCGAGTGTTTCTTTTTTTTATTTTTCGGCTAACTTCTTTTAAGCGCGGTCGTGAGATCGGTTACGCTGGGCGCCAATTATATTTAGATTGGTTACTACCTGTTTCCCGATCGCCTGTGAAGGCAATGGTAATAAAGGAGACGAGTTTGGTTTCAATTCTGTTTATTGATCTTGACCCGCTAGGGTAAGATATGAAATTATTGTTACAGCGGTTTATTAAATTGCACAGCTACGGCTGTGGAGTTATGATTTACAACTAACTTAAAGGTCTACGGCGGCCGCGGCTTGTAGTCTTTGGGTAGCCGCAGCGCTGCCGCCAAGATGCCTGGTCAGCACTTGGTATCCGGCGCATGTCGATCATGCGCCGCCCGAATGTTCCCGGCACTGTTGGTAAAGTGCCGGGTCAGCAACTTGTTGCCGGGCGACGGACTCCGGGCAATTGCCCTCGGAGTGCTTGGTCACCAGATTCGCCGTTGCGCGTGTTGGCCACCGGATGCGGCCTGCAACTCCGCGAATTTGCCTTATGGGAAATGGATGTGTTAACTTATATGTCGAAACGGGCTGGATCGGACCACTATATCATATAGCTGCCATTCAAATATTCGATAAATTTTTAGAAAAATAATTATAACTTGGGTGTTTTTAAATATTTTTGCATAATTTTTGAGATATAGCCATTTTATATTATTCCAGAATTTTGTTAAAAATTTTATGAAAATCGGACTACTATATCCTATTGCTGCCATAGGAACGATCGGGAAGTTAATCGAAAAAAAATTATAACTTCGTCGTTTTTTAACGTATTTTCATCTACTTTGATACATGAGCTTCTGGTATTATTTCAAAATTTTGTTTAAAATTTTATGAAAATCGGACTACTATATCTTATAGCTGTCATAGGAACGATCGGGAAATTAATTGAAAAAAATTAAAACTTCGTTGTTTTTCAACGTATTTTCATCTACTTTGAGGCATGAGCTTTTAGTATTATTTCAGAATTTTGGTAAGAATATTATGAAAATCGGACAACTATATCATATAGCTGCCATAGAAGCGATCCGTAAATGTAGAGAAAATGTAAAGCTGGGAATGTATAACTGTAATTGTCAAACTGTAAACATAATAAGTATAGGTAAAATGTTATGAAACTCTGTTTAGTGTCTGTTTTCGGCATTATAATTTATAATATCAATATGAAAACCAATCTGCAAGGGTATACAAACTTCGGCGTACCGAAGTTAGCTTCCTTTCTTGTTTTTCGATTTATTTCCCGATAGTTCCTATGGCAGCTATAAGATATAGTGGATCGATTTTCATAAAATTAAAACCGATAATCTGAAATAATATAAATTGGCAATATCTCAAAAATGATACAAAAATGTTGAAAAACTGCCAAGTTATAATTTTTTTTTTCTAAAAATATATATATATACACTCCGTTTCACTTGAATAGCACACAAAAATTTTCATAATTACTTGTTCATCTCTCAGCAACTGCTTGATCTAATGCAATAATTGTTGCTGTTTTATTTTCGTCATATTATATACTCTCTTCCAACAAAAATTGGAAGTCTGAAAATTTACCGTTTAAAGTTCCGTAATTTTCTTTTCAAATTGCTTCAATAACTTGCACATTTTTTGTTTCACTTGAATAGCACATTTTATATTACGTGTCATTTCAGCAGCCAAGGAGATAAAATCAAAAACTTTTTTTGATTAATTTATGAATTTTAAACTTAGTTTAATCATTTTGTGCAATTATGGGTCTTGGAACGTCACTAAGTCACAAAGAACAGATCCAAATACAAAGCTATATTGATTGTGACCTTTCTGTAGCTAATATAGCGAAAAAAATTGGAAAAAGCAGAAAAGTCGTATATAATTTTATAAAGAACAAACAAAACTATGGAAAAAATATGAAAGGTCGCAAATGTTGTGTTCTTAGCGACACATAAGCGTCCGATTCTGCGGGAAGCCTCAAATTTTTATGACTCTGTGAGCAAAATAAGGGCAAAAGCAGGTGTTGACGCGAGCAAAACTACTGTTTGGCGAGTTAATTCGAAAGCTAAACATCTAAAACGTTTGAAACTTTAAAAAAAACCACCGCTTAACCCCAAACGAAAGGAAGCACGGTTGACCTTTTGCCGCGTCAATATGTCATGGTGTAACGAGTGGAAGCGCGTAGTGTTTTCTGATGAAAAAAGTTCAATTTGGAGGGGCCAGATGGCTGCAATTATTATTTTCATGATCTGAGGAAAGAGACGCATCAATTGGAGCGTTTACATAGTCGAGTAGGCGGAGTTATGGTTTGGGGGCCATATCTTACTATGGGACTTGTGAGCTCCAATTCTTATCCTCAAACATGAACGCAAAAGCGTATCTAAACGTCCTTGAAAAGGCTTTTCCACCATTGGAAAAATTTTTCAATAATTTGCCTTGGACATTCCAGCACGACAATGCGCCAATACGTACTGCAGGTATTGTAAAATCTTTTTTAAAAGATAAAAATGTTGAAACTCTGAGCTGGCCACCATACTTGCCTTATCTGAATATTATTGAAAATGTTTGGGGATGGCTGGCCAGAAAGGTTTATGAGTCTGGCAAACAATTTTCAACAAAAGAAGAACTAATTGAGGCCATTCAGAGGGCCTGGGCTACAATATCCTTAGACTACATTAAAAGTCTATATGATTCGATGCCCAACAGGATCTACGAGGTTATATTGAATAAAGGAGGCTCAACCCATTACTAAATTAACAAATATATATGTATTAATAATCACTATTGAATAAAAACACATTTCCTAATATTTAAGTTCGTTAAATATACTTTAAAACAAAAAAGTGCTATTCATGTGAAACAAAATTGTTGTGCATTTTTTGAAGTTTTTATGTTTTTTTTGTTAACATTTCTTAATTGTTAATTTAATTTAAGTTTTGTTACTTTTCTTATATTTAAAATTGATTACACTATAAATAGAAACCTAAACATCAGCGAGTTTTCTTTTTGGTTAAAAGATTTCAAGATTTGAAATTGCATAAAAAAGTGTGCTATTCAAGTGAAACGCAGTGTATACTAGTAAGCCCGGCGAACTCCGTTTTTTTTTCGCGCGGGGTCCCGCTTCCACCTCCCGCCCAACCGACCGAGGGGCGCAGCCGTGTGACGTACGGCACGAATCGCGAACTAGATAGACGCGTTAGAAGGACAGACGAAATGTACGAGGAAACATTAGGAGATAATATAATAAACTATAAATATATAAATAAATAAAAACGCATGCAAAATAATGATCTAATAATAAAAATATATAACCATAACCATAATTTAATAAATAAACAAAATATAAAAAATATAAAAAAAAAATAAAAATAAAAACGCATGCAAAATAAGTGCTACTCTACGAGATAACTACTACAAGTCATGCAAGAATAAATAAATAGGTAAAATAAAAAGAAACAAATGCAAAATTAGACTACGGTGGTACACTACGAGCTAACTCTACAAGTATTAAGGTTTTTAATATAGAAGGGTTATCGCTACGAATTATAATATCAGAGAGGCGGTTGTAATCCGTACATAAAACCCTAAAGGGTTCATGTACTTCAAACTCCCGCCTACAGTGATTTACTACTAAAGGGATAAGGGTTCTAGATGTTAGTCGGGGAACGTGGAAGTTAAGCTGCCCTAAAAGAAAGGGGCTCTCAACCACACCATTTATAAGGTTATGAAGGAATACGACACCAAGCATTGTTCTACGGTTAGCTAGGGAGGGTAAGTTAATTAATAGGAGTCTACTTGTATAGGACGGTAGCCTCTCATCAGCATCCCAAGGTAGGCCACGGAGGGCGAAAAGTAAAAAGTTATTTTGTACAGATTCAATACGGTTAATATGGATTCCGAATTGAGGACTCCAGACGCATGAACCATACTCCAATATAGGGCGAACTAATGAAGTAAAAAGGGTCTTCGTTATATAAGGGGAATCGAATTCCTTCGACCACCTCTTAATAAAACCGAGCATGCCTCTGGCCTTATTAACCGTGCACGAAATATGTTCAGAGAACGAAAGTTTAGGGTCTAAGCGAACGCCTAAATCATCAACAAGAGATATTCTTTCAAGAGTACAATCATTTAGCATATAAGTGGCAAACTGGGGAGTGACACGTGAAAATGTCATCAGCTTGCATTTAGAGCTGTTGAGATGTAATAAATTAGCACGACACCATGCTTGAAAGTTATTAAGATCCTATTGCAGGTCTGACTGGCAAGAGCTGTCCTTATACTGCAAGCATAGCTTAACGTCATCAGCGTACATAAGTACTCTAGAATTCGTTAGAACCAGCGGGAGGTCATTGATAAACAATGTAAATAGCAGCGGGCCGAGGTGGCTACCCTGCGGGACGCCAGAAGTGACTCTGAGGAATTTGGATAGAGCATTTTTAAACAGAACCTTTTGAGTTCTGTCACTCAAATAGCTCAAAATCCATTTAAGTAGATCGACAGGAAACCCGATTAAGTCAAGCTTCCTTACAAGAAGAGAGTGATTAACCGAGTCAAAGGCTTTACTGAAGTCTGTGTAAATCACGTCGGTTTGAAAGTTACGTTGGAAACCTCTAATAACGAAAGAGGTGAGTTCCAGAAGATTTGTAGTGGTCGATCTTCGCCTCATAAAACCATGCTGACATAGTGAAATTACGGATCTGCATAAATGCTGCAAGTGGGGAGTAATTACATTCTCGAAAAGTTTTGGAATTGCCGACAACTTAGAGATTCCTCTATAGTTGCTGGCGTCCGATTTGCTACCTTTTTTGTGGAGAGGAATGATAAATGATTCCTTCCAAATAAGGGGAAATTCTGAGGTTTCTAAAGATAAGGTAAACAATTTCAAAAGGGGATTGCACAGAGCTCCGGCACAATACTTGAGCACGCAGCCTGGTATTCCATCGGGACCCGGTGAGTAAACTGGTTTTACACGATGAAGATCCGAACTAAGGGAGCTTTCGGTTAAAATGGGACTGAAAATTAGGTTCGACTTGGGCAAATCAAAAGAGTAAGTCTGATCTGAGCTATTCGAGGAATAATACGTAGTTTTGAAAAACTCGTTTGCTGTAGCGTTTCTGAACGAAAGCGATGAAGGATGTAAATTGGGTTTTCGCTTAGTGTTAACAAAGTTATAAAACTGTTTCGGGTCCTGCGTGAACTGAACCCTACAGCGAGTTAAATCACTTTTATAACATTGCGCATTTATCACGGTGAAATTCGACCGAGCACTAAGATATCTTGAATGAACTGTGGGAGATCCGGTGCGTTTATAGCGATTATAAAGCCTAGACTTAACGTTTTTTAGGCGTGTCAGCTCTTTGGTGAACCAAGGTGGTTTACTAGAAACCGACGGATAGGCTAAAGGAACACACAATGCAAAGAATGAATTCATGGCACTGTAAAAAATATCCACGGCGGACGCCATGTCAGTACATCTGTAAAGTTCAGACCAATTAAATTGGGAAATCAAGATATCTAGCCTTTGAAAATTTGCTTTACGGAAGCAGCGAACTTTAGTTGCTGAGCAACTCAAATCAGGTTTAGTCTTTACGACAGTCCCCAAATCAGGATCAGAGACGAAACACAGATCTAGTAGGCGATTTAAAGAATTTACGACATGGTTAACTTGGGACAACGAAATGTCAAGCAAACCATCTATGAGGTCATGCTGTACCGCAGTTTGGAGGACATTTGACGTACCATCTGATGACCAACGAGCTCCAGGTATATTGAAGTCTCCTAGAGTTATTAGTTGGTCTCTATCTGAAAGCCTGTTGGCAACAGCCTGAATTGCCGAAAGGTGTTTCCAATAAATGGGCTCTTCAGCAGATGGAGGAACGTAAGAACAGGTTATATAGATAAAACTACCTGGAAATGATAGTTTTACACAGATAAATTCAATACCTGTGAGATCATCTATTTGAACCAGTTCGGAACTAAGGGTGGAGTCAACGGCGATCAAAACTCCACCTCCTCGCTGGGAAAGACGGTCTACTCTATAAGTTGTGTACTTACCTGGGAAAATTTCGGAGCTGAAAATCTCCGGCTTTAACCAGGTTTCGGTAAACACAATCACCTGGGATGCAAACGAAAGACTATCAGAATACAATTTAGAGAGCTTGCTGCGTAAGCCTCTAGTATTCTGATAGGAAAGTAGGAGGGAGGTATTTAGTTTTTTGGCACTGCCGTGACGCCCGCGGTCGCTGTGGTTTGTGCCGGCCGTGAAGGCCGTTTTTTCTTTATTTTTACCTCGTACTCCTTGACTACAGCGTGCTCAGGCCAGAAGTCACCCGAAAAAATTGTGTCAAAAAGATCGAAGGAGACACTTATCTTGAAAGATGAGATGTCTCTGGGGTATGAAAAGTTGAATTTTTCTATTTTCACATTATTGGCTTGTATTTTGCTCTGTATATGAGCTTGTACATATTCAGATGCGAGGTCAGGGGCAAGCCGAGAAACAAATATTGTTTTTAATGGTGGAATAGCGGTGAGGGTTTTTGGTAAAGGAACATCACCGACTTCAGCCATTTGAACGGCTCTTTTTTTGCCCTGTGGGATAGCTGAGATTTTTTTTGAAGTCTGCGGTGTCAGTGATTGAGACTCCGCAGCGGACTCAACTAATAAAACGGGCGGAGCTGCTGCCATTTCATTCCCGGCACGTTCGATTGCCGAATCTTTCGCCGTTCCCGATCTCAACACCATTGGAGTTGGTGTCGGTGCCGGGGGCTGGGCCGAGGGGGTATGCCAGATCGTAGGTTGCTGGGGCTCGCCCAATTGCTGCCGACCAGAAGCTGATTTTTTGCGCTTTGGCGACTCACTTAACAGCTTCATCCCGTTAAATTGAGCGTCCAGCGCTGTGAACAGGTCGTTCGCTTTGCGAAAATTGACCCTAAGTTCATTAAATCCGCCCCTGGTCTGCCGCATAAAGGATAACATTTCCTTCTCAACCTCCCGGCAGGCATGGCAACAGTAACGTATGCCTTTATTGGCAGAAATTACGTCGGCGATACGGCCCGTTAAGTCGAGACACTTAGCGTGTACGACCGCATCGCAAAGCCAGCAATAAAGGCTGGGCTGTTCTGCCAAAACTTCTTTTTGGCAGCCTTTAATAGCACAAACAGTATTCGACACCATTTTACACAACCTACAACCACGGTGCACCGATAAGCAGAGCCGAAACGAGAACAAAAAAAACAAGAGAGCGGGAGCGTAAGCGTGGGTGAGCAGAGACACAACGAAAGCTTCGAACCGCCTAAGTGCAGCTAGACGCAAATAAACGGGACTACACAAAGAGGAGGCAGGAAAACGCAAAAAACTAAAAGTGATTAAATGAGATATATGTATA
This sequence comes from Drosophila kikkawai, assembly GCF_030179895.1. Classification (NCBI taxonomy): domain Eukaryota; kingdom Metazoa; phylum Arthropoda; class Insecta; order Diptera; family Drosophilidae; genus Drosophila; species Drosophila kikkawai. The sequence goes on from NC_091730.1 coordinate 34,130,344, forward strand.
TATTAAATAAACACTTAAAGACACATGCACATGCACTCGCGTAGCAAAGCGGCAAAGTTATATATTGTATTTTAACAAGTTAAAATCTGGACCCCGGTGGTTTTAAATGCAAAACAACACAAAAGTTCGGAGCGCAAAACAAAAACACGACCGTTCGCTATGAAAGTTCACGAGTTACGTCACCTTCGGCAAATTATCCGTTTAATTGAGGTGTTCTTTGGTAAACCATATTTTTTGTGATGTGTTGTGGTTAATGGAATTATCTAGAGACCAAATAGCCCCTGGGATGCTAAAATCACCAATAACTACTAATTAAATTCTTTTAAAAACGAACTGAATAGCGGAAATATGGTTTCAACAAATAGGAAGTTCCGACAATGGAGGAATATAGTTCGATCTAGCCGGTATACTGTGAACAGAGCTTTAAAAACTTCGGAGCTCAGAATCTCCGGCTTTAACCAGGTTTCTGTAAACACAACACTTGGGAAGCAAATGTGACACTATTATAATACAATTTAGGAAGCTTACTGCGAAAGTCTAGCATTTTGATAGGAGATACCAAGGAAGTTTGTTAGTTTTTTGGGACTCAATTGGAAGACGTAGAAGGCGCATTGGTCAAATCGGGCCTAGGAAGAGTAATTCCAACTGTCCTTTTTTTCTCTTTCTTTGCTTCGAATTCATTGACAATCACATGATTTGGTCAGTTTTGGTCAGAGCATAGTTTGTCAAAGAATTCCTCGGGAACATATATTTTGAAAGATGAAACTGTCTCGTTGGTGGTATTGCCATAAGGGGTTTTTTCAAGGCAGGCTGATTATCCGCCTTACCAATTTCGGCCAGTAGTCCGGGCCTGATACCCTGGTAGGGATCTGGGGCTCTGAGAGGACAACTGTTGGGACCCTCCAGTGGTCCACGTATATTTATCAACAGCATTCGCAAATAAAAACATTCATCATTTCTTGGATGCACAGTATAAATGCGACCTGTGGCCAATCTGGAACTGGGGTTCCTTGTTTTCGACGTTGGAATTTCTTTGATGATTGATTCCAAGTGAAATACTTGGGCATTTCAATGTACATCAGCGTCGCTGCGAATGAATCTGTTTCACACATTTCAAAGAAGCTAGTCAATGTGGTCGATGGTGGTCTCTCAGCTCGTTGTGCCGCATTAGCCTCAGTGAAGTAAACTCTTTGGCCATTTTCCAAATGCACTGCTAAATGTACAACTGTGGGATATCTTTCATGAATTTGAAATGACAATAATCGCCACAGTGCTTCATTAGTACTGACGTATCTGCCCATTTGGAAGTTGCTGATTTCGTCATTCGCATTTTCCGACGCGATACCAAACACAGCCATGTCGCTGCCTTTTGTGACGTACTTGCACAAATATTTGATTGATTTGGCCGAATGACAACTCTCAACATTTGCATGTGTTTCGTGATAGCAGCGGGCAATATGGTACAATAAATTCATTTCCGATTTCAATCTCTTGATTTTGAACTTTAACTATAATAGTTCGACCATTTTCCTCTTTTGAACGCCGACGATAAACTGGATATCCATCGTTCCCTGTGACTGTTGCAGTAACTAACGGTCGCGGATATCGTTTTGTGCATTTTCCATCAGCCATGCAAGGCGATAATGGATTTAATGCACCGCACTGTCCATGCACGATCTGTGTCGTCACAATGTCGTATAGATGGGGATCAGTGACTGGATCAGGAATTTCAGCTGATATTTTGTCATCCACTTCATTTGAATGTAATTAGTTAAGCAACCAAATTAGGATATGAGCATGCGGTAGTCCACGCTTCTGCCATTCCACCGAGTACATATAACAACGTGTGTCACCAAAAACTAGATACTTAGTAAGCACATCCATCATAACCTTGAGTTTTTGGTGAAATACTCTGGCGATTATGTCATGGCGATCCTGCGGTTTTTGGCCCGGTTCCAACTCACGTTCAATTTCCGTCCACTTCGGATTGCATGTAAACGTAATAAATAAATCTGGAGTTCCATAATTTCGCACGTACGTCATAGCGTCTTGAGCGTATTCATGCATGTGGCGTGGGCTTCCGATATAAGATGATGGAAGAATCGTCAGACGTCCAATATTCTGAACATCACCATCTGAATGAATAGCATCACGCAAGTGTATATAGTCCTCAGATCGTAACTTTGCCTGATTGAATCGGATGAACGCTAAACGTTCGGTCTCGACTTTGACATACATGTCGACAGCGAATTGCTGAAACAGCCGACGGCACTTTAGAATGACATTCTCCTCATTTGTACGAATCATCATACGATACGCATAGTAATTCATTGCGCTTATTTTTTTATTCCTTCATACGCCTGAAAATGCACAATTAAATGAATTGTTAATGGAAACCAATAACAATAATTTAAATAATTAGTAGAATATTGTACCTGTAATTGGATCGACCATCTTCAACGTGATGTCGTATCCTTCTTGCCCTTGCCAATAAATGATTGGATATTGTAACGCATCGTACAAACGGTGTGTCTCGTTTACTCGATGCATGATATTGCTTCTTCGCTGAACCACAATGTCTCGCGATTTAGTTGGATCGTCAACAATAATTGCAGCAACATCATTAACGGTGGGTGTATTGAATCTTCGCACATGTTCACCTGCTGGGGTACAATCCTCTCTTATGATAAATTTGTGCGTATCCGATGGCATTCGTTCCAATGCCGATTTGAACATATTAACCACAGCATTATTAGCGTGAAAAAAAGCTTGCAACTGTTCAATAATTCGTCTCTTTAAGTGTCCTGTTCCCTGAATGTTGCAACGCACATTCAGCTGATCCACCATCGACGAAATGAAATATATTTGCAGAAATTGATGCGGTTCCTCTGCTGTTGGCACCAATGAACCATGCAAATGATATATTTGCCCTTGTATCTGTAATTGCAAACAATCATTTGTTGAAGAATCGTGTGATGGTGTAGTCCGTAGAGTATATGTTGTTATTATGTTGCAATTCTTTTTGTTTGTCTAAGTGATGGTAACTTTTACCTTGCAAGTCGGCATGAAGCCGCCTTCTCGAATGATATTAGCTCCAAAGGAAGTCATGCGAAAGCAGTTATTATATTCAAGGATGTGTTGAAGAAAATGGCTGGAATCTGGATCAGTTCCATCGAACAATGCTTTTAGTGGCTGTGGTGGTGTAAGTAATGGATCCAGTTTGACTTTTCCACTTGCGCAGCACAATCCAGCAGTTTCTCTTTTAAACTTTAACGCATTGCAATATCGGCATATAGTCGTCATAGGTCCAATATCTAATTTTCTATCATCTCTGTAGTTCGCAGACGGATCATATTGAAATGCCAAGCGATTGTATGATGCCAATGATCTTCGTGTGCACACGCGTCGTCTTAATCGGTCATATTCTCTTCTTGCATTTCGTCTTTCCTCGCTTAAGTTCTGTGAATACACTTGTTGCTGGATTGCATGCCTTGTGCGGAGACCGATGTTCGCACGTCGTGCTATAGGCATTTTCGACTATAGGCATAGCGGTTAATTTAACCCTAATCCACATAATTTACACAGTTCAACTTACCACCCTAAATACAAATGCTGGTTTCCAATTGCACTGATATGAAACGAATAACTTATTTTACTCCAAATGAAACACAATTTCGATTTGTCATAAAATCAACTAAGTAAAGAATTATGACATGCTATGTGTCAGTGTTGGCGCTTTATGCAAAAATGATTTTCCCGCTTTCTGTTGCAATTTTTCCTGAATTTTCTTTACTGCATAAAATCACAAATTCCGAGACCTTTCCAACGAATGCAAAACCGTGGAAATCGGTTCGTGCGTTCTGGAGTTAATTGATCCCCGCAGAAAACTCGACTTATTTTTATATAATAGATATAGTCGTTCGATCCGGCCCGTTCCGACATATATAGCAGTGAGAGTATATAGAAGACTATATGCAAAGTTTCATTTAGATGGCTTTAAAACTGAGGGACTAGTTTGCGTAGAAACGGACAGGCGGACAGACGGACAGACGGGCATGGCTAGATCGACTCGGCTGCTGATGCTGATCAAGAATATATTTACTTTATAGGGTCGGAAACGTCTCCTTCACTGAGTTGTAAACCTTTGACTGAAATTATAATACCCTGCAAGGGTATAATAAAGGTTCATAAAATAAGAAACAAAATATTTTCATAATATAAAAACAAAACATCAAAATCAATTATTTACTGGTTATTTCACATAAAATAAAAGAAAATATTTATTTAAATAATATGTTTTGGGGTGGCAAGGTTCTTGCGCTGTAAAATTATTAAAATTTTTTTTTGGTAATAATTTAAAAAATTACCGGTATTATAGGTTAAAAACATAAACTTAAAGGATTCTGTATTTATTTATGAAAGAATACTTCGATGAGGAATTCAGAAATTCATAGTAATACGCCGCGAATGGCGGCGGTTTTTTTTGTTTACCCTTTACGGTCGGTGTGACTGACTGTAGTCGTGTTACCAAAATAATCCAAGCAAAATTACACATATAGTGGTCTCTTTCAAGGTTCTAATGAAGTAGCTAATTATTGAAAGCTGCATTAGAGTGTCATACGGCCATTACGAAATCTAAAAACATTTATTTAAAGATAATCATTAAAAATAAAAATTTTATCTTAATTACCCATATGTTCACTTCCTCTTCTTCTTCATAGTGGAGAAATTTATATTGTACAGGGACTTTGTCGATTAATCGATTCTTTCTAAACCAATTCGGTGCAGCGACCAATAAGAAAGAATCAATTTAGTCGATGTTGACATCAATTTTTTTTCCAGCTCTACTGTTCAGACCTTGAATTGAGGCTGCCGTATAAGCTACCAAGCCACTGCTGTATATTCCATGCGGAAGTATTTGCCATCAGGAAAGCAGCAAAGCTTGCGCAGAGCATAAACCGTCCACATGAGGCGGTCAATTTGTTTGTAGACAGTCAAGCGCCGATAAGATCCATGCAATCATCAGCGGTCAGTTCCAAAAATGTACTGACATGCAGGGAGTCAATAGATAGCCTGAGCTCGACAAAGTCAGTGAGGATCTACTGGGTTCCCAGCCACCAAAGCATAGACGGTAACGAGACCGCGGACGGACTTGCAAGGGAAGGCGTCGTTCTGGCGAGTGCAAGAGCAGAAAACGTCCCTGTCTCCCTAAGAACGCTCCAAAACGAGCTGGAGACACGGGCTGACGCAAGCGCAAAAAGCAGGTGGAAGAGTAATTCCGCAACCTGCAGAATATCAAAAATCATGTCCAAAAAGCAAAACGAGAAACTCACCCACTATGTGCTGCATCTTCCGCGGAAGGACTACAGAATGTAAGTGGGTATTCTAATAGGTCACTGTCTGTCCGCTGCACATGCAGTCAAGCTGGCTATTACCGACAACGCCAAATGCCGGAAATGTGATGAATGCGAGGCAACCGAAACCTTGGAGCATCTCATTTGCAAATGTCTGGCCCTAACGAGGGCAAGAGATACCTAGGCTCTAGGAGGAAGCGAACTCCTTGCCTTTCCGAAAAACACCTTGATCTTTAAGGACCTCGAAACCCGCATAAATAGTCTCTAGGTTCATCGTGGAATTTCCCCGGATAGCTAGGGGCCATATTGGCCTATGCGTGGCCCCACGTGGGCCGCCCGGATTAACCTAACCTAACCTAATCAGGTCAAGATAAGCTTGACGAGTTCTTATTATCTCATTTAATTGTACCCGCATGAATGTCGAATTATGTTTTGAAACAATAAAGATAATATTATTTATTTGTTTTTATTATAGTCTGCATTTCACGACGCAAAGGTACCGAATTGGTTTCATAAAGACTGTTTTTTTAAGAAGCAACGCCCAGTCTCAGTGGGGGACATACATAATTTTGAAAATTTACGATTTAATGACCAAAAGGAATTGGAGAATCTTATCGGTATGTGCGATTAATCAAACATAACAGACTATGTCCCAGATATGTATATAATATAATGTATTTTCTTTTAAGGTACAGTAAATGAAGTTGTATGCGTAAAACCAGGAAAGAAACGTTTAAATGTTGATAGCGTAGCATTAAAAGATTTTGGAGTTGAATATGCCAAATCCGGTCGATCTTATTGTCGTGGATGTGAACAAAAAATATGTAAAAATCAAGTTCGTGTACGGAAAACTGTTTATGATACTGAAGTAGGAATGAAATATGGTGGCCAGCCCTTGTGGCATCATTTAGAATGCTTTGCCCAATTGCGTACAGAGCTTGGTTGGTTTGATTCTGGGGAAAATATACCCGGCTTTTCAATTTTAAAATCTGATCACCAAGAGGAAGTGAAAAACCTTATCCCGTAAGTATATTTAAATGCATTAAAATAATAGTATTGCTAGCACATGTAACATTTGTATATATAAGTATTACCAAAACGCGAGAGATAAAGTTTCAATATTCAATAACAGATCGGGTATATTTATTATATGGATTGTTATTATTCATTACAAGAAAATGCAAATTCATTACAAACAAGAAAGGAAGCTAACTTCGGCGCGCCGAAGTTTGTATACCCTTGCAGATTGGTTTTGATGTTTATATTATAGATTTAAATGCTGAAAAGACTCACAAAACAGTGTTTCATTACATTTTACCTATACTTATTATGTTTACAGTTTGACAGTTACAGTTTTACATTCCCAGCTTTACATATTTTATACATTTACCGATCGCTTCTATGGCAGCTATAAGATACATATAGTTGTCCGATTTTTATGAAATTTATACCAAAATTTTAGAATAATAAAAAAAGCTTATATCTCAGAGTAGTCAAACATACGTTGAAAAACAACGAAGCAATAATTTTTTTCTTATTAATTTCCCGATCGTTCCTATGGCAGCTATATCATATAGTCGTCCGATTTTCATAAAATTTTTACCAAAATTCTGAAATAATATAAAATGGCCATATCATATATATGCAAAAATGTTGAAAAACAGCAAAGTTATAATTATTTTTCTAAAAATTTATCGAACATTTGTATGGCAGCTATATGATATAGTCGTCCGATCCGGCCCGTTCCGACATATATAGCAGTGAGAGTATATAGAAGACTATATGCAAAGTTTCATTCGGATAGCTTTAAAACTGAGGGACTAGTTTGCGTAGAAACGGACAGACGGACAGACGGACATGGCTAGATCGACTCGGCTGTTGATGCTGATCAAGAATATATAAACTTTATAGGGTCGGAAACGTCTCCTTCACTGCGTTGCAAACTTCTGACTGAAATTATAATACCCTGCAAGGGTATAAAAAGTAAATGAATATGTAGGGTTACCGTTAAAATTTCGGAATTAGTTAGAATTATATGGTGAAATTCACTACGATAGTAGATGGCAAATATTCTAGTCCACACTGCGCAGCGGTTCGTCTTCGTATGCCGGGACGACAACAAAGATATCACCTTAAAAATGCAAGAAATACGATTCTGGGCTCTTTTAAGGTGCTGTAAATTTACACGATTTATTTTACAAATGATCATTACTTTATTAAAAATTACTGTTTTTGCATTCAGTTTTTAAAATAAAAAAAATATATATATATTGGGTTTACAACTTTGCTTCCGCCGTTTTCCGATATGTGGCTGTACCGGCTGAGGCTGGTCGATATACATAGATGAGAATATGTACATCTAAAGTGAGTGTGAACAGTGCCTAACAAATTGTCATCGCCGTTTCAGTGACAGTTGTTATTGTTTTCGTATTATTAACGCTCGAAAATGTCCGATTATGTGGTCAATTCTTCCCATATGCGGGAAGTTTTACTTTTTTGTTACAATTACAAAAAAATGCAGATGAAGCGGATCGAATGCTGTCTGAAGCTTACGGTGATGCTGCTTTGAGTGAAAGAACGTGTCGGAAGTGGTTTCAACGTTTTAAAAATGGCGATTTCGATGTTGAAGACAAACATGTTGGTGGTAGAGAATGAAGCTTCAAAGATGAACAACTAGAAGCATTGCTTAATGAAGATTCCTGCCAAACTCAAGAGCTTGCCGAATCTTTGGGAGCCATTTCAAAACGTCTCAAGGCCCTAGTCATGATTCATGACATGACAAAGTCATCCACCAACACAACAATGCTCGGCCTCATGTCGCAAATGTGGTACATGGAAATACCAGATATCGCCGCTTCTGACTTCCACCTATTTGGTTCGATGACACACGGCCTAGCAGATCAACATTTTCAATCCTTCGAAGAATTAAAAAAATGGATTGCTTCGTGGATTGCGTCAAAACAGGACTCCTTTTTTCGAGCCGGGATCCGAAAATTGCCGGAAAGATGGGAGAACGTTGTCACTAGCGACAGAAAATACTTTCAAAAATACATCTGTAAGCAGTTTTTCGCAATAAAGCTTCTAATTTTTGGAAAAAAACGGCAGAAGAAAAGTTGTACACCATATAGATCTATGGAGATATCGTGTTTTAAATGTACATCGATATTATTGAATATATATATTGTCAAATTCAAACCTCACTGAAAAAAATGGAAAATTCTAATATACAGTAAAATTCTCGTGTTGCGGTGTTTGGGGTTAAACTCCTGCTTTACCGATTCTCTTGAAATTTTGTGTGCATATTGGGAGGTCTGAGAATCGAACATATATTTTTCATCCCCCTAAATGTTAAATCCACCATTCGCGAGCTACAATTTATGGTCGACACGTATGTGAATATAGAGAGTGAACGACTACGATATTGGCGATATAATCTGGCACTGCCGAAATTGGTAACTCTGTTATCTTACCACATGCAAGAATATAAACAAGATGCTATGACTTTCGTGCGTGTATCTTCATGACATTACAGCACGTGTCTTTAAACAAATATTAAAGTTTTTAAACAGCTGTATTACGAAAATTCATGTATTTGGTCCCACACGTTGTTGGATGTATTCGGTTGAGTGGCAAAAGCGTGAAAAACCTCATGGTCTCATTAACACTATCAGTAACGCAGACATCGACTTTGACAATCGTTGGGTGGTAACAGTTACTTCTGCTCAGCAAAACATTCAACGCTCATATTATTGTTGAGTCATACAGTTCGATGAAGAGTATCAAATATATTAGTAACGAGAAAGGAAGCTAACTTCGGCACACCGAACATTTGCGGATTTCCCTTTAACATAAGCGAATTTCCCTTGGTGATTTAAGGAAATTTTTTTTAATTTCCCTTAAATTCCCAAACAAAATCAGCTGGTCGCTTTCTACAAAAGAGTTTTGCCTTGTCTAAGAATTGCTAAAAGGGGGCTGTAGTCTCCAACTCATAGATAGTAATGAAGCAATAATTTAAGTAATAAAATCTAAGGAATAAGCATGAGTTTCATTACATTTTATATATACTTATTATGTTTACAGTTTGAAAGTTACAGTTATACATTCCCAGCTTTACATTTTCTCTACATTTACCGATCGCTTCTATGGCAGCTATATGATATAGTTGTCCGATTTTTAAAAAATGTATACCAAAATTCTGAAATAATAACAAAAGCTCATATCTCAGAGTTATAATTTTTTTCCTATTAATTTCCCGATCGTTCCTATGGCAGCTATATGGGATATGGGCTTTAGATGAATGGCCTTAGTGCAGAAGCACACGAACACCAAGCTCGACCCGTGTAATTCTTTACGTCGAAGGGACCCGCATAGTCCACACCAGTAAATGTGAAGGGGCGCGAAAAAGCTGTCCGTTCTTGCGGTAAACATGATCAGCATCAACAGCCGAGTCGATCTAGCCATGTCCGTCTGTCTGTCCGTCCGTCCGTCTGTCCGTTTCTACGCAAACTACTCCTTCAGTTTTAAAGTTATCTGAATGAAACTTTGCATATAGTCTTCTATATACTCTCACTGCTATATATGTCGGAACGGGCCGGATCGGACGACTATATCATATAGCTGCCATACAAATGTTCGATAAATATTTATGTAGGGTTATAACTTTACTGAGTTCCCACAAATGTTTATTTATTATTATTAACTGGATTTCTTAACGATTAAACAATTTACATATATGTCGCGCTTTTTTACTTCAAACTTGTTCACTTCACAACCGCTCAGCTCCTCTCTCTCTGGTCTAGTGTGGCCGCATCTCATAAAGCATGCCATCCCGAATCTTAATACTAATCTTACATTAATGGCTTACTTAAATACTAACAAACTTTAAGGATATACTTAAATACAAATATACCAATCCTACATTCGGCCATCCTGAATCTTAGTTCGACCCGAACTAAATCCATTTTTTCATAAACTCTGCTGCTGTAAACGTGCGATTGGGACCTTCTTGGCAACCCACTTTTTCTACCTCGTAACGTCCATGGTCTTTCTTTGGAACTATCCTATAAGGTCCAAAAAATTTTGGTCGTAATTTCATTTTTGCTCCATACTGAGTTCTTTTAATTGCTACTAAACCCCCTATTTCATATTCCATTTCTATTTTCCTCTTTTCATTGAAGCTCTTCCTATTTTCTTGCTGTATTTTCTCAATATTTTCTTGTGCCTTTCGCCTGATCTCTTCACGTTCTTCTGATAAAGCCTTCAAATCTATTTCTTGTAAAAGTTCTCTAATTTCGTCAGTTTTTGTTTTCATTTGTAAACCTGTTAGCACTGAGAATGGTGTGAACTTCGTACTTCGAGGGGGTGTGTTGTTTATAATCTGCTGTATCCGATCTACATGTGCATACCACTTGGTCGAATTGTCCTGGCAGAGTTTGTTCAGCATTGGAATAACAATTTTGTGGACTCTCTCAACCTGGCCGTTACCTCTTGGCATACCTGTAGTAATGTGCAATAACTGTATTCCTTCTTCCTCACAGTAGTCTCGAAATAAACTCGAAGTAAACGCTGTTCCTCTATCTGTTACAATTCTTCGCGGATTACCGAATATTGCTGCCTGCTTTTTGAGTTTGTCTAAAACTTCTTCTGTCCCTGTAGATTTAGTGGGGTATAACCATACAAACTTCGAAAACCCATCAACTACGACAAATATGTGGTTGTACATCTTTTTGGTTTCTGTTAGAGGTCCTACGTGATCCACGTGATATGTTCCTAACGGTTCTTGTGCTTTATCAATCGGACATAAAAATCCCTCTTTCTTTCCTCGCTTAGCTTCAGCGATCAGACATTCTACACAATTTCGAACTATTTTCTCAACTTTCGATTGTATATTGTTTACAGAATAATTTCTTTCTACCAACTCACTCGTTTTCTTGCTACCAATGCTTTGATTCTGTCATCTTTGTCCTGCGCTTCCTTTAAACGATAGCCTAATGCTTCGACTAACAGACAGCATGACACTCGACTTAAAGCATCTACATGCTTCATTAGACTACCCGATCGGTGTTCGACTTTGTATCTATATTCGTCCAGAAACATTGCCCATCTTGCTACTCTTACAGGCACATCTTTTTTCCCTACTGTCATTGCAAAAGCGTCACAGTCCGTTATTATCTTGAACTCGATTCCAAGTAAGTATACTCTCCACTTTTTGATGGCATTTATTATAGCCAGTACCTCCAACTCATACGCGCTGTATTTCTCTTCGGTTGGACTAGTTTTACGGCTCATGAACTCTACTGGATGGAACTGCCTATCTTCTGAATCCATTTGCATTAGAATGGCACCAAATCCGTGCTTACTGGCATCTGTGTGTACCTCCGTGACAGCTTTTGGATCATACAACTTTAGAACTGGAGCTTCAACTATTAAACATTTCAGATGTTCGAACGCTACTAACTCGGAATCCTTTAACTTGATATACTTCTTATCTGTTCTTTCGCTTTCTTTTCTTAGAATGTCAGTTAACGGTTTTGCCTCTGTTGCGTAGTTTTTGATGAATCTGCGCAAGTACGAGGTTAAACCCAAGAATCTTTGTAACGCTTTCTTTGTTTTAGGACATGGAAAGTGTAATACAGCCTCAATTTTGTCCTTTAAGAGAGAAATAGACTCGTTTTCGATAACGAACCCCAAAAATTGAATTCTTTTTTGCAAAAGCTGTGATTTTTCCCACTTGATACGCAACCCTGCTTTACTCGCGACTGTTAAAAACTGCTTTAAAACTGCTAGTCCTTCCTTTTCGTCAACTGTCGGGATAACTATATCGTCCATGTAGACTATTACCTTCTCTTGTTGCACTAAATCTCTCAAAACAGCGTTTATATATCTGCAGAATACTGCTGCCGAGTTTGATATACCAAATGGTACAAAATTAAACTCATACTGCCCATTGTGAGTTACGAACGCAGTGTACTTCTTAGAATCAAGCACGAGAGGCACATGAAAGTAACCATTTCTGAGATCCAACGTTGAAAAAACCCTTGCTCCCTTCAATCGGTCAAGTACGTCATCTATTAAGACCATTGGAAAATTGTCTCTTCTAATTTTCAAATTAACTTTCCTGAAATCGCAACAAAGTCTTTTTGAGCCATCTTTCTTACCAACCAGCACTATTGGTGCTGCGTATGGAGAACAACTGGGTGATATGATTCCTTCCTCTAACCAATCTTGGACCTGTTTTTCAATGATCATCTTATTTTCATATGAAGTTCTACGTGGGGACTGATAAATAGGGAAATTGTCTTCAAGCACAATTTTCATTTTTACTGGCGACTCAATTTCCTTCTTTGCTTCATAGTTGTTTATCAGCTCTTCAACCTCACTTCTCAAACTCTTGCTAAGATGATTTAATTGCACTCCATCGGATGTTTTAGGTTCAGAAATTACCTCACTCACGCACAATCCTTCAAATATCTCCGATACTTCTCTTTCTTGAACTGTACACCACCTGAACTAAAGATAATAACTACTTCCTTCAAAACGTCGTTTCCAATGATAGTTGCATACTCAATGTCTTTTTGTTTGATTACATTAAAAGTTACATTGAAGCACACGCCTCCTGCTGTCACCTGTGTTTCAAATTGTCCAATCGTTTTAATCTCTCCATTCCCTATGCCTCGCAAACTCTTTGTCTCCTTCCTCAGACATACTCCTTTTAACTTCTTCATTAGATCTTCCTCATCAAGCTCAGATCGCATCCAGAGTCTATCATTGCGACAAAATATACATCGTTTACGCACATAATCGTATTGATTTGGTCTTTTGACTTTGATTTAGACTTCAATACCCCTACTTTCTCATTGTTTTCGTTTGTCTTTCCCTGATTGCAATTCTTAGCAATGTGGCCAGTTTTGTTGCATTTAAAGCATAAAATTGGTGCACTGCATTCCTTTGAAAAATGTCCCTCCTTGCCACATTTAAAACACTTCCTCTTAATCTGGGAGATTGGCTTTCTTGTACTGACGCCCTTGGTACTATCCTTGATCTTTTCGTAAATTTTTATCTCTGCTTTCAATTCGTCAAGTGTCTGGCATCGGTACATATTACTCTTTTTAATTTACTGTCTGGAACACCATCCACGAAGTACGATATGAGACTTGTTTCATCTAATTTGACTTGCTTCCCAATCTCAATCAGGCTATACAAATTCTCACTAAACGTTTATTTATCAAGCTTAACTCTGTTTTTGAGTTGTTTATGTACTTCAGCTGCACACATTGTTTTGCCGAACTCTGCTCGCAGCTTTACTTTCAATTGTTCCCATCCTCTTACACCTGTCAGACCTCTTACAAACAATTTTGCTGCTCCTTGCAACAATTGCTTCCCATAAATGTATTTCTGCAAGCTATCCCATCCTACCGTTGTAGCACAATCTTCAAATTCCGATAACCACTGGTTGATGTCTGGCTGATCTGATCCTGAAAAATGTGATACACTATCCTGAACGTCTTTGAGCGTAAATCTTGATGCACTCTTAAAACCATCTGTCTCTGCCTCTTGATATTCGCTGGACTTAACTGAGTGCGTCTCTTCCTCTTCTTCATCTCCCTCAACGTCTTCTTCTACATTGTAATGCTCTAACAGCCTATCCTGCAGCACTGCTTTTCTACCAGTGGAATCTAACTCCAAAGCTCTTAGGTGTTGCCGTAATTCCTCCACTTTTAAGGACAAAATCTTTTTAGCATCCATACTTATTAGTTAACTACAGTTAGGTTACAATTGGAAAATTCGTACTTAAGACTCACGATCTCACGTTACTCTACTTTAACGACCCTTGTCGATGCACTGCTTGCTGGTTTGTGTTGCAGTCGACAGCTTTGCGACAGTTGTTGTTGTTGTAGTTGTTGCAGCCTGCCAATGTACGACCTCTGTGTCGCACAGAATTGGCGCTCTTCAACTGCAACTCCCTCGACGACGTCACTTTTGTTGTTGAAACAGTCGACCTCTGTGTCGCACTGCTTTACCGCTCTCTTGTTGTTGTAGTTGTTGCAGCCTGCCAATCTACGACGTCTGTGTCGCACCGAATTGGCGCTCTTCAGCTGCAACTCCCTCGAAGACGCTTCTCTTGTTGTTGTAGCAGTCGACCTCTGTGTCGCACTGCTTTACCGCTCTCTTGTTGTTGTAGTTGTTGCAGCCTGCCAATCTACGACCTCTGTGTCGCACAGAATTGGCGCTCTTCAGCTGCAACTCCCTCGAAGACGCTTCTCTTGTTGTTGTAGTTGTTGCAGCCTGCCAATCTACGACCTCTGTGTCGCACAGAATTGGCGCTCTTCAGCTGCAACTCCCTCGACGCTGTTCCTCTTGGATCTTGCTTGCACACTCCTGCTTGGTGCTCCACACACACACGCACAAAATTTGGCGATCAGTATGTGTATGTGATGCGCGTTTACCGCTGTATTTTTAAATCGTTCACTTCTTGTTGTAACTTTTGCAGGCGACCTCTGTGTCGCACTGCTTTGCCACTGACCGACAGTTGTTGCAGTCTGCCAATCTACGACCTCTATGTCGCTAGATTTGACGCTCTTCAACTGCAACTCCCTCGCCGCTGTCACTTCTCGCTATTGCTTGCACACTCCTGCTTGGTGCTGCACACACACACGCACAAAATTTGACGATCAGTATGTGTATGTGATGCGCGGTTGCCCCTTTTCACGTCGTTATGATTGTCTGTGTGACGCCAGAAACACGCGGTCTTTTGACCAATTCTCGGTAAGTTCCGTTTTCCACGAATTCCAGCGACGCCTCACTTTCGACGATTTTCGTCTTTTCAACACACACAAACAGCCTCTTTGCATGTATGTGTGACGCCAGAAACACGCGGTCTTTTGACCAATTCTTGGAAAGATCCGTTTTCGCAGAATTCCAGCAGCGCCTTGCTTTTTACACTTTTCGGCTCCTTTTTTTATTCAACACAAACTCCTTTTAGTGTCAAACTTCACTTTTCCAAATGTTATTTTTCACATCACAATGCATGCATGCGGGAAATGCATGCGGGAGGGGCTCTTCCCCTCAAGATGGAAAGCGCAGAGACTGGTTCTGCTGCCCAAGCCGGGAAAGCCGTTGGATGATCCAGCATCCATCAGACCCATTTGCCTGTTAGACGGGGCCGGCAAGGTGCTGGAACACCTAATCAGCACGAGACTGGAGAGGGCTATCGTAGCGGCAGGAGGTCTCTCTGACTCGCAGTACGGGTTCAGAAAGGCCAAGTCTACCGTCGACGCCATCTCCAAGGTGGTGGACATTGCCTCCGCGGTGATCGCCGGACAGCGATGGAAAGGGGGCTCTAAGGAGTATTGCCTTATTGTCACCCTGGACATACGCAATGTATGTACACGGCGAGATGGGGCCGGATAATGGATGCCTTGTCCAACTTCGGAGTTCCCACCTATCTGCTTAACCTGATGCGGAATTACTTTCACGACAGGGTGCTGCAGATAGACTCGGACAGCGGTACTCAAGCGGTCGAGCTGTCGTGCGGTGTTCCACAAGGGTCCGTGCTTGCGCCACTTTTGTGGAATGCAATGTACGACGGCGTCCTCCGGCTTCCACTACCAGGGAGAACGGAGATTGTGGGCTTCGCAGACGACATAGCGGTGGTCACCGTCGCAAAGGAGATCGCAGGAGCAGAGGAGACCAGCAGCCTGAGCATAGCCATAATCAACGAGTGGCTGTCGAACGCCGGACTGCAGCTAGCGCCGCAGAAAACCGTCCTGGTGAGCAGCAGGAAAAAGGTGGAGGTGGCAAGCGTGCGGGTCTGCGATGCATCGGTCAGATCTTCTAGAGCTATCTCCTTCAGGTAACACCTGACTTACGCAAGCTCCAAGGCTGCCACGACAGTGAGAGCACTCTCAAGGATCATGCTGAACCATCACGGCCCAAGACAAGCGAGCAAGCTCCTCTTAGCGGGCGCAGATAGAGCAACTATGCTATATGCAGCCCCCGTATGGAGTCACGCCATGGCGACGCCTTCTTACGGCCGCGGGCTGATGGCCGCACACCGTCTGGCCGCTCTTCGCATTTGCAGTGCGTTTCGAACGGTCTCTGATCAGGCGGCGCTAGTCATAGCTGGCACCCCGCCGATAGATCTGCTTGCCAAGGAACAGGCTGACGTCTTCAAGAAGGTCCACGGGCAAGCCCTGTCGCCCCACGAGAAGAAGGAGGCAAAAGCAGAGGCGAAAATGGCAACGCTAACCGCGTGGCAATCACGTTGGGATGCCTCCACAAAAGGCCGGTGGACGCACCGTCTAATCCCGTGCCTGGAGACGTGGACCATGAGAAAACACGGACAGGTTAATTTCTTCCTGACCCAGGTACTTAGTGGCCACGGGAGCTTTAAGGGAAAACCTCGTTGCGGTGATGTTGAGGAGCGAGGAAAACTGGCAAGGAGTCACCAGCCTTGCCGCCGCGATCATGGGTAAGCTCAGGATCGAGGAGAGGCGCAGGAATCAGGAGGAGTCTTAGTCTGGGAGCGGCGCCCGCGCGAAGCAATGCTTCGCGGCCGTACCGCGCGAGTGAACTGCCCCCCTTCTTATGTTAACCCACACCCTTCCCTTATGTACATGCCCCCCCCCCCCTAATGCTAAATAAACGAATTAAAAAAAAAACATCACAAGCACACGCATACATATATGCAAAAGTTCAACTGCATGCAATTTTGACGAATTGCGAAAAGAAAAATTCCAGAATGTTCTGTTTATATTATTCCCGGACGAGCCCCCAATATTTTTAGGGTTATAACTTTACTGAGTTCCCACAAATGTTTATTTATTATTATTAACTGGATTTCTTAACGATTAAACAATTTACATATATGTCGCGCTTTTTTACTTCAAACTTGTTCACTTCACAACCGCTCAGCTCCTCTCTCTCTGGTCTAGTGTGGCCGCATCTCATAAAGCATGCCATCCCGAATCTTAATACTAATCTTACATTAATGGCTTACTTAAATACTAACAAACTTTAAGGATATACTTAAATACAAATATACCAATCCTACATTCGGCCATCCTGAATCTTAGTTCGTCCCGAACTAAATCCATTTTTTCATAAACTCTGCTGCTGTAAACGTGCGATTGGGACCTATTTGGCAACCCACTTTTTCTACCTCGTAACGTCCATGGTCTTTCTTTGCAACTACCCTATAAGGTCAAAAAAATTTTGGTCGTAATTTCATTTTTGCTCCATACTGAGTTCTTTTAATTGCTACTAAACCCCCTACTTCATATTCCATTTCTATTTTCCTCTTTTCATTGAAGCTCTTCCTATTTTCTTGCTGTATTTTCTCAATATTTTCTTGTGCCTTTCGCCTGATCTCTTCACGTTCTTCTGATAAAGCCTTCAAATCTATTTCTTGTAAAAGTTCTCTAATTTCGTCAGTTTTTGTTTTCATTTGTAAACCTGTTAGCACTGAGAATGGTGTGAACTTCGTACTTCGAGGGGGTGTGTTGTTTATAATCTGCTGTATCCGATCTACATGTGCATACCACTTGGTCGAATTGTCCTGGCAGAGTTTGTTCAGCATTGGAATAACAATTTTGTGGACTCTCTCAACCTGGCCGTTACCTCTTGGCATACCTGTAGTAATGTGCAATAACTGTATTCCTTCTTCCTCACAGTAGTCTCGAAATAAACTCGAAGTAAACGCTGTTCCTCTATCTGTTACAATTCTTCGCGGATTACCGAATATTGCTGCCTGCTTTTTGAGTTTGTCTAAAACTTCTTCTGTCCCTGTAGATTTAGTGGGGTATAACCATACAAACTTCGAAAACCCATCAACTACGACAAATATGTGGTTGTACATCTTTTTGGTTTCTGTTAGAGGTCCTACGTGATCCACGTGATATGTTCCTAACGGTTCTTGTGCTTTATCAATCGGACATAAAAATCCCTCTTTCTTTCCTCGCTTAGCTTCAGCGATCAGACATTCTACACAATTTCGAACTATTTTCTCAACTTTCGATTGTATATTGTTTACAGAATAATTTCTTTCTACCAACTCACTCGTTTTCTTGCTACCAATGCTTTGATTCTGTCATCTTTGTCCTGCGCTTCCTTTAAACGATAGCCTAATGCTTCGACTAACAGACAGCATGACACTCGACTTAAAGCATCTACATGCTTCATTAGACTACCCGATCGGTGTTCGACTTTGTATCTATATTCGTCCAGAAACATTGCCCATCTTGCTACTCTTACAGGCACATCTTTTTTCCCTACTGTCATTGCAAAAGCGTCACAGTCCGTTATTATCTTGAACTCGATTCCAAGTAAGTATACTCTCCACTTTTTGATGGCATTTATTATAGCCAGTACCTCCAACTCATACGCGCTGTATTTCTCTTCGGTTGGACTAGTTTTACGGCTCATGAACTCTACTGGATGGAACTGCCTATCTTCTGAATCCATTTGCATTAGAATGGCACCAAATCCGTGCTTACTGGCATCTGTGTGTACCTCCGTGACAGCTTTTGGATCATACAACTTTAGAACTGGAGCTTCAACTATTAAACATTTCAGATGTTCGAACGCTACTAACTCGGAATCCTTTAACTTGATATACTTCTTATCTGTTCTTTCGCTTTCTTTTCTTAGAATGTCAGTTAACGGTTTTGCCTCTGTTGCGTAGTTTTTGATGAATCTGCGCAAGTACGAGGTTAAACCCAAGAATCTTTGTAACGCTTTCTTTGTTTTAGGACATGGAAAGTGTAATACAGCCTCAATTTTGTCCTTTGAGGGAGAAATAGACTCGTTTTCGATAACGAACCCCAAAAATTGAATTCTTTTTTGCAAAAGCTGTGATTTTTCCCACTTGATACGCAACCCTGCTTTACTCGCGACTGTTAAAAACTGCTTTAAAACTGCTAGTCCTTCCTTTTCGTCAACTGTCGGGATAACTATATCGTCCATGTAGACTATTACCTTCTCTTGTTGCACTAAATCTCTCAAAACAGCGTTTATATATCTGCAGAATACTGCTGCCGAGTTTGATATACCAAATGGTACAAAATTAAACTCATACTGCCCATTGTGAGTTACGAACGCAGTGTACTTCTTAGAATCAAGCACGAGAGGCACATGAAAGTAACCATTTCTGAGATCCAACGTTGAAAAAACCCTTGCTCCCTTCAATCGGTCAAGTACGTCATCTATTAAGACCATTGGAAAATTGTCTCTTCTAATTTTCAAATTAACTTTCCTGAAATCGCAACAATCTACGACCTCTGTGTCGCACAGAATTGGCGCTCTTCAGCTGCAACTCCCTCGAAGACGCTTCTCTTGTTGTTGTAGTTGTTGCAGCCTGCCAATCTACGACCTCTGTGTCGCACAGAATTGGCGCTCTTCAGCTGCAACTCCCTCGACGCTGTTCCTCTTGGATCTTGCTTGCACACTCCTGCTTGGTGCTCCACACACACACGCACAAAATTTGGCGATCAGTATGTGTATGTGATGCGCGTTTACCGCTGTATTTTTAAATCGTTCACTTCTTGTTGTAACTTTTGCAGGCGACCTCTGTGTCGCACTGCTTTGCCACTGACCGACAGTTGTTGCAGTCTGCCAATCTACGACCTCTATGTCGCTAGATTTGACGCTCTTCAACTGCAACTCCCTCGCCGCTGTCACTTCTCGCTATTGCTTGCACACTCCTGCTTGGTGCTGCACACACACACGCACAAAATTTGACGATCAGTATGTGTATGTGATGCGCGGTTGCCCCTTTTCACGTCGTTATGATTGTCTGTGTGACGCCAGAAACACGCGGTCTTTTGACCAATTCTCGGTAAGTTCCGTTTTCCACGAATTCCAGCGACGCCTCACTTTCGACGATTTTCGTCTTTTCAACACACACAAACAGCCTCTTTGCATGTATGTGTGACGCCAGAAACACGCGGTCTTTTGACCAATTCTTGGAAAGATCCGTTTTCGCAGAATTCCAGCAGCGCCTTGCTTTTTACACTTTTCGGCTCCTTTTTTTATTCAACACAAACTCCTTTTAGTGTCAAACTTCACTTTTCCAAATGTTATTTTTCACATCACAATGCATGCATGCGGGAAATGCATGCGGGAGGGGCTCTTCCCCTCAAGATGGAAAGCGCAGAGACTGGTTCTGCTGCCCAAGCCGGGAAAGCCGTTGGATGATCCAGCATCCATCAGACCCATTTGCCTGTTAGACGGGGCCGGCAAGGTGCTGGAACACCTAATCAGCACGAGACTGGAGAGGGCTATCGTAGCGGCAGGAGGTCTCTCTGACTCCCAGTACGGGTTCAGAAAGGCCAAGTCTACCGTCGACGCCATCTCCAAGGTGGTGGACATTGCCTCCGCGGCGATCGCCGGACAGCGATGGAAAGGGGGCTCTAAGGAGTATTGCCTTATTGTCACCCTGGACATACGCAATGTATGTACACGGCGAGATGGGGCCGGATAATGGATGCCTTGTCCAACTTCGGAGTTCCCACCTATCTGCTTAACCTGATGCGGAATTACTTTCACGACAGGGTGCTGCAGATAGACTCGGACAGCGGTACTCAAGCGGTCGAGCTGTCGTGCGGTGTTCCACAAGGGTCCGTGCTTGCGCCACTTTTGTGGAATGCAATGTACGACGGCGTCCTCCGGCTTCCACTACCAGGGAGAACGGAGATTGTGGGCTTCGCAGACGACATAGCGGTGGTCACCGTCGCAAAGGAGATCGCAGGAGCAGAGGAGACCAGCAGCCTGAGCATAGCCATAATCAACGAGTGGCTGTCGAACGCCGGACTGCAGCTAGCGCCGCAGAAAACCGTCCTGGTGAGCAGCAGGAAAAAGGTGGAGGTGGCAAGCGTGCGGGTCTGCGATGCATCGGTCAGATCTTCTAGAGCTATCTCCTTCAGGTAACACCTGACTTACGCAAGCTCCAAGGCTGCCACGACAGTGAGAGCACTCTCAAGGATCATGCTGAACCATCACGGCCCAAGACAAGCGAGCAAGCTCCTCTTAGCGGGCGCAGATAGAGCAACTATGCTATATGCAGCCCCCGTATGGAGTCACGCCATGGCGACGCCTTCTTACGGCCGCGGGCTGATGGCCGCACACCGTCTGGCCGCTCTTCGCATTTGCAGTGCGTTTCGAACGGTCTCTGATCAGGCGGCGCTAGTCATAGCTGGCACCCCGCCGATAGATCTGCTTGCCAAGGAACAGGCTGACGTCTTCAAGAAGGTCCACGGGCAAGCCCTGTCGCCCCACGAGAAGAAGGAGGCAAAAGCAGAGGCGAAAATGGCAACGCTAACCGCGTGGCAATCACGTTGGGATGCCTCCACAAAAGGCCGGTGGACGCACCGTCTAATCCCGTGCCTGGAGACGTGGACCATGAGAAAACACGGACAGGTTAATTTCTTCCTGACCCAGGTACTTAGTGGCCACGGGAGCTTTAAGGGAAAACCTCGTTGCGGTGATGTTGAGGAGCGAGGAAAACTGGCAAGGAGTCACCAGCCTTGCCGCCGCGATCATGGGTAAGCTCAGGATCGAGGAGAGGCGCAGGAATCAGGAGGAGTCTTAGTCTGGGAGCGGCGCCCGCGCGAAGCAATGCTTCGCGGCCGTACCGCGCGAGTGAACTGCCCCCCTTCTTATGTTAACCCACACCCTTCCCTTATGTACATGCCCCCCCCCCCCCCAATGCTAAAAAAACGAATTAAAAAAAAAACATCACAAGCACACGCATACATATATGCAAAAGTTCAACTGCATGCAATTTTGACGAATTGCGAAAAGAAAAATTCCAGAATGTTCTGTTTATATTATTCCCGGACGAGCCCCCAATATTTTTAGGGTTATAACTTTACTGAGTTCCCACAAATGTTTATTTATTATTATTAACTGGATTTCTTAACGATTAAACAATTTACATATATGTCGCGCTTTTTTACTTCAAACTTGTTCACTTCACAACCGCTCAGCTCCTCTCTCTCTGGTCTAGTGTGGCCGCATCTCATAAAGCATGCCATCCCGAATCTTAATACTAATCTTACATTAATGGCTTACTTAAATACTAACAAACTTTAAGGATATACTTAAATACAAATATACCAATCCTACATTCGGCCATCCTGAATCTTAGTTCGTCCCGAACTAAATCCATTTTTTCATAAACTCTGCTGCTGTAAACGTGCGATTGGGACCTATTTGGCAACCCACTTTTTCTACCTCGTAACGTCCATGGTCTTTCTTTGCAACTACCCTATAAGGTCAAAAAAATTTTGGTCGTAATTTCATTTTTGCTCCATACTGAGTTCTTTTAATTGCTACTAAACCCCCTACTTCATATTCCATTTCTATTTTCCTCTTTTCATTGAAGCTCTTCCTATTTTCTTGCTGTATTTTCTCAATATTTTCTTGTGCCTTTCGCCTGATCTCTTCACGTTCTTCTGATAAAGCCTTCAAATCTATTTCTTGTAAAAGTTCTCTAATTTCGTCAGTTTTTGTTTTCATTTGTAAACCTGTTAGCACTGAGAATGGTGTGAACTTCGTACTTCGAGGGGGTGTGTTGTTTATAATCTGCTGTATCCGATCTACATGTGCATACCACTTGGTCGAATTGTCCTGGCAGAGTTTGTTCAGCATTGGAATAACAATTTTGTGGACTCTCTCAACCTGGCCGTTACCTCTTGGCATACCTGTAGTAATGTGCAATAACTGTATTCCTTCTTCCTCACAGTAGTCTCGAAATAAACTCGAAGTAAACGCTGTTCCTCTATCTGTTACAATTCTTCGCGGATTACCGAATATTGCTGCCTGCTTTTTGAGTTTGTCTAAAACTTCTTCTGTCCCTGTAGATTTAGTGGGGTATAACCATACAAACTTCGAAAACCCATCAACTACGACAAATATGTGGTTGTACATCTTTTTGGTTTCTGTTAGAGGTCCTACGTGATCCACGTGATATGTTCCTAACGGTTCTTGTGCTTTATCAATCGGACATAAAAATCCCTCTTTCTTTCCTCGCTTAGCTTCAGCGATCAGACATTCTACACAATTTCGAACTATTTTCTCAACTTTCGATTGTATATTGTTTACAGAATAATTTCTTTCTACCAACTCACTCGTTTTCTTGCTACCAATGCTTTGATTCTGTCATCTTTGTCCTGCGCTTCCTTTAAACGATAGCCTAATGCTTCGACTAACAGACAGCATGACACTCGACTTAAAGCATCTACATGCTTCATTAGACTACCCGATCGGTGTTCGACTTTGTATCTATATTCGTCCAGAAACATTGCCCATCTTGCTACTCTTACAGGCACATCTTTTTTCCCTACTGTCATTGCAAAAGCGTCACAGTCCGTTATTATCTTGAACTCGATTCCAAGTAAGTATACTCTCCACTTTTTGATGGCATTTATTATAGCCAGTACCTCCAACTCATACGCGCTGTATTTCTCTTCGGTTGGACTAGTTTTACGGCTCATGAACTCTACTGGATGGAACTGCCTATCTTCTGAATCCATTTGCATTAGAATGGCACCAAATCCGTGCTTACTGGCATCTGTGTGTACCTCCGTGACAGCTTTTGGATCATACAACTTTAGAACTGGAGCTTCAACTATTAAACATTTCAGATGTTCGAACGCTACTAACTCGGAATCCTTTAACTTGATATACTTCTTATCTGTTCTTTCGCTTTCTTTTCTTAGAATGTCAGTTAACGGTTTTGCCTCTGTTGCGTAGTTTTTGATGAATCTGCGCAAGTACGAGGTTAAACCCAAGAATCTTTGTAACGCTTTCTTTGTTTTAGGACATGGAAAGTGTAATACAGCCTCAATTTTGTCCTTTGAGGGAGAAATAGACTCGTTTTCGATAACGAACCCCAAAAATTGAATTCTTTTTTGCAAAAGCTGTGATTTTTCCCACTTGATACGCAACCCTGCTTTACTCGCGACTGTTAAAAACTGCTTTAAAACTGCTAGTCCTTCCTTTTCGTCAACTGTCGGGATAACTATATCGTCCATGTAGACTATTACCTTCTCTTGTTGCACTAAATCTCTCAAAACAGCGTTTATATATCTGCAGAATACTGCTGCCGAGTTTGATATACCAAATGGTACAAAATTAAACTCATACTGCCCATTGTGAGTTACGAACGCAGTGTACTTCTTAGAATCAAGCACGAGAGGCACATGAAAGTAACCATTTCTGAGATCCAACGTTGAAAAAACCCTTGCTCCCTTCAATCGGTCAAGTACGTCATCTATTAAGACCATTGGAAAATTGTCTCTTCTAATTTTCAAATTAACTTTCCTGAAATCGCAACAATCTACGACCTCTGTGTCGCACAGAATTGGCGCTCTTCAGCTGCAACTCCCTCGAAGACGCTTCTCTTGTTGTTGTAGTTGTTGCAGCCTGCCAATCTACGACCTCTGTGTCGCACAGAATTGGCGCTCTTCAGCTGCAACTCCCTCGACGCTGTTCCTCTTGGATCTTGCTTGCACACTCCTGCTTGGTGCTCCACACACACACGCACAAAATTTGGCGATCAGTATGTGTATGTGATGCGCGTTTACCGCTGTATTTTTAAATCGTTCACTTCTTGTTGTAACTTTTGCAGGCGACCTCTGTGTCGCACTGCTTTGCCACTGACCGACAGTTGTTGCAGTCTGCCAATCTACGACCTCTATGTCGCTAGATTTGACGCTCTTCAACTGCAACTCCCTCGCCGCTGTCACTTCTCGCTATTGCTTGCACACTCCTGCTTGGTGCTGCACACACACACGCACAAAATTTGACGATCAGTATGTGTATGTGATGCGCGGTTGCCCCTTTTCACGTCGTTATGATTGTCTGTGTGACGCCAGAAACACGCGGTCTTTTGACCAATTCTCGGTAAGTTCCGTTTTCCACGAATTCCAGCGACGCCTCACTTTCGACGATTTTCGTCTTTTCAACACACACAAACAGCCTCTTTGCATGTATGTGTGACGCCAGAAACACGCGGTCTTTTGACCAATTCTTGGAAAGATCCGTTTTCGCAGAATTCCAGCAGCGCCTTGCTTTTTACACTTTTCGGCTCCTTTTTTTATTCAACACAAACTCCTTTTAGTGTCAAACTTCACTTTTCCAAATGTTATTTTTCACATCACAATGCATGCATGCGGGAAATGCATGCGGGAGGGGCTCTTCCCCTCAAGATGGAAAGCGCAGAGACTGGTTCTGCTGCCCAAGCCGGGAAAGCCGTTGGATGATCCAGCATCCATCAGACCCATTTGCCTGTTAGACGGGGCCGGCAAGGTGCTGGAACACCTAATCAGCACGAGACTGGAGAGGGCTATCGTAGCGGCAGGAGGTCTCTCTGACTCCCAGTACGGGTTCAGAAAGGCCAAGTCTACCGTCGACGCCATCTCCAAGGTGGTGGACATTGCCTCCGCGGCGATCGCCGGACAGCGATGGAAAGGGGGCTCTAAGGAGTATTGCCTTATTGTCACCCTGGACATACGCAATGTATGTACACGGCGAGATGGGGCCGGATAATGGATGCCTTGTCCAACTTCGGAGTTCCCACCTATCTGCTTAACCTGATGCGGAATTACTTTCACGACAGGGTGCTGCAGATAGACTCGGACAGCGGTACTCAAGCGGTCGAGCTGTCGTGCGGTGTTCCACAAGGGTCCGTGCTTGCGCCACTTTTGTGGAATGCAATGTACGACGGCGTCCTCCGGCTTCCACTACCAGGGAGAACGGAGATTGTGGGCTTCGCAGACGACATAGCGGTGGTCACCGTCGCAAAGGAGATCGCAGGAGCAGAGGAGACCAGCAGCCTGAGCATAGCCATAATCAACGAGTGGCTGTCGAACGCCGGACTGCAGCTAGCGCCGCAGAAAACCGTCTTGGTGAGCAGCAGGAAAAAGGTGGAGGTGGCAAGCGTGCGGGTCTGCGATGCATCGGTCAGATCTTCTAGAGCTATCTCCTTCAGGTAACACCTGACTTACGCAAGCTCCAAGGCTGCCACGACAGTGAGAGCACTCTCAAGGATCATGCTGAACCATCACGGCCCAAGACAAGCGAGCAAGCTCCTCTTAGCGAGCGCAGATAGAGCAACTATGCTATATGCAGCCCCCGTATGGAGTCACGCCATGGCGACGCCTTCTTACGGCCGCGGGCTGATGGCCGCACACCGTCTGGCCGCTCTTCGCATTTGCAGTGCGTTTCGGACGGTCTCTGATCAGGCGGCGCTAGTCATAGCTGGCACCCCGCCGATAGATCTGCTTGCCAAGGAACAGGCTGACGTCTTCAAGAAGGTCCACGGGCAAGCCCTGTCGCCCCACGAGAAGAAGGAGGCAAAAGCAGAGGCGAAAATGGCAACGCTAACCGCGTGGCAATCACGTTGGGATGCCTCCACAAAAGGCCGGTGGACGCACCGTCTAATCCCGTGCCTGGAGACGTGGACCATGAGAAAACACGGACAGGTTAATTTCTTCCTGACCCAGGTACTTAGTGGCCACGGGAGCTTTAAGGGAAAACCTCGTTGCGGTGATGTTGAGGAGCGAGGAAAACTGGCAAGGAGTCACCAGCCTTGCCGCCGCGATCATGGGTAAGCTCAGGATCGAGGAGAGGCGCAGGAATCAGGAGGAGTCTTAGTCTGGGAGCGGCGCCCGCGCGAAGCAATGCTTCGCGGCCGTACCGCGCGAGTGAACTGCCCCCCTTCTTATGTTAACCCACACCCTTCCCTTATGTACATGCCCCCCCCCCCCCCCCCCTAATGCTAAATAAACGAATTAAAAAAAAAACATCACAAGCACACGCATACATATATGCAAAAGTTCAACTGCATGCAATTTTGACGAATTGCGAAAAGAAAAATTCCAGAATGTTCTGTTTATATTATTCCCGGACGAGCCCCCAATATTTTTAGGGTTATAACTTTACTGAGTTCCCACAAATGTTTATTTATTATTATTAACTGGATTTCTTAACGATTAAACAATTTACATATATGTCGCGCTTTTTTACTTCAAACTTGTTCACTTCACAACCGCTCAGCTCCTCTCTCTCTGGTCTAGTGTGGCCGCATCTCATAAAGCATGCCATCCCGAATCTTAATACTAATCTTACATTAATGGCTTACTTAAATACTAACAAACTTTAAGGATATACTTAAATACAAATATACCAATCCTACATTCGGCCATCCTGAATCTTAGTTCGTCCCGAACTAAATCCATTTTTTCATAAACTCTGCTGCTGTAAACGTGCGATTGGGACCTATTTGGCAACCCACTTTTTCTACCTCGTAACGTCCATGGTCTTTCTTTGCAACTACCCTATAAGGTCAAAAAAATTTTGGTCGTAATTTCATTTTTGCTCCATACTGAGTTCTTTTAATTGCTACTAAACCCCCTACTTCATATTCCATTTCTATTTTCCTCTTTTCATTGAAGCTCTTCCTATTTTCTTGCTGTATTTTCTCAATATTTTCTTGTGCCTTTCGCCTGATCTCTTCACGTTCTTCTGATAAAGCCTTCAAATCTATTTCTTGTAAAAGTTCTCTAATTTCGTCAGTTTTTGTTTTCATTTGTAAACCTGTTAGCACTGAGAATGGTGTGAACTTCGTACTTCGAGGGGGTGTGTTGTTTATAATCTGCTGTATCCGATCTACATGTGCATACCACTTGGTCGAATTGTCCTGGCAGAGTTTGTTCAGCATTGGAATAACAATTTTGTGGACTCTCTCAACCTGGCCGTTACCTCTTGGCATACCTGTAGTAATGTGCAATAACTGTATTCCTTCTTCCTCACAGTAGTCTCGAAATAAACTCGAAGTAAACGCTGTTCCTCTATCTGTTACAATTCTTCGCGGATTACCGAATATTGCTGCCTGCTTTTTGAGTTTGTCTAAAACTTCTTCTGTCCCTGTAGATTTAGTGGGGTATAACCATACAAACTTCGAAAACCCATCAACTACGACAAATATGTGGTTGTACATCTTTTTGGTTTCTGTTAGAGGTCCTACGTGATCCACGTGATATGTTCCTAACGGTTCTTGTGCTTTATCAATCGGACATAAAAATCCCTCTTTCTTTCCTCGCTTAGCTTCAGCGATCAGACATTCTACACAATTTCGAACTATTTTCTCAACTTTCGATTGTATATTGTTTACAGAATAATTTCTTTCTACCAACTCACTCGTTTTCTTGCTACCAATGCTTTGATTCTGTCATCTTTGTCCTGCGCTTCCTTTGAACGATAGCCTAATGCTTCGACTAACAGACAGCATGACACTCGACTTAAAGCATCTACATGCTTCATTAGACTACCCGATCGGTGTTCGACTTTGTATCTATATTCGTCCAGAAACATTGCCCATCTTGCTACTCTTACAGGCACATCTTTTTTCCCTACTGTCATTGCAAAAGCGTCACAGTCCGTTATTATCTTGAACTCGATTCCAAGTAAGTATACACTCCACTTTTTGATGGCATTTATTATAGCCAGTACCTCCAACTCATACGCGCTGTATTTCTCTTCGGTTGGACTAGTTTTACGGCTCATGAACTCTACTGGATGGAACTGCCTATCTTCTGAATCCATTTGCATTAGAATGGCACCAAATCCGTGCTTACTGGCATCTGTGTGTACCTCCGTGACAACTTTAGAACTGGAGCTTCAACTATTAAACATTTCAGATGTTCGAACGCTACTAACTCGGAATCCTTTAACTTGATATACTTCTTATCTGTTCTTTCGCTTTCTTTTCTTAGAATGTCAGTTAACGGTTTTGCCTCTGTTGCGTAGTTTTTGATGAATCTGCGCAAGTACGAGGTTAAACCCAAGAATCTTTGTAACGCTTTCTTTGTTTTAGGACATGGAAAGTGTAATACAGCCTCAATTTTGTCCTTTGAGGGAGAAATAGACTCGTTTTCGATAACCCCAAAAATTGAATTCTTTTTTGCAAAAGCTGTGATTTTTCCCACTTGATACGCAACCCTGCTTTACTCGCGACTGTTAAAAACTGCTTTAAAACTGCTAGTCCTTCCTTATCGTCAACTGTCGGGATAACTATATCGTCCATGTAGACTATTACCTTCTCTTGTTGCACTAAATCTCTCAAAACAGCGTTTATATATCTGCAGAATACTGCTGCCGAGTTTGATATACCAAATGGTACAAAATTAAACTCATACTGCCCATTGTGAGTTACGAACGCAGTGTACTTCTTAGAATCAAGCACGAGAGGCACATGAAAGTAACCATTTCTGAGATCCAACGTTGAAAAAACCCTTGCTCCCTTCAATCGGTCAAGTACGTCATCTATTAAGACCATTGGAAAATTGTCTCTTCTAATTTTCAAATTAACTTTCCTGAAATCGCAACAAAGTCTTTTTGAGCCATCTTTCTTACCAACCAGCACTATTGGTGCTGCGTATGGAGAACAACTGGGTGATATGATTCCTTCCTCTAACCAATCTTGGACCTGTTTTTCAATGATCATCTTATTTTCATATGAAGTTCTACGTGGGGACTGATAAATAGGGAAATTGTCTTCAAGCACAATTTTCATTTTTACTGGCGACTCAATTTCCTTCTTTGCTTCATAGTTGTTTATCAGCTCTTCAACCTCACTTCTCAAACTCTTGCTAAGATGATTTAATTGCACTCCATCGGATGTTTTAGGTTCAGAAATTACCTCACTCACGCACAATCCTTCAAATATCTCCGATACTTCTCTTTCTTGAACTGTACACCACCTGAACTAAAGATAATAACTACTTCCTTCAAAACGTCGTTTCCAATGATAGTTGCATACTCAATGTCTTTTTGTTTGATTACATTAAAAGTTACATTGAAGCACACGCCTCCTGCTGTCACCTGTGTTTCAAATTGTCCAATCGTTTTAATCTCTCCATTCCCTATGCCTCGCAAACTCTTTGTCTCCTTCCTCAGACATACTCCTTTTAACTTCTTCATTAGATCTTCCTCATCAAGCTCAGATCGCATCCAGAGTCTATCATTGCGACAAAATATACATCGTTTACGCACATAATCGTATTGATTTGGTCTTTTGACTTTGATTTAGACTTCAATACCCCTACTTTCTCATTGTTTTCGTTTGTCTTTCCCTGATTGCAATTCTTAGCAATGTGGCCAGTTTTGTTGCATTTAAAGCATAAAATTGGCGCACTGCATTCCTTTGAAAAATGTCCCTCCTTGCCACATTTAAAACACTTCCTCTTAATCTGGGAGATTGGCTTTCTTGTACTGACGCCCTTGGTACTATCCTTGATCTTTTCGTAAATTTTTATCTCTGCTTTCAATTCGTCAAGTGTCTGGCATCGGTACATATTACTCTTTTTAATTTACTGTCTGGAACACCATCCACGAAGTACGATATGAGACTTGTTTCATCTAATTTGACTTGCTTCCCAATCTCAATCAGGCTATACAAATTCTCACTAAACGTTTATTTATCAAGCTTAACTCTGTTTTTGAGTTGTTTATGTACTTCAGCTGCACACATTGTTTTGCCGAACTCTGCTCGCAGCTTTACTGTCAATTGTTCCCATCCTCTTACACCTGTCAGACCTCTTACAAACAATTTTGCTGCTCCTTGCAACAATTGCTTCCCATAAATGTATTTCTGCAAGCTATCCCATCCTACCGTTGTAGCACAATCTTCAAATTCCGATAACCACTGGTTGATGTCTGGCTGATCTGATCCTGAAAAATGTGATACACTATCCTGAACGTCTTTGAGCGTAAATCTTGATGTACTCTTAAAACCATCTGTCTCTGCCTCTTGATATTCGCTGGACTTAACTGAGTGCGTCTCATCCTCTTCTTCATCTCCCTCAACGTCTTCTTCTACATTGTAATGCTCTAACAGCCTATCCTGCAGCACTGCTTTTCTACCAGTGGAATCTAACTCCAAAGCTCTTAGGTGTTGCCGTAATTCCTCCACTTTTAAGGACAAAATCTTTTTAGCATCCATACTTATTAGTTAACTACAGTTAGGTTACAATTGGAAAATTCGTACTTAAGACTCACGATCTCACGTTACTCTACTTTAACGACCCTTGTCGATGCACTGCTTGCTGGTTTGTGTTGCAGTCGACAGCTTTGCGACAGTTGTTGTTGTTGTAGTTGTTGCAGCCTGCCAATGTACGACCTCTGTGTCGCACAGAATTGGCGCTCTTCAACTGCAACTTCCTCGACGACGTCTCTTTTGTTGTTGAAACAGTCGACCTCTGTGTCGCACTGCTTTACCGCTCTCTTGTTGTTGTAGTTGTTGCAGCCTGCCAATCTACGACGTCTGTGTCGCACCGAATTGGCGCTCTTCAGCTGCAACTCCCTCGAAGACGCTTCTCTTGTTGTTGTAGCAGTCGACCTCTGTGTCGCACTGCTTTACCGCTCTCTTGTTGTTGTAGTTGTTGCAGCCTGCCAATCTACGACCTCTGTGTCGCACAGAATTGGCGCTCTTCAGCTGCAACTCCCTCGAAGACGCTTCTCTTGTTGTTGTAGTTGTTGCAGCCTGCCAATCTACGACCTCTGTGTCGCACAGAATTGGCGCTCTTCAGCTGCAACTCCCTCGACGCTGTTCCTCTTGGATCTTGCTTGCACACTCCTGCTTGGTGCTCCACACACACACGCACAAAATTTGGCGATCAGTATGTGTATGTGATGCGCGTTTACCGCTGTATTTTTAAATCGTTCACTTCTTGTTGTAACTTTTGCAGGCGACCTCTGTGTCGCACTGCTTTGCCACGGACCGACAGTTGTTGCAGTCTGCCAATCTACGACCTCTATGTCGCTAGATTTGACGCTCTTCAACTGCAACTCCCTCGCCGCTGTCACTTCTCGCTATTGCTTGCACACTCCTGCTTGGTGCTGCACACACACACGCACAAAATTTGACGATCAGTATGTGTATGTGATGCGCGGTTGCCCCTTTTCACGTCGTTATGATTGTCTGTGTGACGCCAGAAACACTCGGTCTTTTGACCAATTCTCGGTAAGTTCCGTTTTCCACGAATTCCAGCGACGCCTCACTTTCGACGATTTTCGTCTTTTCAACACACACAAACAGCCTCTTTGCATGTATGTGTGACGCCAGAAACACGCGGTCTTTTGACCAATTCTTGGAAAGATCCGTTTTCGCAGAATTCCAGCAGCGCCTTGCTTTTTACACTTTTCGGCTCCTTTTTTTATTCAACACAAACTCCTTTTAGTGTCAAACTTCACTTTTCCAAATGTTATTTTTCACATCACAATGCATGCATGCGGGAAATGCATGCGGGAGGGGCTCTTCCCCTCAAGATGGAAAGCGCAGAGACTGGTTCTGCTGCCCAAGCCGGGAAAGCCGTTGGATGATCCAGCATCCATCAGACCCATTTGCCTGTTAGACGGGGCCGGCAAGGTGCTGGAACACCTAATCAGCACGAGACTGGAGAGGGCTATCGTAGCGGCAGGAGGTCTCTCTGACTCCCAGTACGGGTTCAGAAAGGCCAAGTCTACCGTCGACGCCATCTCCAAGGTGGTGGACATTGCCTCCGCGGCGATCGCCGGACAGCGATGGAAAGGGGGCTCTAAGGAGTATTACCTTATTGTCACCCTGGACATACGCAATGTATGTACACGGCGAGATGGGGCCGGATAATGGATGCCTTGTCCAACTTCGGAGTTCCCACCTATCTGCTTAACCTGATGCGGAATTACTTTCACGACAGGGTGCTGCAGATAGACTCGGACAGCGGTACTCAAGCGGTCGAGCTGTCGTGCGGTGTTCCACAAGGGTCCGTGCTTGCGCCACTTTTGTGGAATGCAATGTACGACGGCGTCCTCCGGCTTCCACTACCAGGGAGAACGGAGATTGTGGGCTTCGCAGACGACATAGCGGTGGTCACCGTCGCAAAGGAGATCGCAGGAGCAGAGGAGACCAGCAGCCTGAGCATAGCCATAATCAACGAGTGGCTGTCGAACGCCGGACTGCAGCTAGCGCCGCAGAAAACCGTCCTGGTGAGCAGCAGGAAAAAGGTGGAGGTGGCAAGCGTGCGGGTCTGCGATGCATCGGTCAGATCTTCTAGAGCTATTAAATACCTAGGAGTGATGATCGACACCAGACTCTCCTTCAGGGAACACCTGACTTACGCAAGCTCCAAGGCTGCCACGACAGTGAGAGCACTCTCAAGGATCATGCTGAACCATCACGGCCCAAGACAAGCGAGCAAGCTCCTCTTAGCGAGCGCAGCTAGAGCAACTATGCTATATGCAGCCCCCGTATGGAGTCACGCCATGGCGACGCCTTCTTACGGCCGCGGGCTGATGGCCGCACACCGTCTGGCCGCTCTTCGCATTTGCAGTGCGTTTCGGACGGTCTCTGATCAGGCGGCGCTAGTCATAGCTGGCACCCCGCCGATAGATCTGCTTGCCAAGGAACAGGCTGACGTCTTCAAGAAGGTCCACGGGCAAGCCCTGTCGCCCCACGAGAAGAAGGAGGCAAAAGCAGAGGCGAAAATGGCAACGCTAACCGCGTGGCAATCACGTTGGGATGCCTCCACAAAAGGCCGGTGGACGCACCGTCTAATCCCGTGCCTGGAGACGTGGACCATGAGAAAACACGGACAGGTTAATTTCTTCCTGACCCAGGTACTTAGTGGCCACGGGTGCTTTAAGGGAAAACCTCGTTGCGGTGATGTTGAGGAGCGAGGAAAACTGGCAAGGAGTCTCCAGCTTTGCCGCCGCGATCATGGGTAAGCTCAGGATCGAGGAGAGGCGCAGGAATCAGGAGGAGTCTTAGTCTGGGAGCGGCGCCCGCGCGAAGCAATGCTTCGCGGCCGTACCGCGCGAGTGAACTGCCCCCCTTATAATGTTAACCCACACCCTTCCCTTACGTACATGCCCCCCCCCCCTAATGCTAAATAAACGAATTAAAAAAAAAACATCACAAGCACACGCATACATATATGCAAAAGTTCAACCGCATGCAATTTTGACGAATTGCGAAAAGAAAAATTCCAGAATGTTCAGTTTATATTATTCCCGGACGAGCCCCCAATATTTGTAGGGTTATAACTTTACTGAGTTCCCACAAATGTTTATTTATTATTATTAACTGGATTTCTTAACGATTAAACAATTTACATATATGTCGCGCTTTTTTACTTCAAACTTGTTCACTTCACAACCGCTCAGCTCCTCTCTCTCTGGTCTAGTGTGGCCGCATCTCATAAAGCATGCCATCCCGAATCTTAATACTAATCTTACATTAATGGCTTACTTAAATACTAACAAACTTTAAGGATATACTTAAATACAAATATACCAATCCACAGTGGTCGGGCCCATAGGCCAAAAATAAAAAAATTGATTTTGAGCTATCCAAGCGAAACCTGGTTTTTCTATCAGCTGATTGTCCAAAGTTTACCATGCAATACGGTCTGCTTGGAATTTCTAACGGGACTTTCTGAAAATAGATTGACAAAAGCGTTTTTGTATTCATGCACTTTTAATTTGTCAGCTGTGGAGTGCACAGACCAAATTTAAAAATTTAAAATATAATATAAAACGCTGTTAAACCAAAAACAATTGGACTGGATATGGTAGATAAAGGTATATACTTTATTTGTACAGAAAAATATATATATAATTTGTGTTGTAAATCTTTGTTAAAAAAGTGCGTCTTTTTAGTTCGTATATGTTGGGTTTACGTAAAGTTTTAAGTATTTTCCCCCCGTTGCCCCCAAATGAAATTTATGTGCCGTCATTAACTAATATTTAAAGATTATAAAAATGTTTACTTTAGCTGCGGCTACCTGCGGCTGCAAATTTGCCATTACAAAACAAATTACCCTAATTTTTTCGGGAAAAAATTTAAAAAATAAAAAAGTTACCTGAGTATCTCGGAGCACTTATCCTTTAGTGAATACAATACATTTTATTGATATCTGACGTTTTTGTGGACAGTTAGGATAGGATGTACACCGAAAATAAACTTTTTTGTGGGGACTCAGGAGATTCGCTATTACTCGTAAGCATGTAAATATTTTTTAATACAAAAATTTTAAAAAAATTGCTCAAATGTTGTGTTATTATATGGTAATTAATTCATTAAGCTAATTTTAGCCGTTTCGCCACAACATTTTTTTGAAAAGTAGTGAGTTTTGCACCCAATTAACCTTACCCCCCTTAAGCTGTGTAAGTTTGTTGCTGGACAAAATAAACACACAATATATAAGTGAATAATTTTTTTTTTACTTTTGGGCACTTATATTTCACCAACGTTCTCATTAAGAGATCAAAAACTAAAAAATTAAAGTTAGGTCTTGGAAAAAAATGGTTTTATAAAAATGTTGTATGGGAGCTATAAGATATAGAGATCCGATTTTAACCAAATTTGGTAAAAATGCATAAACCTGTACCAAACATATAATCTGTGAAATTGGTTAAGATATCTTGAAAAACAAAAAAGTTTTTCATATTAAGTATTAATTTTTAACAGATTGTTCCTATGGCAGCTATATGATAAAGTTGAGCAATATGGCCAATTTTTTGTGGATATACTTAAAACATTTTTCTAGATTTTTGGTGAAAGTTTTATAGCGATAGCACATCTAGAAGTAGTTATGGCCGCGGCTCCATACAAGCTCGACCACTGTGCAATCCTACATTTAGAAAAAAAATTATAACTTGGCTGTTTTTCAATATTATTGCATCATTTTTGAGATATAGCCATTTTATATTATTCCAGAATTTTGGTAAAAATTTTATGAAAATCGTACCACTATATCTTATAGCTGTTATAGGAACGATCGGGAAATTAATCGAAAAAAATTATTGCTTCGGTGTTTTTCAACATATTT
This sequence comes from Drosophila kikkawai, assembly GCF_030179895.1. Taxonomy (NCBI): domain Eukaryota; kingdom Metazoa; phylum Arthropoda; class Insecta; order Diptera; family Drosophilidae; genus Drosophila; species Drosophila kikkawai. The sequence goes on from NC_091730.1 coordinate 34,166,567, forward strand.
TAATCTACTTTGACACCAGAGCTTTTGGTATTATTTCAAAATTTTTGTTTAAATTTTATGAAAATCGGACGACTATATCTTATAGCTGCCATATGAACGATAGGGAAAGTAATAGAAGTAATAGAAATAATTATAACTTCGTTGTTTTTTAACGTATTTTCATCTACTCTAAGATATAAGCTTGACTTATTATTATAGAATTTTGGTATAAATTTCATAAAAATCGGACGACTATATGATATACACATATGGACAAAATAATAGGTGTGAGTTTTTTTTTCTTTTTTAACGTTTAATTTCCAATTTATTTCTTTATAAATCTTAACAAATCAAGTTTTTTTCATAACTCATAATATTTGTATTTACAAACTCTCAAATAAAAAAGAAAAACCATTTTATAGTTAAATTTTGGCTGGACAAAATAATAGGTGTAGGACGATTAATTTTCAAATTATATCGATTTTTCAATCAATTTGGTCCTATTTCAGTTTTAAATCACTAATTGGCAGTCAATAATTGGTATATTCGCCGTTATTTTTTAGAACTTTCTCCATTCGTCTTGACATGGACAATATTAACTTGCGACAAGTTTCAACTAGGATGTTGTACCAAGTTTTTTGGACAATATCCTTAAGTTGAGCGATATTTTGGCAAAAAGTCCTTCCAACTTCTCTTTTAAGTTCACCCCAGAGATTCTCAATGGGATTGAGATCCGGGGATTGACTTGGCCACTTAAGAACATCCACCTTTTGCTCCCGGAACCAATCTTTTACAACTCGCGATGAGTGTTTCGGGTCATTATCCTGTTGGAACTTCCATAAAAGTGGCATATTATATATATATATTGAGTTAAACTTTAAAAGTTCTGGAGAGAATTTAGGAGAGAGCTTGGAGTTAATAATTAATCTTCTCTTAGATTCAAGTGCATTCGCTCTTGGATATAAGTGCTCTTTGATTTTACGATTTGTTATTGAAATCTTATATTTTTGTTTTTGACTTGGCGAGTCCGAACTTTGAACGTGGGAACGTGTGATGACTTGTCATAAATGTTTAGTCTATAGAAGGGACTGTCTGGAGTTTGTTTAGAGTTTCAGATTGCATCCTTTGTGTAGAGCCTGGGTTTATTCCACTAGCTTTGGCTTTGGAATTCTTATAAACATCCGGCGGTTGCTATCTGATGTGTACTGGATATAAACTAGGGTAGCAAGGGGTGTATTGGGCAAGTGTGTTTGCGTTACAGGGTATTACAATAATGTGTTTATGTTCTGTGTAAAGTAGGCGTAGACAGAGTCCGTGGGACTGTGGATATGTCACTATATACACTCAGCGTCATATCTCTGCGTACAGGGCAAATATTTTTAAACATGTCACTTTGACAGATAAAATCTTAGGCTAGACGTGATATAAAAACATTATGATTTTTGTTACGGATAGTCGTAGCAATTACCTTCATATTCCATATTTTAGAAAATTTTTATCTTCTTTGGTACCCCTATAATTCGTGTTTCGCCAAAACCCTCTAAAATAACATGCTTTCAAAAGTTTGCGTACAGCTGAATATAGTTGCATTTATTGGCCATTTTATCGCAATTTAATATGAGGTTGGATAACCTTTCCGTTTTAGGACTTCGGCGAGACGTCTTGGCATAGAATTAACCAACTTCTCAGTCTCAGCTTCAGCTATTTGGTCCCATTCCTGCTGCAATATGGTTTTTAGCATTGCTTTGGATGTAATTGAGTGCTGCCTAATTCTGCGTTCCAATAAATCCCATAGGTGCTCGATGGGGTTCAGGTCTGGAGACTGTGGCGGTGTTTTCAGTTGATTTTTCACGTTATACAGCAACCAGAGCTTGACATTTTGAGCTGTATGCTTGGGATCGTTATCTTGTTGAAAGATAAACTTGTTCTGGAGCCCCAGTTTGGTTGCACTTTGGACCAAATTATCCTTTAACAGTTGGATATATATCTTATGGTCCATAATACCATCGATGAAGTGCAGATTTCCAACGCCGTTAGCTGCCATACAACCCCATATCATTATTCCACCTCCTCCATGTTTTACAGTTGGAAGTAAATTCTGCTTTTTAAGGGCTTCTCCGCTCTTGCGCCAGATTAACTTTTTTCCTTTTATACCAAATATGCAAAACTTGCTTTCATCGGAAAAAATCACAGACTTCCAGAACTCTGGAGGCTTGGAAATATGGTCCTTTGCAAATTGAATTCGTTTCTCTCGATTTGTTTTGGAAATGTAGGGCTTCTTTCTGGCCACGCAGCTCATAAATCCGGATTTTTTTATAATTCTTCGGATAGTCGGTTTTAGAAAACCGACTTTCCACCTCTTGCTGCACTTCTCTGGAAGTCAATTTCGGATTGTTTTGGACCATGAAAACTACTTTCCTTTTTTCCCTTTTTGTTAATCGACATGGGCGGCCTTCTCGGAGCTTGGGAAGTATAGAACCGGTCGAAATATAATTACTTATGACTTTCTGCACTGAAGAGTGTGCGCGACCTAAGATTCCGCCAATATCTCTATAGCTTTTTCCTTCCAAATGCAATTTTAAGATGATTTTCCTTTCGGAGTCTTGAATTTGCTTTCCTTTGCCGTCCATAATTAAAAATGCATTGACAAATCGTTTGACAGTTGCATCTTTGCCTATCTTGATAATGCAATTCAAATCGGACTACTAACTTACCAATAAATGCAAATGCAATAAATGCAACAACAACTTACCAATAAATGCAACGGTACGTAAACTTTTGAAAGCATGTTATTTTAGAGGGTTTTGGCGAAATACGAATTATAGGGGTACCAAAGAAGATAAAAATTTTCTAAAATATGGAATATGAAGTTAATTGCTACGACTATCCGTAACAAAAATCATAATGTTTTTATATCACGTCTAGCCTAAGATTTTATCTGTCAAAGTGACAAGTTTAAAAATATTTGCCCTGTACGCAGAGATATGACGCTGAGTGTATATTCTAACATATTATATTATATTTTTTTTCTTATTAAATTTTATTTTTGTACTCTCGTAACGTTTCCTCGATCTTTTCTTCCTTCATTTACCGCGTCTATCTAGTTCGCAATTCGTGCCGTACGTCACGCGGCTGCGCCCCTCGGTCGGTTGGGCGGGAGGTGGAAGCGGGACCCCGCGCGAAAAAAAAAAATAAAATAAAATATATATATATATATATATAAAATTGAAGACAAACAAGAAAGGAAGCTAACTTCGGCACGCCGAAGTTTGTATACCCTTGGAGATTGGTTTTCATATTTATATTATAAATTATAATGCTGAAAACACTCACAAAACAGAGTTTCATTACATTTTACCTATACTTATTATGTTTACAGTTTGACAGTTACAGTTATACATTCCCAACTTTACATTTTCTCTACATCTGCGAATCGCTTCTATGGCAGCTATATGATATGATATAGTTGTCCGATTTTCATAATATTGTTACCAAAATTCTGAAATAATACTAAAAGCTCATGTCTCAAAGTAGATGAAAATACTTTGAAAAACAACGAAGTTATAATTTTTTCTATTACTTTCCCTATCGTTCCTATGGCAGCTATAAGATATAGTCGTCCGATTTTCGTAAATTTTATACCAAAATTCTGAAATAATACCAGAAGCTCATGTCTCAAAGTAGATTAAAATACGTTGAAAAACAACCAAGTTATAATTTTTTTTCGATTAATTTCCCGATCGTTTCTATGGCAGCTATAAGATATAGTGGTCCGATTTTCATAAAATTTTTAACAAAATTCTGGAATAATATAAAATGGCTACACCTCAAAAATGATGGAATAATATTAAAAAACAGCCCAGTTATAATTTTTTTTCTAAAAATTTATCGAATATTTGTATGGCAGCTATATGATATAGTCGACATATAAAGCAGTGAGAGTATATAGAAGACTATATACAAAGTTTCATTCAGATAACTTTAAAACTGAGGGACTAGTTTGCGTAGAAACGGACAGACGGACGGACGGACAGACGGACATGGATCGACTCGGCTGTTGATTCTGATCAAGAATATATATACTTTATAGGGTCGGAAACGTCTCCTTGACTGCTTTGCAAACTTCTGACTGAAATTATAATACCCTGCAAGGGTATAAAAATGTTAGCAATCACATCACAAGAGAACGGCTGGGCCGATTTGGCTTAATTTTTTTTTCAGTTGCAATGCAATAAGTAGTCAGAATTTTCGTAATAGCCGGACGCAAGAGTAACGTACAGAAAGAAATGCATCGATACGTGCCAAGATGGCACAGCTTCGAGCTGCACAAATACCACCTCAAGCCCGACAAAATAATAGAGGAAGACGAACCGCAAATGAAAACTTGAATCGCGCTGCATTCGCATACAATTCTGAAACATCCTACATAGATCTTAGCTGCGTTGTTATTGGTTCATTGTCTGTCGTATGTCAGTATTGCAATGCACTGAAGTTTCGGTTGGAAACCCCCGGCTTATGCTGTGCAGGTAGCAAAATTAAATTGCCCGTTTTGGCTCATCCACCAGAGCCATTGTATTCGCTTCTACATGGAAATTCAGCTCAATCAAAAAGCTTCCTAAAGCTTGCACAAAAATATAACGGATACTTTCAAATGACGTCATTTCAAGCCGAGGTTGTTCAAGTTATAAGATAATGGCGTCTCTTTATTATCAAAATGAACAACTCACATTTTTTCGAAATTGCATCTCAACATTCAGATTCAAGGGCAAATTTACCACCGAGCGGGCGCTTTGTTACCACCACAAAACAAAGATCATAAATTCCTTCAGATCTATTTCATTGGTGATTCAGCAGTTGAATTAAATCACCGCTGTGCAATTTTTACTGCAACTAAACGTGAAATTATCGAACAATTGCAAAATCTTCTACATGAGCATAATGAATTGGTCAGATTGTTCAAAAGCGCATTGGATATAATGCATTATGACGAACACAAAATTGAAATTAAAATTGAAATTTTGAATTTTAAAGATAATAATTGACAATTAAAATTACTGTCCAATTTTTGTTTCACAAAATTGAAAATAACAGTTATCTGTCAATTTTATAACTTTTCAACGGAGCGGTATATCTTTAAGATTGGCATATACAAGTATAATTAATCTACCTTTAGTTTGATGTATATGGTATATTGTGGTTATTGCCTACGCATAAAATGCTATTACATTCCCCAAACAAACAAGGATACTAAAATAGCTTGGCAGCACCGGTCAACTTAAAATTTTTACGTTTTTTCCCAAAATATTATTCGGAGAGTTAAGCTTTTTTTTTCCTTATCCGTAAAGTGGTCTTATTATATAAAAAAAACTAAATTTAAATTTAAAAACATCAGTTTTTTAATTGAATCTGTGGAAAGCTTGCACCTTAAGTCAGATACCACTAGCTTCAGTGCCGAAAAGGCTTATTCTACAGAAACCTCCGTAGCAGGAACACAATGAACAACCTTAGCCAGAGCATAAAGGCATGGATAAGTGTATCTTTCACTCTCCCAATACTCCATTATATTAGCATTTGAGTCTAGTGACTTGGGAGAGTATCCATTAATTTCCATTCCGCCAATTTTAGTTCAGGCTCTTCTTCGGATTCTTTATTTTCTGAGCACTCGTCTAATGAATTAAGGTATTTGCTAATCAGGGATCCTCCCACACCCTTCACCCTCAACCTGAGATTTTGATAATTGCGGGCTTTGCGGCGAAACTGTATGCATAGATGTAGAGAGTACCTGAAAAGAAGATAATTCCTTTTGAGATATCTTTCAAATTAAAATTTGTTTGACTACCTTTTTATTTTTAAGAAGTATTCGTCTTATTAATGATAATAAGTGGCTGCTGGCCAACATTTGTTGGTTTGGCTTCTTTATTAAGATCCTGCGGGGTCCAGGTAAATTGCCGAAACCATAACTTTATTAGAAATGAATGCTTTCTCGCAAAAATCTATGCACGTCACCAGATCTTTACTATGCACATTATCTGACTGTTAGTTTTGTTTCCACTAGAAACTTTCCAGCCATAGCTTGTAAAAGTCGACAAAAAAAAGTTGTTCGTTTTGAAGTAATATCCCGTGCCTTATCGCTTATGAAATCTTTTCCAGCCAACTGCATAAAATGAGCTGCACATCTGATTGATGATATGGAGAATACTTTTAGACCTCGTAAAAGGTCATCATTTTGTTGGTCTTCATCACCATCTTCATCGGTATCATTATTTAAGTGTTCAATTGCTTTCACAACATTCTTTTCATTGTACGAGGTAATTGTGTACAATTGTTGTTTGGATACTCCAAATTCCTCCAAAATGTGTTCAATTCCTAGGCTTAAATTTAAATCAGAATGTTTTTGGTGTAATTCAATCACGTTTTTATTACAATGCTGCCATCCCGATAATATTGTAAATTGACGCCCAATACACTTCTGTTATGCCTGGACGCAATATCAATTTTGAGAGAGAGCATCTTATTTTTTAAATGAGTAATAAGGCTCTTCTTTCAAATAACATATCTTTCCCCAACATAATTCATTACATTACGGGATGTAATTGGTCTCATATCCAAGCCATTGAAAGTTTGCTCTGTCAAAATTTTAAAAGTCGGAAAATCAATATAGTTTGAAAGGGACCTTCTCCTCGGTGACCAGCTGTACACAAGCTTCTTTTACGGCAGCTTTCATAAGCAACGTTTAGGCACCCCTGTTCTAGATTCACAAAAACACGTCCACGCTTTTTTGGTTGGTAGGAAGAAGAGAGAGAGAGAGCGGAAACGAGCGAAGCACAAATACTGTTGAATAATACGAATATATTGTTTTGCTTAATATCGATAATGTTTATAACGATACTTATATCGATATCTTAACAGTATGTAAAGCAGGGGTTGTAAAAGGGTTCAGTTCGATGGGATTCCACAGGGTGCGCCATCTTTTATGTCGGTATTTAAATATCGAATAACTTTGTCATAAGTGCACCAATTAACTTTGGTAGACCAGTGTATAAAAGCTCATTTCAGCAGAATTTTAATCATGGATCGCTTTACTCCAAAAGAACGCGCTAAAATAATGACGCTTTGCATTGAAAATAGTCGTTGGGTTGACTCAAAAAACTCAAAAAATGCTAAACTGATCGGACCCAGATTTCCAGATTTCACACCTCCGGACTTTTTTTTGTGGGGCTATTTGTAAAGCGAAGTTTACGCCAGCAAGCCTCAAACCATTGACGAGATCATGGCTAATATTCGTGCAGAAGTCATCGCTATAACACCTGAGATGCTAGAAAAAGTAATGGAAATGAAGCAAAAAGGGCACATTTTGTGTGTCCAATAAATTCGGCCACTTGATTGATATTGTTTTTTTTTTTTTTTTTCGCGCGGGGTCCCGCTTCCACCTCCCGCCCAACCGACCGAGGGGCGCAGCCGTGTGACGTACGGCACGAATCGCGAACTAGATAGACGCGGTGAATGAAGGAAGAAAAGAACGAGGAAACGTTACAAAAAACAAAATTTAACAAGGGGAACAAAAAATATAATATAATAAAAATAGTAATAATTAAGTAATAACGCATGAAAAATAAATATAAAAAATATAAAATAATGTAACTAAATAATAACTACGATGAATAAATAAAAACGCATGCAAAGTAAATATAAAAAACAAAATAATATAATGTAACTAAATAATAACTACGATAAATAAATAAGAACGCATGCAACATTAGACTACGGTGATACACTACGAGCTAACTCAACAAGTATTAAAGTTTTTAGTACAGAAGGGCTATCGCTACGAATTACAATGTCAGAGAGGCGGTTGTAATCCGTACATAAAACCCTAAAGGGTTCATGCACTTCAAACTCCCGCCTACAGTGATTTACTACTAAAGGGAGAAGGGTTCTAGATGTTAGTCGGGGAACGTGGAAATTGAGCTGCCCTAAGAGAAAAGGGCTCTCAACATCACCGTTTATTAGGTTATGGAGGAATACGACACCAAGCATCGTTCTACGGTTAGCTAGGGAGGGTAAGTTAATTAATAGGAGTCTACTTGAATAGGACGGTAGCCTCTCATCAGCATCCCAAGGTAGGCCACGGAGGGCGAAAAGTAAAAAGTTCTTTTGTACAGATTCAATACGGTTAATATGGATTCCGAATTGAGGACTCCAGACGCATGAACCATACTCCAATATAGGGCGAACTAACGAAGTAAAAAGGGTCTTCGTTATATAAGGGGAATCGAATTCCTTCGACCACCTCTTAATGAAACCGAGCATGCCTTTGGCTTTATTAACCATACACGAAATATGTTCAGAGAACGAAAGTTTAGGGTCTAAGCGAACGCCTAAATCATCAACAAGAGATATTCTTTCAAGAGCGCAATCATTTAGCGTATAAGTGGCAAACTGGGGAGTGACACGTGAAAATGTCATCAGCTTGCATTTAGAGCTATTGAGATGTAATAAATTAGCACGACACCATTCTTGAAAGTTATTAAGATCCGATTGCAAGTCTGCCTGGCAAGAGCTGTCCTTATACTGCAAATTTCAAAAATTAGTCTGTAGAAATTCTAAAGAACCAAATTAAATAAAAATATAACAATGAAAAAAAAAGATGCCGCACCCTGTACATCAAAGAAAAGGTATTGAAGCGTAGATTAATTATACATATATGCCAATCTGTAGGATATACCGCTCCGTTGAAAAGTTATTGCAATTAAATTTGTACTTTCAATTTTTAAAATAAATATTGACGGGCTGCTTCACTTTGCTCTCGTGATTGAGAAGCACGATGTCGAGCCATTATAACGCGGCGCTATTCAAGTACAATTTCTTGTTATTCTTCAGTCCTTTCTTTTGAAGTATTTCGTATTCTTCTTGCATTATGGCTTTGTCCGATTTTATTTGCGATATAAGACACGGGATAGAAAGTATCTTAAAGCCTATTCCTGGCTCTAAGCTACCTCCCTACCAGTTAATTCGGTGCAAAACGGGACAATTTTCAAAAATGTATTCTAGCGAAACGGCTAAAGTTTGGTTAATTAATTAAAAACCATATAATAACACAACATTTGAATAGTTTTTGATTAATTTTGAATTAAAAAATATTTAGAGGTAGAGGAGTTATAGGGAATCTCCCGAGTCGTCTCCGAAAAAAAGTTGGTTTGCTGTGTACATCCTAACTGCCCACAGAATTATCCGATCTAAAAAAATTATACCTCATTTGTTAAAGGATAAGTGTCCCGAGCATAACTTGCAAATAACTGTTAACAGTTTTTTCCCCTACGCTCTACTCGTGCGATAAACCGAAAAAAATCTTGATTATTCGCTCTCGCACTTAATAGCCGACGTCGTTTCTCTTTGCTTTGGTTTTCTGTTTATTGCTTTACGTTAGCTGTTCGTATGGCGCGCTCTTCTACCGCTCTTTTACCGAGAACTGATGCGACTGACGCTCACTCAGAACGATTTTTAAAAGACCGATTCACTGAAAAGGTCGGCGCAAATGATCTTTTACGGGAATATGTTTTATGTTTGACGTTAGATCTTCTTGTAATTTTTAACCAGGATAAACAAAAATAATGAAGTGTTCTTTTAATTCATTTATTCAGAATTAAGTTAAATAATTAACAATGCGTTTAGGTTGTCAGACTTAGTTGAACCAAAGACAATAGAGCTATAAGATAAGTAACGCCATACGATTTTTTTGCACACGATTTTTTCGTGCTGGCTTTTGAACTGGCTCCAGGCTCTCTTAAATTTTGTTCAAAAGCCAGCGAAGAGAGCGCTTTAGAGCCAGCCGTTCTCTTGTACGCATTCAGCGACGCCGCCGGGTGATTGTGTGTAAACGGGCCTCAGAAGGCCAATTTCGCAAATAAATTTATTTTTTATTTTAACATCTCTTTAATTTTATATACTTATTGATTTATAAATGAATTTTTTATAATGTATGAATCATAATAATATATTGTTAATTTATTAGTCAATTGAATTAGATAATTGTAAATACATATGTAATTATGTATGTATTTAAATTAATTATTTGTATTATTTTGTATATTTATTTAATAATAAAATTATAAAATATAGGTACATACATACAGATGACAATAAAATTTAGTTAACTGATTTTCTGGATTGAACTTGTATACAAATACAATCCATATTCGAGATCAGCTGTTTTTGCTGCTGCTACTATCGCACAGTAGCGCTTTTTCTCATTTAGCGTTGCAAAAATCATATATTTTGAACCAAATAAGATAACCTAATAATTTGAACGGAATTATCTAATTGTTGTAAAATATATACAGCTGTGTTCACTGAAATAGCAGTGCGACAGAGGAACAACTTCAAAACGTTTTTTTGTACATATTCCTTTTTGCAAGCTGATCTATTGCACATTGTTTTTGTAAACTGGAACATAAAGATAAGAATCGAGAAAAAACTCCGTTAGATTTGCTCTATTTTTATGTTTTATTGATATTTTTTCACATATGCAGCTCGTATTGGCCGATCACTGAAATTTCCGAAATTTCTTTTAATTTTGTAAAAAATGACTTTATTTAAGGTCGTTATTATAGTTTATACTATAATACACCTTTACAACGCAAAAAAAATTATTTTAGTGGGCGCAGGACCTCACTGCTCCATGAGAGAAAGATATCGGATAATTTAGCCTAGAAAGAAGGGCAAAACATGTAAAGAGTCTCTAAATCTTTCAAATTGTTCTTTTAAAATAGTTTATAAGTCATAAAATATGAACCGAACCCAAAAAAACCGAGGTACGATTCGCAAAACCACAATTATACAGGCTCGACGCGTACTTCGCTTCAGCAAAGCTCGTCCTTTTGCATCCTCTGGGGATATATGAGCGGGAATTGGCATGGGAATCAGTCATGGGACCATTCGCCGGGGACTTATTGAATAAATTTTAGATTCGCGAAGTCCATGGAAAATGTCACTGCTTGGTTAAAGGCATATCAAGGCAAGATCCGAGTTCGCCAATAGCCACTTGAACTGCCAGTATTCAAATGGCGTAATATCCTTTGGACAAATGACTCCAAACTGGTTTTATTTGGTGGAATAGGACAAGATAATATGTCCGTCGACCTCCAAATACATAGTACCCCCCAAACCATACGCTGAAGACAGTAAAACACGGTGGCCTAAAAGTCATGGTATGGGTATACTTTTTATACAACGTTGTAGGTCCCGTATATATGATCGGTGGGATCAAAGACCATTATGTTTATGTCGAAATATTGAAAACTGTCTTGCAGCCGTATCCTGATGAAAATATGCCATTAATTTGGACATTTCTGCAGGACAGTGACCCTAATCATACCAGCAAGGTGGCCAAGGAGTGGGTTCTGAAAGAAAAGGTGGATGCAATGCCATGGCCTGCACAGTCCCCGGATATAATTCCGATCGAAAACTTATGGGAGACATCAAGGGCTACGTATTAAAGAAGTTTCCGACTTCTAAGCCGCAGTTTTGGCGATTTTTGCAGGAGGAATGAGACCATAATCCCCTCAAGCGTTGCTAAGACTTGGTGGACTCCTTGCCACCCAGGTATGAGGCTATGATAGCTTCTAAAGGCTATTTAACAAAATATTAGATCATAGTCAATTAGAATTTAAGAAGAAATAGGTTTCTTATACGATATTTTTAAATTTATGAAGAATTTTAGTTTTTCACTGCTATTTCAATGATCGGCATAATATAGACCTTTTTTGTTGTTATTACCTATATCTTCTATAGGGGTTATGTTACCTAAATTAAATGATTGTGGTATTGTTACTAATTAAATATACTAAGCTTTTATGAAAAAAAAATATATGAAAATAGTGTTTGTAACAGGATTTTCCGATCTTAAACGTGCAGGTCGTTGGGCACTGCTATTTCCGTGAACACAGCTGTATATGTACTGCATAATAATTTTTTTTTTTTTTAGGCTTTGCTTTTATTTATTGAATCTTCTCATTTATGAGACTAACAATAAGTGTATCACATCTTACAATACTACCTAACTAGCAGTATTGAGACTGGTACAGAGTAAATACCCTGAATAATTATGGCTGGGTTGGATGGTCGTTACGTAGTAGGCGGCTTCTTCTGGAAACTCGTATCAAGTCCCTTGCTAAAGGATTTGGATGGGTGGAGAGTTTTTCCTTGTAGGACGCTTTTTGTTTTTCTATTTCGTTCTTAACTGCAGGAATGCCGAGATCCCTGTGGATGTGTTCGTTGCGAATGTACCATGGTGCCCCAGTGATAGTTCTCAGGATTTTTGATTGGGCGCGCTGTATGATGTCTAGATTGGTACTGCACGCGTTCCCCCAGAGCTGGGAGCCATACGTCCATATTGACTTTAGTGTGGAGTTGTAGAGCAGGACCTTGTAGTCCAGACACAGGGGCGATCTGGAGTTTATGAGCCAGTGGAGGCTGTTGGCTTTTAGTTTAAGATGAATTTTCTTGCATTCAATGTGTCTTTGCCATGTCAGGCGTCTGTCCAGGTGGACGCCCAGGTACGTTACCACGTTGACTTCGGGGATCTGCGTGCTGTTCAGGTGGAGCGGAGGGCATGTTTGTCTGTTGAGAGTGAACGTTATGTGCTTACACTTTTGTCCATTTATTTTAATACGCCAATCAGATAGCCACTTCTCGACTACCTTGAGGTGGTTGGCGAGCTGGGTTGTTGCCCGGACTGGACATCTGGAACGGCTGAGGATCGCAGTGTCGTCAGCGAAAGTGGATAGTGTTAGCTGGTTGCTTGTGGGGATATCCGCTGTGTATAGGACAAATAGGGTAGGCCCAAGTGCGCTTCCTTGTGGAACTCCGGCTTCGATTGAATAGGTGCCGGATGTTGTTGCGTTGCACCTCACTGCGAAGACTCTGTTGTAGAGATACGACTCAAGTAATTTGTGTGTGTATGCCGGCAAGAGTGTTTTAATTTTGTGCATGAGGCCATTGAGCCAGACGCGGTCGAATGCTTGAGAAACGTCTAGAAATTTTGCGCTGCAATATTCTCGATGTTCGAAGGCTGTGCGAATTTCTGATGTTATTCTGTTAACTTTCTCTATAGTTCCATGCTTTTCTCTGAAGCCAAATTGATGAGCTGGGATGATGTTGTAAGCTCCCAGATAAGGAATTATGCGCTTCAGTAGGCATTTTTCAAATAACTTGGACAAACATGATAGTAGACTTATTGGTCGGTAGGATGATGGAATCGTGTGGTCTTTTCCGGGCTTCGGTATCATTATAATTATAGATTTTTTCCATTTAGTTGGGTAATGGCCGAGACTTATGATCCCATTGAAGATTTTACAGATGACCTCAACAGCACAATTCAGAAGTTCAATTATCATTTTTTGAGTTATTAGGTCATCGCCGGGAGCCTTTTTCGGCTTCAGTTCCCTGATGACCTTCGTTATCTCGTTCGGACGAAATGATGCTGAAGTAGATTCCGTTTCAGTGTGGATTTGCGGTAGTTCAAATGGATTTGCAGCAAGGTTCGGCTGGAAAACGCCCTGGAGATGTGAGGCAAAAGTTTCGGCTCTGTCTTTGTCGCTGCGGGCCCAGCAACCAGATGACTTTCTTATCGGGGTGATGGTTTCATCCGGTGAGCTTAAATTTGGGTCAGCTCTCCATAAGGGATGCTTTGTGCTGGTTGGCGAGAGTTTTTCAATATATCTTAATTGTGCTTTTTCGGCATCTTGCTTCAGGGCCCGGCTTAGTTTGCGTGTGGCTTCATTTAGACGTTGCTTTGAGCATGGCGATTTATTGGTTTGCCACGCCCGTCGCAGACGCCTCTTTTCTTGGATAAGCTGTTCAATCTGCTGGTTCGTTTTGAATTTGATTTTTTGGGGTCTGCTGGCCAATAGGTGGGGCTACCAGGGGAAACGTAGTCCAGTTTATTTCTCACATTGATGAGAGCGTTGTACAGTTGTCTTCCCTTGGGGGTCACAAGCCGGGTTCCCCAATGCGTGTGCTTGGCGTTGTAATCTCCTGCAGCTATGAAACGATCTCCAAGAGAGTTATAAAAGTCCATGAATTGGCCTTCAGAGATTGTAAAGCGAGGTGGGCAGTAGACAGCAGCAATGCAAAGGTTGCCGTTACCTGACTGCACTTTTATGGACGTAGCTTGCAGGTAATTTGTTGCAAACCTTTGGTGGAAGTGGTGTTTGATGCGTTCTCTGATAAGGATGCCGGTCCCGCCGTGGGCTTTACCATCTGGATGATCTGTGCGGTGGAAGGTATAACCTCTTATATGGAAGTTGTATCTGCTTGTGAGGTGCGTTTCAAGCAGTAGCATGGCGTCGATGTGGTTTTCGTTTAGAAATTGTGTTAGTTCAAGTTTATGCCGTGAGACGCCGTTGGCATTCCACGTGGATATACGTAGATTTGACATTGATTATTTTGACTGTTGTGCTACGAGCAGCTGTATCACCATATTCTGATTCTGTACGAGCGTTTGCATGGTTGTTTTCATAAATGACATGAGTTCCATCATACTTTGTTGCATGGTCACCATCATGGATTCCAGGTTGTTTTGTGGCTGCTCTGGGGCCTGCTGAGCATTTACTGAGTTTGAGGGGAGTGGATTTTGCATACCTGTCCGTAGAGCTTCGGCGTAGGAGATGCCCGTGGGGGCATTTAGCGGACCAAAAGAAGATCTGGCTGCTTTGGCAAAAAATACATCTGGAGTAGTTTTTGAATTAAAATACACATTTTTTGTATTTTGTTGGCGTGTAGCTGTCGCCCTTCGCATGCGACTCTTCAGCTCCTTGTAGACCACACAACCTCTGTAGTTAGCTGTATGGTTTCCTCCGCAGTTTCCACATTTTTTCGTGTTGGGGTCTTCTTTGTTCGCAGGGCAGTGTGCGGAGTTGTGGAAGTTCCACAGACTACGCAGACTGACCGAAGGATGCAGTATTTCCTTGTATGTCCATACTCCTGGCAATTTGTGCATTGCACATGACCGTTGCGTTTGTGCGGTTCTTCCACGGTGATTCTTCGATGCAGTAGGAACTGCAACATTAGATCGGGTGAACTTCATTCTTTTTAGAGTTTTACTATCTGGCTCAAGCTCGACTTTGAAAAGTGGTTGCGGCTTTTTGTTTTTGTTGATAATGTTGCTAACATTCTTTGCAAAGATACCCTTGTCTTTCAGGGCTTCTAGTGTCTCAGAGGGGGCGACGTCTGGTTCAATTCCTTTCAGCACTACTTGCAGTCCTTGCTGCTTTTTAGTTGGTAGGTGTACAAGTTCTTTTTTGATTCTTCCAGGTATTTAGACACAGCCCGGAAGTGTTTTTCTGATTTGGTTTGCACTTTGGTTTCGCAAATGTTCCCTTTAATAAGCGGAACAACATGAAAGTTTCCGTCCCCGACCAGCGCAACAATTTTGTTGACCGTTGTTGGCGTTTGAGCTTTTCTCCCTAATATAAATGGGTGGGGGCTTTGGCTGTTTTTGAGTTTCCTGCTCCGGCTCTGCTTGGTTATTCTCATCAGCCGCTAGCGGAGAAAATTTGTTGGTGTTGTTCGGGTCGTAGCTTTTGGTGACACGGTTGATCTTGGGCTTGTTACCAACCGTGTAATGTGGGCTAAGCTTACGCTTAATTTGGATGTAGCGATCCATGCCAGTCTGTATGGCCGGAACCGCTTGTTGCTTTTCGGAGTTCACGGTTTTTGTTACCACTGAATTTGGCGATGCGGCCGTTGGCACCGATTTCGCAATATTGGTCGTTGGTTTAGTTGTTGCTGTTGCTTTTGCTCCCTTTGCAGAAATTGCAGCTCTGTTTGTTGTGCGTCTTCCATCGAAGCCGGTGGTGGTGGGGTTTGGCATTGGGAGCTGGAATGAGTAGGGCGGGTGAGCAAGAGCGCGCTCTCGTGCCGTCGGCGGTCAGTAGAGCCGGGTTGGGCTTTGTAGACGTTTTTTCTGCTTCATTATCGCGAGTTGAGAATTAAGAGAAAACACCGTTTCTTTGGTTTACAGAGGTTCTACGCTCATTCTTTTGATCGCCGCTCATTATTTTGAGCTTGTTACGCGTGGCACCATATAAATGAACTTTGCAGCTCAAAAACACGTCTCACGCACTAGTATCACGGTTCACGGTTTTGTGGCGGTTACACTTAGAATTAAAAAAAAAAATTTAATTGATTTTATTACAGATTCTCAATCCTTGAGAAATGTTCTGTCGAATAAGTATAGTTAAAATCGTTTTTGCGAACATGACTTTTTCGATTTTTGCAAAGCTAATTGTTCGAGAGGCGCTACTGTGCATCGCCTCCTAAAAATCGGTCGCCAGCACAAAACATAAAAATTTGATTTTTTGGTGCTTGCGCGCTGGCGCACACGTATTCTCGCACACATACGCGCTTGCGGGTTCTTGTGTTTACTCATACAAGCAAACGCATTCTATTTTTAGAAGGCGATTGTCGTTGCCATCAAAAATGAAGCCTCATATTGCAAAACGAATGTATGGGCGTGAGGCATCTTGTTAATTGTATTGTCTTTGGTTGAACTACGTCTTTCACTTAATTTATAAATTTACAAACCAAAGTGACGTGACGAATCTATAAAACTTCGCATACGCAAGTGCGTTTTCGAAGGAAACTTCACATACACACATACATGCGCAAAAGGTTTTTTGACTCTTCGCTCAAGAGCAAACGTACCGTGAATGGGCACAGCAAAAGAGAACAGAAAAAACTGTTGGTCAGCTGATCGCGAGCAAAGTTTGTATAAAACCAATTTAATCGGTTGCTCTTAGGATCTTCGCTCTAATGCTAGGAAAAAAACAGTTTTTTTGAGATCGCTCGAATCTGTCAACCGTTATTTGCGAGCTATGGTCCCGAGGTATTCACGTAGCGTTTTTATTTTTAAAATTTTTACCCGATTTTGTATCAAAATTTGAAGTCAAAACCCCGATTTTTGACTAAAAAATTAAGTTAATTTGTTAAATAAAAAGTATAATAAAATTAAAAAAAGCTCGACGTCAGTACCTGAACAATTTTCTAAAGAAGTTATTTTCCAAATTTCAAGCCGTTTGGGTCAGTAGATTTTGAGTTATCGTGTACACCGATTTTCAAAATGACAATGAGCGCTTTAAACTTTGTGGTGCTCGTTCAGCTCTGCATAACTTCGTCAATTTTCCTATGATCGATGTAAAACTTGGACACAATATTCTTAAGATATTGGGACTTTAAAATAAAAAATACAAATAAATTTACGATAAAAAAATTAAATACCTTACCCCCCTTAACTAAAAAAGCCTACATTTTTCGGCTCACTTGAACAGCGAATTTGCTTGTATTATCATTTCGCGATCGATATAAAGTGAGAAAATAAAACAAAAATTATTATTTGTATAAAGTTTAATAAAATAAAATCAAAGATGATCGAAACTACAAAAAATGGGTCGTGCAAAACCGTTGAACGTCGAAGAAAAAGGAAAAATCAAAGCTTTTAAGGAGGTTGGCCTTTCTTTACAAGAAATAGCAAAAAGAACAAACCAAAGTCGCAAAGTTAAAATGAACTATTTGAAGAATCCCCAGAATTATGGAAAAAACATGAAAGGACGAACCTCCGGTGGAGTTACGCCAGCGGACAGGAGAGCTATTTTGAGGCATGCACACAGTTGGCCACAGTTAATTCGTCATTTCTAAAGCAGAATATTTAAAGCATCGTAAATTACAAAAAAACCACCATTAAAGGCATCTCGAAAGGCCCAACGCCTTGTATTTTGCCGAGCTAACATGTCTCTCAATCGGGAGTGGTATCGAGTCGTTTTTTTTGACGAAAAAGTTTAACCTTGAAGGGCCCGATGTATAGACCTTTTATTTTCATAATTTGCGTAAAGAGGAACACATTCTTAAAAAAATGCACAGACGAGAAGGTGGTGTATGGTATGGCGAGCGATTTCCTACTAGGTCACATTCCAACTGAAATTCTTAACATCAAGAATGAATGCAACAGCATATAAAGGAGTTCTAGAGAAAGCCCTGCCTGAGGCAAAAACTTTTTTGGAAACCTGGAATGGAAGTTTCAGCAAGACAATGCCCCAATACACACGACAAGGATCGTAAAATCATGGCTTGATAAGGTAAACGTGTCAATATTACAATATTGGCCACCTTATTCGCCCGAATTAAATATGATCGAAAGTGTTTGGGAATGGTTAGCAAGAAAGGTCTATGAGTCCAGAAAGCAGTATGATAATAAGAATGATCTCATTAATGCGAGCGGCCTGGTCAACAATTTCCCTGGACTACCTTAAGGGGGTATCCTGAATTCGGAGGCCAAAAATTAGTTGTTTTTCGCGTTTTTTTTTTTGGAAGGTAAAAGAAACGACCAAGCTTCTTGCAATTTTTGGTATATTTTTACACATATTTAAAGTGCTTAAATAAATTTAAAAAAATAAAATAATAATAATATTTCAAAATGGCGGACTTTTAAGTAGTTCACTGAAGCGCCTCGTCGCAGCAGTCCCTAATTGGCGGGAAATGTGCAGCTCGTAATTCTTGTCTGAAACAAAAAATTCAAAAATATTTTCAATTTTTATAAGTGCATTTTCTAGTTGAACAAAGGAAAACCTGAGAAAATCGTGAAATCGGAACTTTTATTCCGATTTAAAAAAAAAAATGCATTTTTCGGGATAAAATATTGACTTTAACATGCTGTAAAAAATATAAAAAAGCTGTTTTCAACAACCGTTTTAGTTCAACTAGAAGAGAATTTAAATTTAAAGAGAATAAGCCCGTATTCGTTTCAATCGGTCAATAAGTTTTTTTGTTATCTTTCCCGCCAATTCGAAAGAATCGTAAAAATGAAAAATGGAGAAAACGCGCTTCAAAGTTCGCCCAAGCGCTCGCAAACCTGCTCGGCGCTCCTGTGCTTTCATCTCTATCTGCGAAAATACTTCGAATTGGCTTCTGAAATTTGTGGTGTATTCCTAGATAGTTTATCTATCGATTTAAGCAATAAAAAAAATCGATTTTTTTGACCTTGTAATTCAGGATACCCTCTTAAGAGTTTGTACGTGTTGTTTTATTAGTTTAAATAATAACAAAAGAAGTAGTTTTGATTTCGTTATTTGAATTATTTTAGTTTTACCGCAACACCACACCAAGCACGCTCAACAAGCAAGAGGGAAGAGAACAATAAAGTGTGACCAAAGCTAGAGTTTTAATTATACCAAAGTGCTAATGCGTTATGGTATTTCTGCATGTGGAATAGGGGTATTCCAACAGTACGACTCTTTACCCAGCAGGATATTTGAAGTCATCCATAATCGTGGTGGATCCACTCATTACTAATTTTACGAAAATATGGCAAGAAAGCTTATAATTCTTTAATTACATTTTAAAAATAATTAATTCTTCCAAAAAATCGTCAGAATATGAAGTTCCTATAGAATGTGCTTGCTATTCAGTTAAGGCTTTGTTATCTTTTGGAATTATTTTTATTTTTTGTTATTCTTGTTAAACAACCAGTATTCATTTGTATTATTTTTATTACAAATATAAACATAGTTCAATAAATAAACAAGAAAGGAAGCTAACTTCGGCTCGCCGAAGTTTATATACCCTTGCAGATTGGTTTTCATATTTATATTATAAATTATAATGCCGAAAACAGACAATAAACAGAGTTTCATTACATTTTACCTATATTATTATGTTTACAGTTTGACAGTTACAGTTTTACATTCCCAGCTTTACATTTTCTCTTCATCTACCGATCGGTTTATATGGCAGCTATATGATATAGTTGTTCGATTTTTATGAAATTTATACCAAAATTCTAGAATAATAAAATAAGCTTATATCCCGGAGTAGATGAAAAAACGTTGAAAAACTACGAAGTTATAGTTCTTTTCCTATTAATTTCCCGATCGTTCCTATGGCAGCTATAAGAAATAGTCGTCCGATTTTCATAAAATTTTTACCAAAATTCTGAAATAATATAAAATGGCCATATCTAAAGGTGCAAAAATGTTGAAAAACAGCAAAGTTATAATTTTTTTTCTAAAAATTTATCGAACATTTGTATGGCAGCTATATGATATAGTCGTCCGATCCGGCCCGTTCCGACATATATAGCAGTGAGAGTATATAGAAGACTATATGCAAAGTTTCATTCAGATAGCTTTAAAACTGAGGGACTAGTTTGCGTAGAAACGGACAGACGGACAGACGGACGGACGGACAGACGGACATGGCTAGATCGACTCGGCTGTTGATGCTGATCATAAATATATATACTTTATAGGGTTGGAAACGTCTCCTTCACTGCGTTGCAAACTTCTGACTGAAATTATAATACCCTGCAAGGGTATAATAAGACTGTGTAAAAATGAATATTATCTTTACGGAATAGGTAAAAAGTTTTGCCTACTTAGCCATGATTGAAAAATTAGGTTTGAGAATGTGTGGGTGAAACTGCTAAAGCAGTCTTTTTTTAATTGTGAATGTTGCGACTAGGACAGCCAAGCAGACGGTGTTCCTGACGAGGTTATGTTTTGGATCCCAAAACGCAGCTTATAACACAATCATGTCAATCAAAATATTTTACAGATCAACAAGGTTTTGTTGTTGAAAAACTGAGGGTCGTTTTCGAAGTAATTTGTTCAGACGATCAATTACGGTTTTTATTAAGCCTTTGAGACAAAAATATATATATTATTGTCTAATTTTTTCTTCAAAAATTAATTATCAAAAAAAAAATGCAAGAACAATTTTCAATACAAATTACACAGTAAAAAATTGTACTCCAAGATTTACCCGCCAAGATTAATACCAAAAACTTAAGACAGCTTAGAATCCAAAAAAGTTCGTGTATGCACTTTAAAATATATTTCAGTTAAAGATGGTTTCAGTGTTAGAAGCGTATCCCGATCAGGAAATATAAATAAAGAGATAAGAACTTTAATAATTATAAAATAATAAAAATATGTGAAACCAAATTACATTTGACTAATTTAAAGAGTGTCATATTAAATTAATATTTATTTTTATATTTTTCCTATAGGTTAATGGAATCTAATGGAATACCAGAACCAAAAAAAACAAAAACAGAAAAAATCAATGATTCTGAAGAAAAAGAAAAAATAACGGAAATAAAAAAACAAAACGATCTATTTTTTACATTTCGCGATGAACTTAAAAGTCGAATGAAAAAATCAGACATCAGCAGACTTTTGATTTGGAATAATCAGCAACCTTTATTAGGTGACTCTGAAAGATTATTTGATCAAGCTGCGGACTTATTGGCTTTTGGTGCAATTCAACCTTGCGTCGAATGCAAAAGTTCTCAGTTTACATTCAATAAGTCTGGTTATATATGTAATGGTAATATTTCGGAATGGACTAAGTGTAATACGCTGTTAAGAGAACCTGTAAAATCAGCTTGCCAAGTACCAAAGGATCTGACGGAAATTTATGACTTTTTAAATACTGTACAGAAAAAACCAGTAACACGGATAATACAATATCTCCCCCCAAGTGAAACCACTATAACTAAAAATTTAAAGCTAAAACACAATCACGATGAATTTGACGGGTTAGTATTAAAAATAATAAATATATTTAACTAAAAATAACAAATAATATAACTAGTTTAAAAACAAGAAATTTAACTAAATTCAGGCAACCGAAATATCTACATGTAACGCTTGAGACTCGGTAAGCGTCATCTAGTTCAGGGTAATTAGCTAGCGCCATCTGCATTACAGATAGCGGAATCAGAACGGGGCAGAAGTACTGCAAGTGGTGACTATTTGAAAGTGAAAGAAGAAAAAGGAACATCTCACTTCTACGGATAAAAGGTCGAAATAAAGCCGAGTCGGACCCGAAGGGGGTCCAACGGGGATTGCCCTGCTATATTGTTTTTTTCTTGTTTTTATTGTTCCCGAGAAACGTGTGAATTAGTAAGAGTTTATGGAAAACAGATGAAAAACAAGAAAGGAAACTAACTCCGGCACGCCAAAGTTTGTATACCCTTGCAGATTGGTTTTGATATTTATATTATAAATTATAATGCCGAAAACAGACACTAAACAGAGTTTCATAACATTTTACCTATACCTAATATGTTTAAAGTTTGACAGTTACAATTTTACATTCCCAGCTTTACATTTTCTCTACATCTACGGATCGCTTCTATGGCAGCTATATGAAATAGTTGTCCGATTTTCATAATATTGTTACCAAAATTCTGAAGTAATACTAAAAGCTCTTATCTCAAAGAAGATGAAAATTCGTTGAAAAACAACGAAGTTATAATTTTTTCTATTACTTTCCCTATCGTTCCTATGGCAGCTATAAGATATAGTGGTCCGATTTTCATAAAATTAAAACCGAAAATCTGAAATAATATAAATTTGCCATATCTCAAAAATGATGCAAAAATTTTGAAAAACTGCCAAGTTATAATTTATTTTCTAAAAATTTATCGGACATTTGTATGGCAGTTTATCTCATTTCATGTTTTGTTTCACTTACAATCATCTTCAGTTTGGTCTGTAATTTAACCATGAATCGTCTTACAAGCGAAAAATGTTTGCAAATCATTGAATTTCATTATTAGCTCTTTGTTAAAAAAGTTTCGTGCACTCCTTCAATTTTATGGCCAGTTTAGTCGACACACTGAAGCGATTTTTCAAGGTATTGTGACAAAATTTTTGTTGCAAAAGTGCAATAGTTTTTTTTTTTGTTTTTGCAAGGCGTTGTTGCACTATGTAAAAACAGTACAAAACAGCTAAAAGAAGAATCGATCGGTTTTTTTTTTTTTTTTCGCGCGGGGTCCCGCTTCCACCTCCCGCCCAACCGACCGAGGGGCGCAGCCGTGTGGCGTACGGCACGAATCGCGAACTAGATAGACGCGGTGAATGAAGGAAGAAAAGAACGAGGAAACGTTGCAACAAACAAAATTTAATAAGGGGAACAAAAAATATAATATAATAAAAATAGTAATAATTAAGTAATAACGCATGCAAAATAAATATAAAAAATATAAAATAATGTAACTAAATAATAACTACGATGAATAAATAAAAACGCATGCAAAGTAAATATAAAAAACAAAATAATATAATGTAACTAAATAATAACTACGATAAATAAATAAGAACGCATGCAACATTAGACTACGGTGATACACTACGAGCTAACTCAACAAGTATTAAAGTTTTTAGTACAGAAGGGCTATCGCTACGAATTACAATGTCAGAGAGGCGGTTGTAATCCGTACATAAAACCCTAAAGGGTTCATGCACTTCAAACTCCCGCCTACAGTGATTTACTACTAAAGGGATAAGGGTTCTAGATGTTAGTCGGGGAACGTGGAAATTGAGCTGCCCTAAGAGAAAAGGGCTCTCAACATCACCGTTTATTAGGTTATGGAGGAATACGACACCAAGCATCGTTTTACGGTTAGCTAGGGAGGGTAAGTTAATTAATAGGAGTCTACTTGAATAGGACGGTAGCCTCTCATCAGCATCCCAAGGTAGGCCACGGAGGGCGAAAAGTAAAAAGTTATTTTGTACAGATTCAATACGGTTAATATGGATTCCGAATTGAGGACTCCAGACGCATGAACCATACTCCAATATAGGGCGAACTAATGAAGTAAAAAGGGTCTTCGTTATATAAGGGGAATCGAATTCCTTCGACCACCTCTTAATGAAACCGAGCATGCCTTTGGCTTTATTAACCATGCACGAAATATGTTCAGAGAACGAAAGTTTAGGGTCTAAGCGAACGCCTAAATCATCAACAAGAGATATTCTTTCAAGAGCGCAATCATTTAGCGTATAAGTGGCAAACTGGGGAGTGACACGTGAAAATGTCATCAGCTTGCATTTAGAGCTATTGAGATGTAATAAATTAGCACGACACCATGCTTGAAAGTTATTAAGATCCGATTGCAGGTCTGACTGGCAAGAGCTGTCCTTATACTGCAAGCATAGCTTAACGTCATCAGCGTACATAAGTACTCTAGAATTCGTTAGAACCAGCGGGAGGTCATTGATAAACAATGTAAATAGCAGCGGGCCGAGGTGGCTTCCCTGTAGGACGCCAGAAGTGACTCTGAGAAATTTGGATAGAGCATTTTTAAACAGAACCTTTTGAGTACCTTTTGTTTCGCTCCGCTGTTGTTTTTACCTATCAAACAAAACAATTAATATACATTTCTTGGTTTTATTTATAAACACTTTAAGCCTTAAAGTTTAAGGGTTTATATACAGTTGTGATAGGTAAAAAATCGATTTTTTTTATTGCATATTCTTCAAGTATATACTGTTAAGAATACTCTCACAAAAACTCATAACGATCGGAGTATTAGAACCCAAGTTGTAGCTATTTATAGCGCACTACCTGCACATCGGCTTAAAGAAACTTAAACCTTTAAAAGCGATTATCTCAGAATCTTGTTTTTTCGAAATTACCTTTGCGGTGGACACGATTACTAAAAAACTATTAATCTGATCAACACCAAATTTTGACCACTTATTTATTATAATAATAGCTAGTCCTCTAACGAAGAATTTTCCATTTTTTTTAGAAAACTTTCTTTTTATACCCTTGCAGGGTATTATAATTACAGTCAGAAGTTTGCAACGCAGTGATCGTTCCTATGGGAGCTATAAGATATAGTGGTCCGATTTTCATAAAATTTTTACCAAAATCCTGGAATAATATAAAATGACTATATTTAAAAAATAATGCAAAAATAATTAAAAACACCCAAGTTATATTTTATTTTCTAAAAATTTTTCGAACATTTGTATGGCAGCTATATGATATAGTCGTCCGATCCGGCCCGTTCCGACATATATAGCAGTGAGAGTATATAGAAGACTATATGCAAAGTTTCATTCAGATAGCTTCAAAACTGAGGGACTAGTTTGCGTAGAAACGGACAGACGGACATGGCTAGATCGACTCGGCTGTTGATGCTGATCAAGAATATATATATTTTATAGGGTCGGAAACGTCTCCTTCACTGCGTTGCAAACTTCTGACTGAAATTATAATACCCTGCAAGAGTATAAAAACATTATAACTTCGTCGTTTTTCAACCTATTTTTATCTACTTTGAGGTATAAGCTTATTTTATTAGTTCAGAATTTTGGTATAAATTTTATGAAAATCGGACAACTATAGCTGCCATATAAACCGATCGGTAGATGTAGAGAAAATGTAAAACTGGGAATGTAAAACTGTAACTGTCAAACTCTAAACAATAAGTATAGGTAAAATTTAATGAAATAATATCTGGAAGGGTATACAAACTTCGGCGTGCCGAAGTTAGCTTCCTTTCTTGTTTAGAGCATAAAACTCGAAAATCGTATACCTTGAAAAAGTAAATTTTTTGTTAAAATTCGTCGCCATTTTTTTTTAAATCAAAATTTTTACAAATCAATCGTCTACATTTTTAATAAATATTCTTTATGGTGTCAAAAAAAAATCGACAAAACTTAATATTTTTGCGCGGTACAACTGTATATAACCCCTTAAGTACCTGCGTATTCCGTATCGTATGATAAACTGCTATTAAAGCGATCTGTAAAAGTAAATCAAAACATTAATTCCAAATTGCGAAAAGTTCGCTTTGTCACACACATTTTCGTACATATACACTGACGTGCTTGTGTCTCCAAGGTTTGGCGCACCAACAACGACAACCTGCTCCTAGAGGTGGCCAAAGGGAGCGTTAAGAGTGACTCCGCTACTGTGCGAGCGTCGACAGAGGACACGAAAGTTTTGGTTCTGGAGGTACGGAACATCGACTCCATCACCTCGAAGAAAGAGGTCTGCTCCGCTATTGCCGCCCAATTTAATTTTGAGGCAGAACGGGTGAGTGTCCGTAGCATGAGCCGTGGCCGCTCAGAGACGCAGCTGGCGGTGGTCAAACTGCCCGTCCCACTGGGCAAGACAGTCCTGCAGCGTGGAAAGGTGGGAATCGGATGGTCAACCTGTAGGGTCCGGGAAAGATCTGGTTCACCGAGGTGCTTCAGATGCCTGGAAACCGGGCACATTGCGATCCACTGCAAGACCCCGGTGGATAGGAGTGTCTGCTACATCAAATGCGGAGAGTCGGGACACAAGACAGACGAATGTTCCAAGGAGCCAACATGTTTCCTTTGGAAGGCGGCTGGTAGCAAGAAGACGAGGCATCAGGCACGCGGCATGGGCTGCCCAGCCTCGAACAGAGGGAACGTGAACTGTATGTGTCTGCATGCAGTTGATTTAACTTAATTTGAATCACTGCAGAGCGGCGCAGGACCTGCTACTGCAGACGGTGAGCGAGGTAGCGGCGGACGTCGCTATACTTAGGGAACCCTATAAGGCGAGGGAGGGAGGAGCATGGGCGAAGGACCACTCCGGCAAGGCGGCCCTTTGACTCTGTGGCGACGGACAGCGACAGATGTCCAACATCCTGACAGCCGATGGATTTTTGCTTTTGCATATACAGCTGCTACTTGACCCCCAGTCTCCCGCTGGAGGCATTCGGCAGGATCCTGGACAACCTATGCAGCGATATGCGAGGCAGGGCCAAGGTTGTAGTCGGTGGCGATTTCAACGCCTGGGCCCTCGAGTGGGGATCCATTGTAAGACGTTGATGCACTATGTACAGTACATATCAAGTGGAACTTGCACGAAGCACGTGCTTGTTTTGTTAGCAGTTAGTAGGCGCAAAGGAAATAGATAGAAAAGAATGCGACGAAACTACTACTGGCGTACTGCCGGATTGGTTGCTTGCATGCGTACTAAGTAGGTTAAGATTGAAGTTTTTAGTTTTGGGAGGCTATCAACATTAGATATTATGGTGTACAAATCATTATAATTTGCACAGAGAACTCTAAAGGGTTCATGCAGTTCAAAGGATGTTCTACAGTGGGGCAAAACTAATGGTAAAAGGATCTAGTGTTTCTTATTGGTACGTGAAAATTTAGCTGACCGAGAAAGTCAGTACTTTCCACGTCACCACGGATTACATGTAAACCAAAATTTAAAAAAAAAATTTTTATTTTTGTTTAAAAAATAGTTTATTACTTAAAGAATATACTGTGTAAGTTTCATTATCGAATTCAAACTTTAAGTGCCTCAAATCAAGTATGCACGCAAGGTTCACAAATTGTTAAATTGTAAACCTTGTAAACCTTGTCGATCTACTGATTCTTGCGAACCAAGGAAACATGATGTACCGTGTGGTCGTGAGAAAAGTGTTAAATCCGTTAGATTTGCCCCTGAGGTTGAAGAGATTGTTGGAATTGTAGATGCGTCCCCCTATGATATTGATTTACTTTTGCAGACCGAGCAGATAAGAGATCCGGAAATCCGTCGAGTGCGAGAGAAGTTAGAGATTGGCGAAATTGAAAATTTCGTGTTGTTAGATGGGATAGTGTATAGAGCGAAGGATAGTGAGAAACTGTGTATGTATGTTCCGAGCCGAATGCAAGAAGATCTAATTAGAACATTTCATAAGTTGGGCCATTTTGCGACCGATAAGTGTGTGAATAAACTGAGAGAAAAAATTTTTTTTTCCCTGGTATGAGGAGTAAGGTCGATCTATTTATAAAGAACTGCTTAACCGTGTTGAATTCGCTATAAACAACTCCGTTCAGTGTAGTACCGGAAAGACCCCTAGTTCCTTGTTATTTGGTTGTGAACAACGTGGTCCAGTGGTGGATGAGCTCACCGAGTATTTGGAAGAAAATTTGATCAGGAGAAACCGTGATGTTTGGATACCGTAAGGGACGAAGCACTTGAGAATATACGTCAATCACAGGTCCGAAATAAAACCGCATACGGCTTAAGGCATAAGGCACCTACGTTGTACAAGGCGATGATTTTGTTGCTATTCGTAACGTTGATGTGACCCCAGGGCATTGTAAGAAGTTTGCACCCAAGTATCGTGGCCCATATAGAGTAAACCGTGTTTTTCGGAACGACCGTTATGAGATTACAGATATAGACAATTGTCAGCTTACACAACTCCCATATAAGGGAATCCTTGAGGCTGCTAGGCTAAAACCGTGGTTGCAAGTGTGTAATAAAACCATAGGAATATGTGTATGATCGAGGTCGATCAAATGTCAGGTTGCCCGAATGTAAAGCCCTGAAATTTTCATATTGTGCGCCTTAGTGTGACCAGCTATTGTAGAGTTATCGATAGGAGACCGATCGTAGATTTAAGTTGGATTTTGTAAAACAAAAAGGACGGTCACTTAGGACCTTGGTATAATGGAAGAACAACGTGTTTTGGATCAGAGAAAAAGAAATCGTGTTTAATAAAAGCAATCCGTTGGAAATATTATTTGAAAAGAACCTAGGAGTTTACACTTCGTTGTTTTTCAACGTAATTTAATCTATTTTGAGACATGAGCTTCTGGTATTATTTCAGAATCTTGGTATAAATTTATGAAAATCGGACGACTATATCTTACAGCTGCCATAGGAACGATAGGGAAAGTAATAGAAAAAAAATTATAACTTCGTTGTTTTTCAACGTATTTTCATCTACTCTGAGATGACTTTTTTTTTTTTATTATTTCAGAATTTAGGTATAAGTTTTATGAAAATCGGACAACTATATAGCTGCCATTGAAACGATCGATAGATGTAAAGAAAATATAAAGCTGGGAATTTAAAACTGTAACAGCCAATCTGTAAACATAATAAAAATAGGTAAAATGTTTTGTGTGTGTTGTCAGCATTTAAATCTATAATATAAATATGAAAACCAATCTGCAAGGGTATACAAACTTCGGCGTTCCGAAGTTAGCTTCCTTTCTTGTTAGGTTTGTTTTTGGTTTTCATAATATCGAAGCCGCCTAGAGACTTCAAGTACTGCAGTACTGCAGAACACTACACATATGTATATGTATGTAGGTCGATGCTTTGCTTTAGACATGGCCAGAATATTTATGTTTGACCTAAATATGTGGATCTAATTACAAGGCATAGCTTTGGTCGGCTAAACCCTCACAAGCAAGAATTTTCGGTCTTCGGGTCTGCCTTGCTTCTACTAATTCTACTTGCATTTTGAGTTGACTGCTGTTGCATTCAGAAGTTAAAGTTGCCTACAAATTAAATATTATAAGGTATGTGGAAGTTATTTGAAGTCAATAAATAAAATAAATTGCTGAATTGATGTTAAATATGGATGCAACTTCAACCTAGACGGTGTGAATGGGATTTACGTACGTACATATTTTTAATAAGTTACGGACTTCGTTTTTATTCAGTGTACATATGTTGCTATGTACATACTTATGTATACAATATATTTGTGCAAAGTACTGAAATGTACAATTTGATTTGAAAATATTTATATATGTACTAGCGGACCCGGCGAACTTTATCTCGCCCCAACTTCGACTGATTAAAACAAATTAAATTGAGACGTTCCGTTTCTACTTTGACGTACATGTCGAAACAGTACTGTTGAAACATCATCAATCGATACGCATAAAAATTCATAGAGCTGACCTTATTCCTATCTTCTCCTAAAAATTTTAGGCTAAAATTTGAATTCAAAATTAGTTGAGAATCAAAAAGAAGTGATGACTTTTAAACAAACCTGTCGTTGGATTGACAAATTTTTTTGACTTGAAATCTGTGGAGAGCGATCTGATAAACAATATTTTTTGTTTTGTTATCCGGTGTAAAAATAAATAATGATGACGGCTTTCCCACACGCGAACAGGCTACGTATAGCTGGCCATGTGAAAAATATGGATATTCTAGATTTATCCTGCAGACTTCCAACGATTGGCCTTGCGATTTATTGATGGTCATCGCAAATGCCAATCGAACTGGGAACTGAATCGTCTTGAATTGGAATGGAAGATCTGTTGGAATAATAGGAATTCGTGGGATAAGAACTACCTCTCCTTTAAATTTGCCCTTGCATATGGCGCGGACTTCCAACATAAGTTGCTGGGAGATTGGTCAAACAACCGATGTTGTTCGCGTGTCCTTCAGTAGCGATGGCGTCACGCAAGTGAATGTACTCGTCTGACCGCAACTTCGACTGATTAAAACGAATGAAATTGAGACACAGTACTGTTGAAACAAACGGTGGTATCTTAACAGATGATTGTCAACATCTAGTCGAATCATCAATCGATACGCATCAAAATTCATAGAGTTGACGTTCTTATTCGTTTCTTCTCCTAGAATTTGAATTCAAACTTAGTTGTAGAATCAAAAAGAAGTGATGACTTGTAAACAAACCTGTCGTTGGATTGACCATCTTTATGTTGAAGTGATACCCACCTTCTCCACGACAGAACATTAACGGATATTGAAGAGCATCATGTGACCGATGAGTCTCATAAACTCGCTGCACTTGGCCATTATCCCGACGGTTAAAAACAATATCGCGTTATTCCACATTCTCGCCAACAATCACCACTGCGTGTTCATTGATAGTGGGAGCGTTAAATTGTCTTGCATGGCTACCAGTGGGTCTTTTGTCAGCGCTGATAATGATTTTATGTTCGTCATAATGCATTATATCCAATGCAGTTTTGAACAATCTGACCAATTCATTATGCACATAAAGAAGATTTTGCAATTGTTCGATAATTTCACGTTAAGTTTCAGTAAAAATTCCACAGCGGTGATTTAGTTCAACTGCCGAATCACCAATGAAATAGATCTGAAGGAATTTAAGATCTTTGTTTTGTGGTGATAACAAAGCGCCCGCTCGGTGTTGAATTTGCCCATGAATCTGAATGTTGGAATGCAATTTTAAAAAATGTGAGTTGTTAATTTTGATAATAAAGAGACGCCATTACCTTATAACTTGGATTGTAGCCTGATTGATGAAAAACCTCGACTCCAAATGACGTAATTGGAAAGCATCCGTTATATTTTTGTGCAAGATTTAGGAAACTGTTTGATTGGGCTGAATTTCTATATAGTAGCGAATACAATGGCCCTGGTGGATGAGCCAAAACGGGCAATTTGATTTTGCCACCTGCACAGCATAAGCCGGGGGTTTCCAACCGAAACTTCAGTGCATTGCAATCCTAGACAATGAACCAATAACAACGCAGGTAAGATCCTTGTAGGATGTTTCAGGATTGTATGCGAATGCAGCGCGATTCAAGTTTTCATTTGCGGCTCGTCTTTCTCTATTATTATGTCGGGCTTGAGGTGATCTTTGTGGAGCGAGAAGCTGTGCCATTTGGGCACGTATCGATGCATTTATTTCTGTACGTTCCTCTTGCGTCCGACTATTACGGGAATTCTGAATACTTATTGCATTGCGTGAACGCCGTCCAAGTCTTGATCGTCTAACAGCAGGCATTACTTCCAATTGGTAATGCTTCGTTAGCTCGATTTTTTTGTTTAAATATTTTTTTACCGAGTTCATTGATACACAATTTCAACGCAGCTATGATCTTTGTAGGGTGTTTCAGAATTTTACATACAACAGTGTGTCCATCTGTTGAGCCGCTAGCGACTTTTCCGGAAGGTCTTCCCAAAATTTTCTTACCTTCTTACCTTCTTCTGACAATTGTCAAAAAAAAATCGACAAAACTTAATATTTTTGCGCGGTACAACTGTATATAACCCCTTAAGTACCTGCGTATTCCGTATCGTATGATAAACTGCTATTAAAGCGATCTGTAAAAGTAAATCAAAACATTAATTCCAAATTGCGAAAAGTTCGCTTTGTCACACACATTTTCGTACATATACACTGACGTGCTTGTGTCTCCAAGGTTTGGCGCACCAACAACGACAACCTGCTCCTAGAGGTGGCCAAAGGGAGCGTTAAGAGTGACTCCGCTACTGTGCGAGCGTCGACAGAGGACACGAAAGTTTTGGTTCTGGAGGTACGGAACATCGACTCCATCACCTCGAAGAAGGAGGTCTGCTCCGCTATTGCCGCCCAATTTAATTTTGAGGCAGAACGGGTGAGTGTCCGGAGCATGAGCCGTGGCCGCTCAGAGACGCAGCTGGCGGTGGTCAAACTGCCAGTCCCACTGGGCAAGACAGTCCTGCAGCGTGGAAAGGTGGGAATCGGATGGTCAACCTGTAGGATCCGGGAAAGATCTGGTTCACCGAGGTGCTTCAGATGCCTGGAAACCGGGCACATTGCGATCCACTGCAAGACCCCGGTGGATAGGAGTGTCTGCTACATCAAATGCGGAGAGTCGGGACACAAGACAGACGAATGTTCCAAGGAGCCAACATGTTTCCTTTGGAAGGCGGCTGGTAGCAAGAAGACGAGGCATCAGGCACGCGGCATGGGCTGCCCAGCCTCGAACAGAGGGAACGTGAACTGTATGTGCCTGCATGCAGTTGATTTAACTTAATTTGAATCACTGCAGAGCGGCGCAGGACCTGCTACTGCAGACGGTGAGCGAGGTAGCGGCGGACGTCGCTATACTTAGGGAACCCTATAAGGCGAGGGAGGGAGGAGCATGGGCGAAGGACCACTCCGGCAAGGCGGCCCTTTGACTCTGTGGCGACGGACAGCGACAGATGTCCAACATCCTGACAGCCGATGGATTTTTGCTTTTGCATATACAGCTGCTACTTGACCCCCAGTCTCCCGCTGGAGGCATTCGGCAGGATCCTGGACAACCTATGCAGCGATATGCGAGGCAGGGCCAAGGTTGTAGTCGGTGGCGATTTCAACGCCTGGGCCCTCGAGTGGGGATCCATTGTAAGACGTTGATGCACTATGTACAGTACATATCAAGTGGAACTTGCACGAAGCACGTGCTTGTTTTGTTAGCAGTTAGTAGGCGCAAAGGAAATAGATAGAAAAGAATGCGACGAAACTACTACTGGCGTACTGCCGGATTGGTTGCTTGCATGCGTACTAAGTAGGTTAAGATTGAAGTTTTTAGTTTTGGGAGGCTATCAACATTAGATATTATGGTGTACAAATCATTATAATTTGCACAGAGAACTCTAAAGGGTTCATGCAGTTCAAAGGATGTTCTACAGTGGGGCAAAACTAATGGTAAAAGGATCTAGTGTTTCTTATTGGTACGTGAAAATTTAGCTGACCGAGAAAGTCAGTACTTTCCACGTCACCACGGATTACATGTAAACCAAAATTTAAAAAAAAAATTTTTATTTTTGTTTAAAAAATAGTTTATTACTTAAAGAATATACTGTGTAAGTTTCATTATCGAATTCAAACTTTAAGTGCCTCAAATCAAGTATGCACGCAAGGTTCACAAATTGTTAAATTGTAAACCTTGTAAACCTTGTCGATCTACTGATTCTTGCGAACCAAGGAAACATGATGTACCGTGTGGTCGTGAGAAAAGTGTTAAATCCGTTAGATTTGCCCCTGAGGTTGAAGAGATTGTTGGAATTGTAGATGCGTCCCCCTATGATATTGATTTACTTTTGCAGACCGAGCAGATAAGAGATCCGGAAATCCGTCGAGTGCGAGAGAAGTTAGAGATTGGCGAAATTGAAAATTTCGTGTTGTTAGATGGGATAGTGTATAGAGCGAAGGATAGTGAGAAACTGTGTATGTATGTTCCGAGCCGAATGCAAGAAGATCTAATTAGAACATTTCATAAGTTGGGCCATTTTGCGACCGATAAGTGTGTGAATAAACTGAGAGAAAAAATTTTTTTTTCCCTGGTATGAGGAGTAAGGTCGATCTATTTATAAAGAACTGCTTAACCGTGTTGAATTCGCTATAAACAACTCCGTTCAGTGTAGTACCGGAAAGACCCCTAGTTCCTTGTTATTTGGTTGTGAACAACGTGGTCCAGTGGTGGATGAGCTCACCGAGTATTTGGAAGAAAATTTGATCAGGAGAAACCGTGATGTTTGGATACCGTAAGGGACGAAGCACTTGAGAATATACGTCAATCACAGGTCCGAAATAAAACCGCATACGGCTTAAGGCATAAGGCACCTACGTTGTACAAGGCGATGATTTTGTTGCTATTCGTAACGTTGATGTGACCCCAGGGCATTGTAAGAAGTTTGCACCCAAGTATCGTGGCCCATATAGAGTAAACCGTGTTTTTCGGAACGACCGTTATGAGATTACAGATATAGACAATTGTCAGCTTACACAACTCCCATATAAGGGAATCCTTGAGGCTGCTAGGCTAAAACCGTGGTTGCAAGTGTGTAATAAAACCATAGGAATATGTGTATGATCGAGGTCGATCAAATGTCAGGTTGCCCGAATGTAAAGCCCTGAAATTTTCATATTGTGCGCCTTAGTGTGACCAGCTATTGTAGAGTTATCGATAGGAGACCGATCGTAGATTTAAGTTGGATTTTGTAAAACAAAAAGGACGGTCACTTAGGACCTTGGTATAATGGAAGAACAACGTGTTTTGGATCAGAGAAAAAGAAATCGTGTTTAATAAAAGCAATCCGTTGGAAATATTATTTGAAAAGAACCTAGGAGTTTACACTTCGTTGTTTTTCAACGTAATTTAATCTATTTTGAGACATGAGCTTCTGGTATTATTTCAGAATCTTGGTATAAATTTATGAAAATCGGACGACTATATCTTACAGCTGCCATAGGAACGATAGGGAAAGTAATAGAAAAAAAATTATAACTTCGTTGTTTTTCAACGTATTTTCATCTACTCTGAGATGACTTTTTTTTTTTTTATTATTTCAGAATTTAGGTATAAGTTTTATGAAAATCGGACAACTATATAGCTGCCATAGAAACGATCGATAGATGTAAAGAAAATATAAAGCTGGGAATTTAAAACTGTAACAGCCAATCTGTAAACATAATAAAAATAGGTAAAATGTTTTGTGTGTGTTGTCAGCATTTAAATCTATAATATAAATATGAAAACCAATCTGCAAGGGTATACAAACTTCGGCGTTCCGAAGTTAGCTTCCTTTCTTGTTAGGTTTGTTTTTGGTTTTCATAATATCGAAGCCGCCTAGAGACTTCAAGTACTGCAGTACTGCAGAACACTACACATATGTATATGTATGTAGGTCGATGCTTTGCTTTAGACATGGCCAGAATATTTATGTTTGACCTAAATATGTGGATCTAATTACAAGGCATAGCTTTGGTCGGCTAAACCCTCACAAGCAAGAATTTTCGGTCTTCGGGTCTGCCTTGCTTCTACTAATTCTACTTGCATTTTGAGTTGACTGCTGTTGCATTCAGAAGTTAAAGTTGCCTACAAATTAAATATTATAAGGTATGTGGAAGTTATTTGAAGTCAATAAATAAAACAAGAAAGGAAGCTAACTTCGGCACGCCGAAGTTTGTATACCCTTGCAGATATTATTTCATTACATTTTACCTATACTTATTATGTTTACAGTTTGACAGTTACAGTTTTGCATTCCCAGCTTTACATTTTGTATACATCTACGGATCGGTTTATATGGCAGCTATATGATATAGATGTCCGATTTTTTTTGAAATTTATACCAAAATTCTAGAATAATAAAATAAGCTTATACGTTGAAAAACAACGAATCTATAATTTTTTTTCTATTAATTTCCCGATCGTTCCTATGGCAGCTATATGATATAGTCGTCCGATTTTCATAAAATTTTTACCAAAATTCTAAAATAATATAAAATGGTCATATCTAAAAAATGGTGTAAAAATGTTGAAAAACAGCAAAGTTATAATTTTTTTTCTAAAAATATATCGAACATTTGTATGGCAGCTATATGATATAGTCGTCCGATCCGGCCCGTTCCGACATATATAGCAGTGAGAGCATATAGAAGACTATATGCAAAGTTTCATTCAGATAGCTTTAAAACTGAGGGACTAGTTTGCGTAGAAACGGACAGACGGACGGACAGACGGACAGACGGACAGACGGACAGACGGACGGACAGACGGACAGACGGACATGGCTAGATCGACTCGGCTGTTGATGCTGATCAAGAATATATATACTTTATAGGGTCGAAAACGTCTCCTTCACCGCGTTGCAAACTTCTGACTGAAATTATAATACCCTGCAAGGGTATAATAAATTGCTGAATTGATGTTAAATATGGATGCAACTTCAACCTAGACGGTGTGAATGGGATTTACGTACGTACATATTTTTAATAAGTTACGGACTTCGTTTTTATTCAGTGTACATATGTTGCTATGTACATACTTATGTATACAATATATTTGTGCAAAGTACTGAAATGTACAATTTGATTTGAAAATATTTATATATGTACTAGCGGACCCGGCGAACTTTATCTCGCCCCAACTTCGACTGATTAAAACAAATTAAATTGAGACGTTCCGTTTCTACTTTGACGTACATGTCGAAACAGTACTGTTGAAACATCATCAATCGATACGCATAAAAATTCATAGAGCTGACCTTATTCCTATCTTCTCCTAAAAATTTTAGGCTAAAATTTGAATTCAAAATTAGTTGAGAATCAAAAAGAAGTGATGACTTTTAAACAAACCTGTCGTTGGATTGACAAATTTTTTTGACTTGAAATCTGTGGAGAGCGATCTGATAAACAATATTTTTTGTTTTGTTATCCGGTGTAAAAATAAATAATGATGACGGCTTTCCCACACGCGAACAGGCTACGTATAGCTGGCCATGTGAAAAATATGGATATTCTAGATTTATCCTGCAGACTTCCAACGATTGGCCTTGCGATTTATTGATGGTCATCGCAAATGCCAATCGAACTGGGAACTGAATCGTCTTGAATTGGAATGGAAGATCTGTTGGAATAATAGGAATTCGTGGGATAAGAACTACCTCTCCTTTAAATTTGCCCTTGCATATGGCGCGGACTTCCAACATAAGTTGCTGGGAGATTGGTCAAACAACCGATGTTGTTCGCGTGTCCTTCAGTAGCGATGGCGTCACGCAAGTGAATGTACTCGTCTGACCGCAACTTCGACTGATTAAAACGAATGAAATTGAGACACAGTACTGTTGAAACAAACGGTGGTATCTTAACAGATGATTGTCAACATCTAGTCGAATCATCAATCGATACGCATCAAAATTCATAGAGTTGACGTTCTTATTCGTTTCTTCTCCTAGAATTTGAATTCAAACTTAGTTGTAGAATCAAAAAGAAGTGATGACTTGTAAACAAACCTGTCGTTGGATTGACCATCTTTATGTTGAAGTGATACCCACCTTCTCCACGACAGAACATTAACGGATATTGAAGAGCATCATGTGACCGATGAGTCTCATAAACTCGCTGCACTTGGCCATTATCCCGACGGTTAAAAACAATATCGCGTTATTCCACATTCTCGCCAACAATCACCACTGCGTGTTCATTGATAGTGGGTGTGTAAATTGTCTTGCATGGCTACCAGTGGGTCTTTTGTCAGCGCTGATAATGATTTTATGTTCGTCATAATGCATTATATCCAATGCAGTTTTGAACAATCTGACCAATTCATTATGCACATAAAGAAGATTTTGCAATTGTTCGATAATTTCACGTTAAGTTTCAGTAAAAATTGCACAGCGGTGATTTAGTTCAACTGCCGAATCACCAATGAAATAGATCTGAAGGAATTTAAGATCTTTGTTTTGTGGTGATAACAAAGCGCCCGCTCGGTGTTGAATTTGCCCATGAATCTGAATGTTGGAATGCAATTTTAAAAAATGTGAGTTGTTAATTTTGATAAAAAAGAGACGCCATTACCTTATAACTTGGATTGTAGCCTGATTGATGAAAAACCTCGACTCCAAATGACGTAATTGGAAAGCATCCGTTATATTTTTGTGCAAGATTTAGGAAACTGTTTGATTGGGCTGAATTTCTATATAGTAGCGAATACAATCCTTGTAGGATGTTTCAGGATTGTATGCGAATGCAGCGCGATTCAAGTTTTCATTTGCGGCTCGTCTTTCTCTATTATTATGTCGGGCTTGAGGTGATCTTTGTGGAGCGAGAAGCTGTGCCATTTGGGCACGTATCGATGCATTTATTTCTGTACGTTCCTTTTGCGTCCGACTATTACGGGAATTCTGAATACTTATTGCATTGCGTGAACGCCGTCCAAGTCTTGATCGTCTAACAGCAGGCATTACTTCCAATTGGTAATGCTTCGTTAGCTCGATTTTTTTGTTTAAATATTTTTTTACCGAGTTCATTGATACACAATTTCAACGCAGCTATGATCTTTGTAGGGTGTTTCAGAATTTTACATACAACAGTGTGTCCATCTGTTGAGCCGCTAGCGACTTTTCCGGAAGGTCTTCCCAAAATTTTCTTACCTTCTTACCTTCTTCTGACAATTACAAACAACTGAAAAAAATTTGAGCCAAATCGGCCCAGCCGTTCTCTTGTGATGCCATTAGTAACATTTTTTGTCTCCATTTTTATATATATAGATTCACATACATACATATGTACCCTGCAGTACCACATTTATCAATAGGCCTTTTCATCAACATTTCATCAACGCGCCGACTGCGACGCCGGCAGAATCGACGCTCGGCCGACTGCTACTTGAACCCGAACTCCTTTCGGAGACCCGAACTCCCTTCGAGTCCGATTTGTCTGTGCATGTAAAAAAAAAACAAAAACAATTTTCATGGGCTTCGTTTTTCGAAGTCCGAAACAAAGTAGAAGACGCAAGTAAAATGATTCTCGAAGGTTCGACTCCATATTTTCGGTTTCGTCTTGCTTCTTCTTATTCCCTTTGCATTAGAAGTTGAAGTGCTCTGCACTGCAGAAGTGTCGTGTGTTTCATTAATTAATAAATAAATTATTAAATAAATTCGTTCCGGGCCTTATTGGAATTGTTGAAAATACCAAAAGTCACACTGTTTAAAATACTAAAAAGAAGGTCACACTTATCTCAGAACGTTTTTGGTTTCCTGTCGTATGCTCATGCGTACCCGAATTAATTGTTTGAAGAAAACGAGAGCCTGCGGTTGTGAACGGTTGTGAAATAAAGATGTTTAATTAACTAAATCGACAATTAAAGTGTTTTTACTATTTGGCAAATCTGGCTGGCGGCTTCTTAGAGTTTGTATAAACTCTGTTTTATATAAATCTCATAGGAATATATAAAAAGGTGACTAATGTGATTGTTTTTAATTAAATAAAAGTCTATGTGTATTATTTTATTTATTATATATTATATTATTTTTTTCTTTTCGGACTGCAGTAATGCCCAACATATTGAAACAAGGATCTTTTGGGTAAATTCTATTTAATTGTATTATTATGTATTCCCTTGATTAATTATTATTTTTTTGTAGATGCAATTGCCCAAGTGGATAGAACTGAGCCTCCAGAGAAGTTACTGCGCAAAAAATTTGGTCTACGTCAATAAAAAGCGGAAAACCGAGGAGCAAACAGACCTTGAGGCCTTTCGATATATGAATTTAATGTTAATTGTATATATTTGTCTTTTAATTTTAGTATACAATAAAAAATAACAATAAAATTTTATGAATTTTTCTATTATATTTGAA
The DNA here is from genome assembly GCF_030179895.1 of Drosophila kikkawai. Taxonomy (NCBI): domain Eukaryota; kingdom Metazoa; phylum Arthropoda; class Insecta; order Diptera; family Drosophilidae; genus Drosophila; species Drosophila kikkawai. The sequence continues at coordinate 34,206,011 of NC_091730.1, forward strand.
TTAAATTATTAAAATTATTAAAAATACTGATGAAAGGCTGATGAAATGTTGATGAAATACTGATGATTCATCGACATTTCATCAGTACTTCATCAACAAATCATAAACATTTCATCAGTATTTCATCAACATTTCATCAGCCTTTCGTCAGTATTTCATCAACATTTCATCAATAATTCATCAGTATTTCATCAGCCTTTCATCAGTAATTCATCAGTATTTCATCAGTATTTCATCAGTATTTTATCAGTATTTCATCAGCCTTTCATTAGTATTTCATCAACATTTCATCAGCCTTTCATCAGTATTTCATCAATAATTCATCGATGAAATGATGCTTAAATGTTGATGAATTGCTGTTGATGACAGCCTATGACATGCCCATGTTAAATTCATCAGTAATTTGTATGGCAATTCATCGATGAATCATCAACAAAACGCTTCGGTTATTGATGAAACGTTGATGAAATGTTGATGAATGGTACTGCAGGGTACATACATACAGTTTGTCAAGAAATTCTTTGCAAAATGATAAACGACACAGAATTTATTTTTTAAACTTGAAATTTATCAACAAAAACTATTTTTTTCCTTAATTTTTTCTTTTAATATTATAAAATGATGTTTTAGCTATTAATATGCATAAGAAAAAATAAAATATCTTTATTAATCATCACAAAAAACAACAAAAACAAAATAACCGCAAGTATTCCGTTGTCAAATAATTCTTTGCAAAATGCAAACACAAGTTAAGGGGATTCCCAGAATATGGCAACGCTGCATCATTTTCGAGAAAAATGGACGCGTGCCACTTCGGAGGGATCTTAGCTTTTGTTTTCGTGAAGAAGTTCGTTTGGAAAACTTTGCAGTTGATTAGAGTGAGCGTTTTTGAACATGCCTGGCAAACGAGTTGATGAAAACACAATACAGTTGGTTTACTATAACCATTATAAGGGCAAATCGGCCAAGGAACTTTCTGAAATGTTTAATATTAAACTGAGAACGGTTTACAATATAATAAATCGTGCAGAGAAGACATTAAAAATGATTGCGGTAAAAAACGAGCCATGAGACAGTGCGAAAAGTTTTAAATGCACACAAGTACTCATCACATGTAGCCAGAAAGAAGCCTATGCTTTCGGCTATAAATATTGAAAGGCGGCTTAATTTTTCGATTGCCCACATTAACCAGCCTTCCGAGTATTGGGATGATGTAATTTTTTGTGACGAGACGAAGATAATGCTCTATACCAGCGATGGGCACGAGATCTAACGGTTTGAGCAGCAGCTCGCTGAAAAAAAAAAACAACAACAACCCCCAGCGTTGCGAAGCGTCGCACCCACGCGACACACAGAATGTGCGAGCCGAGAAAATACACTGACAAAAACTTTTTAAGTAGATCAATATCTTCAGCCATTTTGGCGTGCATTCATGTCCGCCTAAGAAAAACGACTGTAAAAAAAAACCAATCTTTTTTCTTTAGTGCAGAAGTCAACGCCAGCCACGCAGGTCCCTTTAAAATTGTTTTTGTTTTTGGGACGATGTGCGAGTTCGGTCGCTTATGTTTTGTTGTTGCAAACTCGGGATCGCGGGGATGTGCTCGCTACCTGCGCCAAAGGTCAGTGTGGTTGTTTTTGTAAATCTTCACGGTTCGCTGATCGCGAGGACCGACTGGAATTGTGCGACTTGCTGGCGCCTCCGAAAAAAGATAACGGTTTGAGCAGTGTGAGCAAATTGAGCCACGGCGTGCCCATCGCTGCTCTATACTCATGATGGCCCCACAAAAGTTTGGAGAAAGGCAAATACAGCTTTCCAGCAAAAGAATATTATACCAACTGTGAAATTTGGCAAGCTGTCTGTTATGGTATGGGGTTGCATATCATCCCAAGGCGTTGGAGAGCTGCGGATTTTTAACGAAATTATGACAAAGGAGTTTTATTTGGACATTCTTAAAAATGAATTGTCAAAAAGCGCGAACAAATTTGGCTTCATTGATCCCCAAAACCCAAATAAACTGAAATACAAGCTGTACCAGGACAACGATCCTAAACACAAATCGCTTCTGTGCAGGACATGGTTGCTTTACAACTGCAGCAAGGTCATCGATACTCCTGCCCAAAGCCCGGACTTAAATCATATAGAAAATTTGTGGGCTTTATTGAAGAAGAAAGTGGCTAAACGGGCTCCAACAAATAAGAGTGCTTTAATTAAAGCCATCCAGGAGGAATGGGAGAAAATACCTCAGTATTATGACCTAAAAGGTCTTATAAATTCGATGTCGCGACGTCTCCATGCTGTTATGGATGCAAAAGGACTCCATACCAAATATTAACCAAATTTGTTAAGGGGGGATATACATGTAAACCAAAATTTTTTGGGCAAATTTTTTTTTTGGTTTAAAAAATAGTTTATTATTTAAAGAATATAGTGTGTAAGTTTCTTATCGAATTCCAACTCTAAGTGCATCAAATCAAGTATGCACGCAAAGTCTACAAGTGTTAACGTGGGCGCATCAAAAACTTTAAACGTCTTTTTCTCAGCTTCCAATTTTTGCATTTCTACCTAAGCTATGGACACGATTCACAAAAAACTGTGTAATATATCGAAGTGAATAAAAAATTTTTATGATCCGCATGAAATTATCTTCTATTTGAACCTAAATGGGGGTCGTAAAAATTAGTATTACTATCTTTTAAGAGGGTGGGAAGTAAAATCTGATTCCCTGAAAATAACATTTTTCCCTTCAAAACTAAATTAAATTTTGTTGTCATAATTTCTTTTTAGTTTTTTAGGTTAAAATAGAAGGTAATAATGTAATGAATACAAAAATTTTTTGTTTGAGGATTTCCGACACAAATAACGTGCTCTATCGTGTCCATAGCCGGGAAACTCAACGCTCGAGGCGCTGCGGCATGTTTTCCATAGGTCCGCCATTTTGTTCAATATTGTTTATAACAAAATTTTTTTACCATCTCCGATTCTACTTTTAACTATCTCCAAAGTTTCACGAAGATTGCTTGATAAGTTAATTAGTAAGAGTTTACTAGAATAAGACGGTAACCTCTGGTTTGCATCCCAGTTTAAACCGCGTAAAGCGAAAAGTAAGAAGTTCTTTTGAACCGATTCTATGGACGTATGGACGCCATACTGAGGGCTCCAAACGCAGGATCCATATTCTAAGATAGTACGAACAAGTGAAGTATATAAAGATTTTGTAATATAGGGGTCATTGAATTCCTTCGACCACCGTTTAATGAAACCAAGCACACCCCTGGCTTTATTCACCATGCACGAAATATGATCGATAAAGTCGAGTCTAGGATCCAGACGGACACCTAAATCATCAACTATATTAATTTTTTCCAAAGAACAGCAGTTTAGCGTATAAGTTGCAGGCTTAGGAACGACTCGGGAAAATGTCATTAGCTTGCATTGAAAGCCATTCAAGTTTAGTTAGTTCACGCGGCACCAAGTTTGAAAATTGTTAAGATCTGTCGTTATATTGCACACAAAGTTTGACGTCATTGTAAGGATGCTATGGCCAGGATAATGACTCAGTCGGCCCAGGAGTCCTCTACAGAAAATATTTATAATTTTACGGAGACAGGCAGGAGAAAGGACGGGCCCGAAGGCCGGTATGTTTATTTGGGTGCGAAATCTGTCGCAGCGTAAACGACGATAATCGAACGGGGTTCCGATTCTGGGCACGTGGCTGAGGCGGCTCGCCAATTGTTCGCGGCACGGCTGGTACTAGGATTGTAGTTCGACGCGTGTCCTGGCAGCGATCGCGAAGGAAGATCGGGAAGCCCGTTCGCGTATCGATATCGAAGTCGCGGAAAGGGAAGCGTATGCGTGAAGCGCGGAGATGCACGGCCGAGATCCTTGAGTGGCTTGGTTTAGCCTCGTAGCGATGGTTGAGGGTCCTGAACCCTGATCCTGGAGCGTATCCCTGTTGTAGTACCCTGCTGATGATGCTCGAGGACCCTTGAGGTATCCTTGGAGTCGAGTGGGGGTCCTGGCGTATGTCCTTGAAGGATCCCTGGAGTATCCTTTTGGTATGTCCTGTCAGGATGCTGGCGTTGTCCTTTGCTATGTCCTTCCAGGATGCTGGCGTTGTCCTTCGTAGCGTTGATTAAATTTTCTTGATGTTAGCTCTCGTAGCGTTGGTGATCGACTGATCTCGATGGCGTGGCAGCGAAGACTTATATAGTTGAAGGTCGGCTGGCTTCGGGCTTCCTGCGGGTAAGAGAAACCCTTTGTGCGTCGGGATAGGAAGGCTAGTTTTCTGCTCTCGTGGACGCCGGCTGCGGCGTCGACGACGTGTTGTACTCCGCTTCGGCAGCTCTCTCTCTGAACATGTGTTTGGCTTTTCTCTCGTGTGTACTCGTCGTACGTCGTGAAATCGTGGTCTCGGCTTTGCGTCGTGTGCTTTGGTCGGTTCCTAGCGTGTGGTTCGTATTCATGTTCGTCGGGCGTCGTAAAATTTCTTCGTGGCTTGTTCGTCTGGCTTCGTTAAAATTTTCTTACACGTGGCTTTGCGTCCGACTGTACTTTATGACGGCGGCTTTGTCTTCTGTTGCTATGCGGTATTTTTTTCCCCTAAATTCTCGCTCATTTTTTTTTTTTCTATGCTTCTCTTCTACTCTTCCCGCTTCGGTCTATGTGGCCTAGCAACAGAAATGTTTTTTTCTAAGTTTTCAAACCTAACCTCGACTTTTCGACCTGAATTTTTTTCTGGTGGTGCTTTAAGCCACGTTAGATGGAATTATCCTTGAATTATCCTGCCTAGTCCCTGTTCGGGCGCCATTCTGTAAGGATGCTATGGCCAGGATAATGACTCAGTCGGCCCAGGAGTCCTCTACAGAAAATATTTATAATTTTACGGAGACAGGCAGGAGAAAGGACGGGCCCGAAGGCCGGTATGTTTATTTGGGTGCGAAAAGGGGCCGGCGATGGTCAGGAAAACTCCCGAAATCCGGGCAACCGGCTCCGCAAGCCGTAGTCCGATTGCCAGATCCGGGACGAAAACGCATCTTCCGAAGTCGGACCGATCCCGCAAAGCCGGGGTACCGGTGTTCCCTGATCTCCGAATGAGCGGCCCGAAGTGAGAGCTGCCGGCCACGCATGCCATGTGCCGGCCGCCCTGGGTTCCCGAGAAGGGATATCGAAACGGCGAGTCCATCCCGCAGGCCGAGTACCGCCCCGCCGCCTCTGGGTGAGATGGGGCCGCCCGGAATCGGAGGAGACCGGTCCCGCAAGCCGAGATCCAGTTCCCCTGATATGTCCCAACAAAACGGGGTCCGAGTGAGGTGGGGAATCGTCCGGAATCGGAGGAGACCGGTCCCGCAAGCCGAGATCCAGTTTCCCCGATATGCCCGAACAAACGGGATCCGGGTGAGGGCCACCAGCCACGCAAAACCATGTGCCGGTCGCCCTGGGTGTTGGGGAAAAGGGCTCCAAAACGGAGAGACTGTCCCGCAGGCCGAGTACCGCTTCGCCGCCTCGAGAGAGAAAATGTGGACACCTAACCGGGAAGAAGGCCGATCCCGCATGCCGGGGTACCGGCCCCTCCTCTAGGGAAGGAGAAGCGAAGGGTTGCCGACCACGCTGGCCATGTGCCGGTGGCCCTTGCTCTCCAGAAATAATGGGGCGCCGAGAGGGTAAATAATATTCAGCTGTTGAGTTCATTTAACTAAGTCCAGAGTTTATTTACAGTATTCTAACTTCCTAACAGTATTCTATCAGTATTCTATCAATTCCTAACCTAAACGCACTCGAAGTTCCCCCACCCCGCAGGGGTTGGCCCTTGGCCAGCTCACCAGTAGTTTACTCCAACTCCATTTTGGGCACGTGGCCGGCGGCGTGGTTTTATTCCAATGGTATTCCTTTTAGCTCCGTGGCACGTCTGGTCTGTTGCTGGTATTCCGAGAGAAGAGACCGGGCTCGGCTTGCCGAGGCCCTTTTATAGGCCGTCGGCGATCGCTGGCGTCGTTTTACTCCCGACTTCGGGAAGCTTCGGGTGAGCTTCGGCTGGGGTCATGGCCGCCGATCTGCTGCTCGGGCCCTGTCGTGTGTGCCGACGCCATGCTTCTGCTGATCGGGTGTTTGCCGAAGACGGTTCGGCTGGCCGTCCTTCGGCTCGGTCGGCTGCCGGCTTCGGCTGCTCGTGTGTATGTTCGGCCGCTCTCGGCCGTTCGTTGTTTTCTTCGGCTGTTCGTGGTTCTTCGGCCGCTCGTGTGTGTGTTCGGCCGCTCGTCGTCTCTTCGTTGTTTTTCTCTTAAATCTCGAGCGCGTTTCTCTTAAATCTAGTCCCTACTACTAAATCCCTAAATAATGTTCCCTTCGTGGGTCTTAGTATTTTGTCGCTTACGTCCTAATGTTTAATACTAAATGTATATGTTACCTTACATGCTAGGGATAAATGAGCTTACAGACTACAGAATTGAAAATGAACTTAGATTCTATGAAATGGAAATGATCTTAACACTACAAAACTGCCCTGGTTGTGAGGCCTCCTCACATCATCAGCGTACATAAGTACTCTGGAGTTGGTCAAAACTTCGGCAGATCGTTGATAAATAATGTAAACAGTAGGGGACCCAAATGACTCCCTTGCGGGACGCCAGATGTAACCCTAAGAACATTAGATAGTTTATTTTTAAAAAGGACCTTTTGCGTCCTGCCATTTAGATAACATGAGATCCAATTAAGAAGATCAATCGGAAATCCCATTAAATCAAGTTTCCGCACAAGAAGAGAATGGTTAACAGAATCAAATGCTTTACTGAAATCAGTATAGATTACATCTGTCTGAAAGTTATTTAGGTATTTATCATAAAAATTGACCTACACAGGTGCTGCAGATGACATTTAAGATAACATTTTCGAACAGTTTAGGGATGGCCGACAACTTAGAGATTCCTCTGTAATTGTTGGCCTCCAATTTGCTACCTTTTTCGTGGAGAGGAATAACGAATGATTTCTTCCAAATATGGGGAAAGTGGGAGGTTTCTAAGGGTAAGGTAAACAATTTGAGAAGGGGATTGCACAGGGCTTCGGCACAATTCCTAAGCACACAGCCTGGTATTCCGTCGGGACCTGGTAAAAAAAACTGGCTTAACACGATGAAAATCTAAAAGAAGAGAGCTTTCGTTTAAGGTAGGACTGAAGATTTGGTTCGATTTGGGGATGATGTAAGAATAAGCCTGATTTGGGTCTATTAAGTTGGAGTAAGTGGTTTGAAAAAACTGAGCAAATAGATCGGCTATTGCCTGATCATTATCTGCTCTTGTTTTATCAAAAGAGAGCGAGGAAGGATGGGAAATGGGTTTACGTTTAGGTTAGGTTAGTCTGGACGGCCCTTGAGGGGCAACACATAGGCCAATATGGCCCATAGCTATCCGGGGAAACTCCTGGATGGACCTAGAGACTATTTATGCGGGTTTCGAGATCCTTGAACATAAAGGTGTTTTTCGCAAAGGCAAGGAGTTCGCCTGGATTCCTCCTGGAGGCATCTTCTAGCGATGCCAGAACTGGAGAGCCTAGGTATCTCATTCTTGCCCTCGTTAGGGCCGGACATTTGCAAATGAGATGCTCCAAGGTTTCGGTTGCCTCGGATTCATCACATTTCCGGCATTTGGCGTTGTCGGTAATAGCCAGCTTGACTGCATGTGCAGCAGACAGGCAGTGACTTGTTAGAATACCCACTAACATTCTGCAGTCCTTTCGCGGAAGATGCAGCACGTAGTGGGTGAGTTTCTCATTGTGCTCTTTGCACATAATTTTTGATATTCTGCAGGTTGCGGTATTACTCCTCCACCTGCTTTTTGCGCTGACTTCCAGTCATTTGGTCCCATGAATACTATTGTGTTTACATCCGGGCACGTTCTGGGTATCATGTAGTCAGATGTACGGCTCATATATATATATATTTTTTTTTTTATCGCGCGGGGTCCCGCTTCCACCTCCCGCCCAACCGACCGAGGGGCGCAGCCGTGTAACGTACGGCACGAATCGCGAACTAGATAGACGTGGTGAATGAAGGAAGAAAAGAACGAGGAAACGTTACGAGAGAACAAAAATAAAATTTAATAAGGAAAAAAAAATATAATATAATAAAAATTATAATAAATAAGTAGAAACGCATGCAAAATAAATATAAAAAAAGTATAATATAATGTAACTAAATAATAACTACGATAAATAAATAAAAACGCATGCAAAATAAATATAAAAAAAAATAATATAATGTAACTAAATAAATAAACTAAAAATAATAAACTAAAATTAGACTACGGTGATACACTACGAGCTAACTCAACAATTATTAAAGTTTTTAGTACAGAAGGGCTATCGCTACGAATTATAATGTCAGAGAGGCGGTTGTAATCCGTACATAGAACCTGTCTGGCAAGAGCTGTCCTTATACTGCAAGCATAGCTTAACGTCATCAGCGTACATAAGTACTCTAGAATTCGTTAGAACCAGCGGGAGGTCATTGATAAACAATGTAAATAGCAGCGGGCAGAGGTGGCTACCCTGTGGGACGCCAGAAGTGACTCTGAGGAATTTGGATAGAGCATTTTTAAACAGAACCTTTTGAGTTCTGTCACTCAAATAGCTCAAAATCCATTTAAGAAGATCGACAGGAAACCCGATTAAGTCAAGCTTCCTTACAAGAAGATGATTAACCGAGTCAAAAGCTTTACTGAAGTCTGTGTAAATCACGTCGGTTTGAAAGTTACGTTGGAACCCTCTAATAACGAAAGAGGTGAGTTCCAGGAGATTTGTAGTGGTCGATCTTCGCCTCATAAAACCATGCTGACATGGTGAAATTACGGATCTGCATAAATGCCGCAAATGGGGAGTAATTACATTCTCGAAAAGTTTTGGAATTGCCGACAACTTAGAGATTCCTCTATAGTTGCTGGCGTCCGATTTGCTACCTTTTTTGTGGAGAGGAATGATAAATGATTCCTTCCAAATAAGGGGAAATTCTGAGGTTTCTAAAGATAAGGTAAACAATTTCAGAAGGGGATTGCACAGAGCTCCAGCACAATACCTGAGCACGCAGCCTGGTATTCCATCGGGACCCGGTGAGTAAACTGGTTTTAGACGATGAAGATCCAAACTAAGGAAGCTTTCGGTTAAATAGGACTGAAAATTAGGTTCGACTTGGGCAAATCAAAAGAGTAAGTCTGATCTAAGCTATTTGAGGAACAATATGTAGTTTTGAAAAACTCGGCAAAGAGATCGGCGATGGCCTGATCAGAGTTTGCTGTAGCATTCTTGAACGAAAGCGATGAAGGATGTAAATTGGGTTTTCGCTTAGTGTTAACATAGTTATAAAACTGTTTCGGGTTCTGCGTGAACTGAACCCTACAACGAGTTAAATAACTTTTATAACACTGCGCGTTAAACACGGTGAAATCCGACCGAGGACTAAGATATCTTGAATGAACAGCAGGAGAACCGGTACGTTTATAACGATTATAAAGCCTAGACGTTTTTTAGGCGTGTCAGCTCTTTGGTGAACCAAGGTGGTTTACTAGACACCGACGGATAGGTCAACGGAACACACGATGCAAAGAACGCATTCATGGCACTGTAAAAAATATCCACGGCGGACGCCATGTCAGTGCACCTGTAAAGTTCAGACCAATTAAATTCAGAAATCAAGATATCTAGCCTATGAAAGTTTGCTTTACGAAAGCAGCGAACTTTAGTGGCTGAGCGACTCAGATCAGGTTTGGTCTTTACGACAATTCCCTAATCGATGGTCACTTCGAAAGTAGGGTGGTAAGGATCTTCGGGAAGCGTCAATGGATCGACTCTTGTTAAGTTTACACCTACAGGATCAGAGACGAAACACAGATCTAGTAGGCGATTTAAAGAATTTACAACATGGTTGACTTGGGACAACGAAATGTCAAGCAAGCCATCTATGAGGTCATGCTTTGCCGCAGTTTGGAGGACATTGGACGTACCATCTGATGACCAACGAGCTCCAGGTATATTGAAATCTCCTAGAGTTATTAGTTGGTCTCTATCCGAAAGCATGTTGGAGACGGCCTGAATTGCCGAAAGGTGTTTCTAAGAAATAGGCTCTTCAGCAGATGGAGGAACGTAAGAACAGGTTATATAGATAAAACTACCTGGAAATGATAGTTTTACACACATAAATTCAATACCTGTGAGATCGTCAATTTGCACCAGTTCGGAAATAAGGGTGGAGTCAACGGCAATTAAAACTCCACCACCTCGCTGGGAAAGACGGTCCAATCTATAAGTTGTGTACTTACACGGAAAAATTTCGGAGCTGAGAATCTCCGGCTTTAACCAAGTTTCGTTAAACACAATCACCTGGGATGCAAACGAAAAACTATCAGAATACAATTTAGAGAGCTTGCTGCGTAAGCCTCTAGTATTCTGATAGGAAAGTAGGAGGGAGGTATTTAGTTTTTTGGCACTGCCATGACGCCCGCAGTCACTGTGGTTTGTGCCGGCCGTAAAGGCCGTATTTTCTTTATCTTTACCTCGTACTCCT